>NC_034590.1:24542011-24562649 GCF_900095145.1 Mus pahari | reverse complement strand
AGAGAGAGAGAGAGAGAGAGAGAGAGAGAGAGAAAGTTTAAATGGACATTTCATATAATGTGAGCCAATGTTTCTCCCTGATGTGTGGGTTGTTTTTCAGTGAGGTTCTACACACATACAAACACACACACACACACACACACACACACACACATTATAAGGCATTGCCATTGCTTTGGTTACTCTTTAGAACTTGGTGGTAAGACATTGAAATCTCTATACTTTCATATGCATCGTATGCTTGAATCATAAGACATTGAGAAATTAAGAAATCAGGTTTGAAACTTACAGAGTACTGGAAAGTGCTACGTATATTACTAGAGAAGCAAAGAAATTATCACCCAATTATTAATCCTGTAAGTCACAAGAATAAGTTGCCTGGCAAGATATGACACATATGCATTTGCCATGGATTTTATAGGTGTAACAAACCATTTTCTCATTAAATTTAAAATGCACTACGCAAGACAAGAATGCAAGTCTGGTACCATTAACTGGGCCAAAAATCCATGGCTGGCTTAGGTTTAAGGATGTAAGGGGAGAACCTAATACCATTACTTTGACAAATAAACAAAGTAATGAACTGCACAATAACCATTATAATAAACCTTTATTTTACAATACATAGTGATTGATACCACATTGGGGAAGGAGCCTGCCAGCAAGCCTGATAACCTGAGTTTAATCACTTTATCTTGGAAGGAGAACAGAATCCTGAACGTTGTTCTCTGCCTAAGGCTAAATTGAAGAGGTGATTTTGAAGAGCATTGGCAGAGATTTCAAGTCAGCCTAGTATTGACTTTGCCATTTGAATATTAGTGGTCACTCTTATGCAGACTAACAATGAAAAGGTGCAAGGTGAGCACAAAAAAACACAAAATGTACAGTTTGAGGTATACCAGTAAGTGTAAAGGGGTTGAGCCATTTTTGACAAGAGGCTGAGCTCAGAGCACAGATTGGGGAGGCGATGTCCCTTTGGCCTCTGTGGAATGTGCTGAAGAATACCCAGCAAACAGTATTGACTTAGTCTTACCCATGGTACATGCCAAAGCTGTGCCCTTCTCTCCAAAATAGCCTTGTAGCTGTCTTGGCATGAGAGCAGTCAAAACTGCATTTAGTGGGCAGGACGAGGACCTTGACTTAACAGATGGATCAGTGGCGTGGGGATGCTGGGACTCTGTGGGTGCAAAGCCCATGCTCTCTAGTAAAGTTTATATTGGGCCCTTGACTTTTACAAGGTGGGTATCTTAGAGCATATCTTAGAGCATAGTCTGTGGGTGTGTTTGGTTAGCAGAAGTATTTTAAGTCTGTACATGGATTCTCACACAGTCAGTTCTTTAAACACTTCCCAGCATTGAAGCCTTTGTCTCTATCCAGTTTGGGATATAACAGTTAAATATTGGATTGAGTCTCAGAAGAAATTGAGATTTTTAAACAGTGTTGAGACTGTGATAAGACTGTGGGGACTTTTGAAGTTGGACTAAATTCACTTTGCATTGTTATATGCCTAGAAGCCTATGGGGGAAAGGGAGCCATGGTTTGGATTTGAATGGCTTCCAAGGGCTCATAGATTTGAATACTTGATCTCCAGGGAGCTGCACTATTTGAAGGGATTAGGAGGTGTGATTTTGCTGAAGGAAGTGTGTCACTGGGTGGTGGGTTTTGAGGTTTCAAAAATAGAATTTCAAGCCCAGAGTCTCACTTTTCCTTCTGCCTGTGGATATGGATATAGAATTTTCAGATACTGCCTCAGTATCTGCCTGCCTTCCTCAATGTCTGCCTGCCTGCCTGTGGGCTTATTACTCATCATGATAATAATAGAGTAAACCTCTGAAACTTGTAATCAAGTCCCAAATAATTATTTTCTCTCATAAGACCTGTAGTGGTCACTAAGAGATATAGTAAATTTTTAATAGTATAGAATATCCAGGGTCTACTTCTCCCTCTGTTTTTTTTTTTACCAAAAGAACACATCAGTTTTGTTAAAGGGTACACTCATTTTGGGAAAAGTCTCTTCAACTGTCTCATTATGACTCTGGATATAGAATATGATGGAGGTTTTCTTTGAACATGGAGCACAATACAGAAGGATTTACAGCTTGAAGTTGAGGTTCATCACTACCTTCCCTTTCCGTGTTGTAACTGACTCACTGCTGATTCAGGCACTGAGCCTCACAAGCTGTTTTTCCCACTGTTATTTTCTGTAGATTCTGGTGGTGACAGCTGAGGGCATCACATAACTATTTGATGAACTCACATACCTAAAGCAGATTATTTTCATGAAGAGGCAGTGCATACTTATTTGATTCTTGCCTCTGTTTGGGAGGTGTGAGACTTGGGCAGCTGTGGCCTCCAATATCCCCTCTATTCTTCTGCTTTAACATCTCACCCCTTTACTTTGTTATGTAGTAACTGGTGAGGTCTAAAGATATGGTCCACATTCTGAGTTAGATCCAACCCACTGGATTCTGAGCTAAGATGTTCTGCTAATTAGTTCATTTAGTTTCCATCTTAGCATTTATAGACAGAAGATATTTCTCTTGCTCGGTTAATACAATGGGTCTCTTCAGTCTTTTCCCCCCAGGAACCCATAACTGTGAGAATAGCTTGTCTTGAATTCAATACTTTTCAAAGAAAATCCTAGGAGGATGATGACAGGTTTCTTGTGGCACTACATACTTGCTAGATGTAGATATGGCTAGTGATGAAAAAAACTATAAACAGTACCAGAGATTAACAGGGAAACCTGCCCTGTGAGCCTCTGAATTTCTCCTTACACAGAACTGTTGGTGTCTCCCACCCCCACTAACCACTCCCCCTCCAGCAGGAATACCAGAGTGCTACCCAGTTCGACCGGACCGCCCACCATCGCCCGGACCGCCCACCACCGCAAGGACTGTCCACCATCACGAGGACTGCCCACCATCGCGAGAACCACCGTGGCAACTTCAAAGGACTCAGGGGCATGCTGGGAACCCTTCCTAACCCTTCCTTGTACTTAAGCAAGTCCGGACAATAAAAATCTGAGCCTTGATCAGAAGTCTTTGCCAAGGCCTCCATGTTTCTTTTCGAAGCCCTTTTCCTTCTCAGGAGTTCCCGCTCTCCAGTTCGGATCCAGGCCACAGTGTTCTGCAGGCAGAACCACTCACAGAACAAACAAATATATTTACTTTAAGTATCAAAATAAATATGGTAGAATACATTTGCAGTGCTATAATGAATAATTTAAAAAGCAATACAGTGAAACACCTGCACCTATAACTAATGTGTATTGATGAGGTTTTTAAGATAATGTGTTAGAAAGATTGTCTTCTTCCCTCCATAAAAGCAAAACTCCTGGGATGCTGCAACCCATGCCACTTTTTATTGACATTTTTACTTTAGGAAATTACTCTTTATCTGGGTGATGTGAATGAGCTGGTGATCTCTGATTTGTTGATTTTGGATATTCTATAAAAAGAGAAATATCATTAACACCAAGTAACTATGAAATAGGTTATAGCTTTCACTGTAGAAAGCTGGGTTCCAACTATAGAGAAATTTATTGAGAACAGGTGAAAACACATTCAAATATAAGCCACTCAAAGTTGGCTTAAGTGAGTAATGGGTAGTCTGGTTGCTTTTTAGCTCTCTGTGGAAGGAAAACTAAATAAAATGTAATTGTATCCTAAGGATAACACTGAGTAAGAAAAAATGGCATATGAACTTGGGTGACTAGAAATCCACAATGAATGCAGTGTGTATAGAAGAGTGAGGCTAGAGAAAGAAATCAGCCACCAAGAGTGCTTGCTCCTCTTGCAACACACACACACACACACACACAAAGTTGTGGATGGCCTGGTACTGTTTGTATTTTGATGCTAATTCCTCTCTCAAGGGAGGGGTTGCTGACAAGGAGTAAGTCACTTACTCAGATAAATTCTTGTGAACAAATTCCCTAATGAATAAAGGAGCCAATCACTGGGCAAGTAGGAGGGACTTTTGGTTTCAGTAAGGGAAGAGAGGAGGAGAAGGGTGAAGAGGAGGAGGAGGAGGAGGAGGAGGAAGAGGAGGAGGAGGAGGAGGAGGAGGTTGGAAGTAGGAGGAGGAGGAGGAGGAGGAGGAGGAGGAGGAGGAGGAGGAGGAGGAGGAGGAGGAGGGAGAGAGAGAGAGAGAGAGAGAGAGAGAGAGAGAGAGAGAGAGAGTTAGTTTTTGAACAGGGATAGCATAAGGGCAAGATGTAGCGGCTAGAGTTTCCGGGTATCTTGGCAATCCACAAGGGCTCGCCACCACAAGATGAGGTCTTAGTTGTAGCACCTAGAGATTGAGTTACCATTGTTTCTGAACTAAGTTTGTGTTTTGTTTTCCTTCATGCAGCAGCTTGTCTGGGTTCAAGAGAGAAAGGCATGGTGGCAAAGCATAGGTTTGCCTAACGTGAACCACAAAGGCCTTGGGGGATTTGAAGCTTGGGGCTGGCATGGTAGCCACCCACCAGTGGGAACTTAGTGAGCTGGGTGGAGAGAGTTGGGAGGTCTGAGTCAGAGAATCTCCACGAGATAAAAACAGGTTAGCCATTGCCCACCAGCACGTGGCCAGCTTGCCCACTGGGGCAGAGAGTTGCTGGCAGTAGCACAGGAAGCCTGCCAGTCCATTATTTTATTATTTCCCACAACACACATATGTGCATACAAACACACATTAAAATTACAAAAGAGCATGTGATACAGGTGAAGCCACACATTAAAAAATAATAAAACTAAGTATGCACACAGGAGGAAATGGACCTTGGGACAGCAGGCATCCACCTGGCACCTGATGCTGAGGTACACTAGTGGCCAATACTGGCACTGCCTGGTTGGTTCAGTATTTTCACCTACGTAGTGGAATTGAATACATCTGTCTTCAAAGATTAACACAAGGAAACTGACTATCTGATGAACAAGAAAACATTAGCTATTGATGCCATTTAAACATTGTAATTCATGCTTAAGTTATCTTCTAAATATTAAATCACTTTAGCATTCTTCTGTGTAACCATGCTAGCAACGGCTTTAATCAGACTGTCTTTATCCTCCACATGAAGTGTTCCATATTTTTGCCTGAGGTGGGAAGAGCCAGTCTAAGACAACTCTCATCCAGTGCCACAGGTTCTAGGTGGGGCATAGCCCTCCTGAGACGACCCCAGACACCCAGAGGTCCAGGGTACTACTAAGTTGAGCACGTGTGTGGAGCAGAAATGGAAGAGAAAGAGAAGCAGACGAATGTGTGCACAATGAAGAGAGATGGAGCTGGAGAATCATGGTAGTGAGGAGCAGTCTGATGTGAGTTGCTGATGCCACCTAAGGCCATGGTGAGGCCCTGGCGCATGTTGCTGCTGACAACCATGTCTGGGTCCATGGCCCTGCACCAGTAGAGATCTGTTAGCACCAAAGGCCAGTCTGCCATTCCTGATCTAGGCTGCTTGCTGCAGCCATGTTGAAGTCTGAAGCCTGTGCAGAGCTGCTCCACCAATTACATGGGCATCATAGGAGAACTGGCCTGCCTCTAGCCAGGTACAGCTCTTGGAAGAACGGGTACCTTAATAGCTGTGGCATTGAGTGGGCTATCCAGGACAGTTCCGGAAAGCTCACCCTGGTGGTGTGGGTGCAGGACAACTGATGGACTGACCAGCTCGGCTACAATCCAGGCCCAGATCCAGGTCTTCCAGATGGCCCACCTAATATCTAGCTCATCAGTGAACTGCTGGAGCATGTAAATGGGCCAGTTCCTGAAGATCCAGAGCTGCAGTGTCTCCATGACACAGGTCAACAACAGGCTATCCCAGCAGAGTCCTGGCGAGGATCCAGGATTGATAGTGTAGCAGAAGCCAGAGGCCTCAAACTAGACCAGTAACTCATGGCAAGTAAAGCTACATGGACAAAAGAGTGTGGGGTGTGACAGACACACTGTGCCATACTACAGCTTCTCCAACAAGAAGGGCAGAGAGCACAAACAAAGGGACAGAGAGGTGAGTGGGATTGGGGACCATGATGTGGAATTCACAAAGAATCAATAAAAAGTTAAAAATTATATATACTCTTTTGTTCTTTTTCCTTGAAACCAGTAGTGGTTTAGTTAAAGGGGAGCACAAAATATATGTAGATGTTAGACTGTTGTTTGCATAATTAACATATTAACATAATTAGATTCAGGCTTGCTTATTCCTTGTTTAAATGTAATTACTTAGCTTCCATTCAGTCACGATGATTTTACATTCAAAATTAGCTTAGTAGATAAATCTGTGGCTATGTTTAAATGATAGTATGTATAAACCCTTTCTTAGGTGTACACTTCAGCTGTTGTACCAGAGCTATTTTATGTCTAAGATCCTTATTTCATTTTTGAACTGTACCATGTTGCTAAAGTATTGCATAGTTGAAACAGGGTTTATCAGAGTAGTTGAAGATGGCTTTCAGTTCCAAATCCCTACATGAGTACCAGTGTAGTAGATGATGAAAAATTTTTGGGTACCTGACTGGACCCCTACCACCTATGGTCAATTTTATCTATCCTGGGAATAATCTCCCTTCAAAGAAAACTCCTTGCGCAGACTTTGAGCATGACCAGTAAGACAAATGTATGAGCTTAGACATTTCATTCATGTTTGAGGAAAAGGTGGAGTAGAGGTAGTGAGGATAGAGAGTCAGGAAGTTAAGGATGAGCTGAGCATAGAGAAGCTTAGTGTGCAGCAAGACTTTTCAGTAACAGCCCAAAGCCAGTGCTGTGCTATAACCCTATAGAATATGACTCAGCTGCAGGGCTTCAGGCATTGCAGCAGACCATGTAAGTCTCTCTTCAAACTGCAATGTGACATTAGGAACCACCTGTGTAGGATAGATTACTACAAGAAAAGCTACACCTCTTATTCCAGAATCACTTTTGAGAAAGCAGAGCTTGGGGCCAATTTGTGCAACAGCACTGGAGTTTCAGAGTGTAACTACTCCCACAACTTAAGAGACACTGTGTGCTTAACACTAATTATATTTTGGATAGCAGTTAAGTCCACTCTGGTGGAAAGTAAGGAAGTTGTTTAATTCTTTGAAAAAGTAATAGAAAACAAGGACAATAAGCAGTTTAAATGTATAAGTATTCAAGAGGGTTTTTACCCTTGTGTAATGAAAGAAATAGATGAATTAATAAAATGAAAGGTGGTGAGATGGCTCAGAGAATAAAGGCCTTCTACCAAGCCTGACCAGCTAAGCTTCATCCTCAAGTCCACATAGTTAAAGTAGAGGACAGAGTCCTCATACTTGTCCTCTGACCTCCACTCCTGCACTAGGGCATGTGCGGTAATGTGCACATACATAATAAGTAAAGCCAATGAAAATGTAATATTTTTATTTTTTTTAAAAAAAATTCACTCAGTCAGAAATGTGCGAATATACAGTAAAATGTTTGTTGTTAAAGTTTATTAACTGATCTGTTGTAGGAAAAGAAAAAGTAGGCTTGGGACAAGTGAATGATCAAAGAAATCATTTCATTCTAGGTTAGGTCAGAGTTCTGGGATTTTGAGGTCTAGGGATGTATCACAGGGTTTGGTATGCACCATGAAAAGGCAAGGTTATGAACAAAAAGTCAACTATTCTATTTTAAGTAGGTAATAGAGATGATTAACCAGTCTAGCTTAATGAGACTTCAAAACAAGATGCAAATAGATGATCTATTTCTCGGAAATATAAACTGTCACTAGTTGGGCATAGAATAAACTTGCTACTATGAACTTGGCATGCTTAAACTTTGCTAATCAATGACAAAACAATTATTGCTTTGGGTTACAATGAACTTGTGCAGAGAAACATAGATGGGAAAAGTTTAGTTAGGTATGGGTTTCAAAAGAAGAATAAATAATCAATGATCCTGTCATAAATTGCTTTTGTAGAATGCTTTTAATCTGTTTTTTAAAGACTATGTTTTTGTTGTGATTGCTTTTACAGAATTTTGAACTCGTAGCTAACTTTGTAGAGAATTTTGTCTTAGGTGGCATAAAAAGCCTAAAATAAACAATAAAATCCTTGGAGCTTGCTTGTTAGAGTTTGCTTCATACATCTGGCGTGGGCCAGTGTGTGCCTGCTTCACACTGTTGCTGACTCCATTTCCCCCTCCTTGGATTGCTGAACACACTCTTAGAGCTGCTCTTTGACAACACACTTCTAGGAATGTTGCAAGACAGAAAATAGTTCATGCAGTCTGACGGAAGCAGTGGAGACATGGGCTCTACAGTAGAAAGCAAACACCAAGATTCAGCAGGCATCAGCAGTGTCCCCAGGCTGGTCTTTCTCTATAGAGGACAGACTCACATGTCCTCTTATGCCTGGACACAGTGTATAGCAATGAAGCAGCTTCAGCTGGAAGATGCCAATGTTCAGGGACAAGCCAAATGAGGATGCAGGATGGTGAGGACAGTAACGGATAGAACATACTAGTAAGAAAGGAGACCAGATTCCATGGATGAGAACAATGCTATACATTTCAGTCCACACATTCTGACAACTGGCTTCACAGTAGTTGAATCCAGTGTAAAGTGAACACCTGAGACTTACTAAGAATTCTGACAGTGACACGAGAACACTTGATCAGTGCACCACCTTTACCCATAAGTCCTGATAGAGCCCTAAGTGCTGAAACACTTGAAACTAGCCTTTCCAGAGGCCTTTCTACTACCTTTCTGCCTTTCTGTCTTAATTAGGTTTTTTTATTGCTGTGAAGAGGCACTATGACCATGGCAACTCTTATGAAGGAACATTTAATTGGGGCTGGCATACATTTTCAGAGGTTTAGTCCATTATCATCAGGTTGGGAAACATGATGGCGTTCAAACAGACATGGTGCAGAAGGATCTGAGTCTGCATGCAAAGGGAAGAGAGAGAGAGAGACACTGGGCCTGGCTTGAGCTACTGAAACACACCCCAATGATACACTTCCTTCAACAAAGCCACGCCTACTCCAACTAGGCCACACCTCCAATATTGCCACTCCCTATGACTTTTGGGAGCCATTTTCATTCGAACCACCACACTTTCCCATTAGGCTTTGTGAAGCACCAACCACCAGAGACCCTAGAATCTACCTGACTCAGCATCTCAGTTTTCCTTATTGGACTGCACAGAGTTTTGTCAAAATGAAGTTTCAAGTCATTACTTTTTCCATTTAGCGTTACTATCCTGCTTTTCCTCAATGACATATTTTTATTCTAGTATATCTTGGTTTATTAAAAATGAAAGAGGAGGAAATTTTTCTTCTTAATTTATTTGGTAATAGGGATTATGTTCTGGAAATATCTGTTGTTGGTAACTGGGATTGTGTGTGTGTATGTGTGTGTGTGTGTGTGTGTGTGTGTGTGTGTGTGTGTGTACGTGTATACAAATATATAAATATCAATAAAGGTATTTAACAAGCTGTACATTTTCTTTTTTTGTTTGTTTTTGTTTTTGTTTTTGTTTTTGTTTTTGTTTTTCCAAGACAGGGTTTCTCTATGTAGCCCTGGCTGTCCTGGAACTCACTTTGTAGACCAGGCTGGCCTTGAACTCAGAAATCCGCCTGCCTCTGCCCCCCAAGAGCTGGGATTAAAGGCGTGCGCCAACACCGCCCAACTAGTTGTACATTTTCAACTACAGCTGCAGGAATATGTTTTTAAAACTCAAACACTTTCATGTTTTCATGTGAAAGGTATATCTCTTCTTTTATTTCTGGCAACAACAAGCTTTCCTAAATAATCCACAATATGAAGGCATTTATAGTCCAACTATTAACAAACATTACAAAGGGTCTCAGAGAGGAAGACCACCTTCATCTGTAAGTTCTGAGAAGCTTATATTCAGCATTTTGTTTGTCACAAGAAAAATCCTGTGAAATGAAAATCCAGAAACTTGAGCTTATGTGGTGAATCACTTCTGAATGAAGAGGCTGTTCATCTTCATGACTCAAGTGTTTTTACCTGGAGTGGAAACTACTGGTATCAGAAACCAGTAGAACTGCTGAATGGCTGGCCTCAGCCCTTCATGCCAAACCATCCTGGATGGTTCTCACAATGAGTGTCTGAAAGATCCTTTAGGGTCCTGGAAGAGGAAACAGAAAATATAAGCAGTTTCTTCTGAAGCACAAGGTCCAGGTCAAGGGCAAAGGATGCATCTGGTCCCTAACCCATGCAGGAAAATGACTAATGATCATATGGATGGAGGCAGAACAGTGCTTGATAAAACTCAATGTGCACTCAAGGGAAAATGGTCAACTTATGCCAAAGGACATGTTGGTTTATAAAAGACTATGATCAGCCACATGCTTCATGGTGTGAGGGAGAAATGGATGTCCTCACTTGTCACTCCCTCCTCTACAGTTAATGCTGAAACTCAAACCATGAACAAGACAAAAAATAGAAAATGGAAAGAAGACATGGAACTCAAATACTATTGTTTCTGGAGAAAGTACCCTCAACAAAATAAAAATCCTCCTGTAAATACTAAGTGAATCTACCAAGACCACAGATGCATGGCCACTCTAGAAAAGTCAGAAGCTCAGTTGTCTGTCTGTATAGAGGTATATCAGTTAATATTACTGAGCAAGACACACACAAACACACATGTACACACATATACATCCATGCAAAAGCACACATAAGTATATACATACACAGTTTACATATGAAAATGTATATGCACACAGCACACAAATACAAGCAAATGAAGGGAGGCAAATATGCATATGAACACACACAAACATGGACACACATACATGCCTAAATGTACATTTGCCTTCATACATATGCACACACATTCATACAGATACACATATGCACACACAAAAGCACACACTAATATACACATATACTTTACACACTCATGAACACACACATGTATAGACAGGTACATGTTCATACATATACATAAATGTACCATACAAGCACATAAATGTAAGCACACATAATTAGTTTTTCCATAGTGGGCATTGTATGTTTTTTAGAATAATTGACCACATAATCATTAAAATTGAAAAACAATGTACTGTCTGTAAACTGAAAGCCCAGAAAAGTCTGAGGGCCAGGGAGAAAGTCAATAAAAATGGTGGTGCCCCAGCACACAGGCATTTAAAATATCCCCTCACAGAGGGCTGACTTCAACTTAGAGGCAGACTGTGTTCAGAGCATGGGCAAGGACATGAGAACAACATGAGAACTCTGGGTGGAACCCTCAGAGAGTAAACAGAGAGGGCACTGTATCTTTAATCACCACACCAGTGACTTTCCCCTAGAGAGGTTCATGCACTGCCCTCTGAATGTGCTGACTTCTGAGGTATCCACACATGAGGCAAACTCAACTACATGGTTTGTGGTGGAGGCTGCCTTCACACATTCACCTGTAAAAAGAAAAGGGACTGTGTGTAAAATCTACTGTGTGAGTAAAGTGGGATTTTATTTCACAAGAGTGTATCAGATTGACTCATGTGTGACAAATTCAGCCCAAGTCAGTGAGTCACTCGAGTATGGCATCTGCACTGTCACTGTACTACATTTGTAAGACTGACACTAAGATAAAATAAAAATGCCTTTTGAAAGGGTTTAGTATCCTTCCCCCAACCGAGAGTAATGGTGACATAGAGTTTATTTCAGCAGCAGGCACACCCCAAGGAAAAGGCTCACAGAGAAGGCTCTACTCATAGCAGTTTCTGGCCCTTTCCCTACTTAGAACACTCCACCTACTTTTCCACTACACACTGGCCATTACAAACTTGACAGCATATTGCTTTATGTCAAGATAAAAAATAATGAGAGTGCCGTGTTTTGGGAGAATAGCAATGTGCAGTAATTGATTATTTCAGCCAATAATACTTTGCAATTATTCCTGTTGGCAAGAATTCATTAGTCCACCTACTACCTGGTAGGAAAATACTTAACTTTCCTTCCTGAAAGGTAACTGGAGCTCACCTTTAAGTAAACTAGGTCAAATGTCAAACCACAGCAAAGCTGACCTGGAGAGAGGGGGCAAATCTATGTTCTACTTTGCTGACTCTGTAGATACTTTTAATATGTTTACTTTGTGTTGGTCTGCAATTGACTGTCTGTGGCAAAATAATAGTCTGCCTGGTAAAACATTTTTAAAACAATTGCTAAGTATGAGACAATTTAATGCTAAAAACCACAATTCAATTTTTACTTTTGACTTCAAATTCAATTTTTCCCTAAAATCTACTATAATGTTATAACCAGGATTTTTCTGAAACATTATATGAAATGTTAATATAAAAATTTTGAAAAAATTGCAATTTATAATTTAGATCAAAAATTAATTCTAAAGTACATATTTTAAAATTGCTGCTAAAACTCGTTTAAATTCTATCTTCAAAATTGTTAGGCTGATGAGAGTACACATGCAAATAGCATGCTTTCCATTTTCTACATCCAACACACCTACAGTGTTCTTTCTTTCTTGAGTCAAACACAAAGCCTGTCTCTGGCTGCTCTTGAACCCTGTCCCTAGGACAAAGAGGAATGTGAGGGTTGAACTGTGAGGAACAATAATCACCTCCCCAGGTGTCCTCAGTGAACCACCCCTCATTTTGGCAGGTAGGTTCCAAGGAAGGTGGTCCATGGAAAATACTAGAAGTTTTTATCTACTAAATGCAAATCAACAAAGCCAAGACTCGACACTTCTAAGGGAAATATAGTTTAGTCAAATCAAACATTGAAAAAAAATTTATTTTCTAAATTCAGAGCATTTGTGGGCACATACAGACTTGGTAAATGAGCATGTACGTACATGCTTTTTCTAGTTTGCATCTGTTTGCAGATTCAACTTTGTGAATATTTACCTTTGATATTTAGTATACAACACATACTTCAGTGGCTCTCAGCATAATTTCTCTGTCTTGAAAATGCCATTTGTTTTTAAATCTGTGAAATAATCATAATATTCATGAGCATTGACTATATTCTCATTCCTCAGGCTCGTATAGAGAAAAGTGATTGATATATGAGACATGATCCCTGCCTCTGGTTGGCATATAAAATATAGACATTAAAAAAAAAAAAAAAACTAGAGTCTCCTCTACAGCACTGTAACAGAACACGAGCTACAGCCCTCCTTCCCCCATTGCCTCATCTCCTGTGGATCCCACTTGACTCTTAGCCTACCCCCCTCCACTCCTCGGTGTATCCTAGATCCCAATTCCAGCAGGGACATTCTGCACAACCACAGACAACACATGTCAGTTAACCTGGTAGGCTGCCTGTAGACTTTCTCCTTTCTCTCTGTTCCCCAAAGCCAAATTCCCTACTCTCATGCCCAGCTATCTAACAGAATACCAGCTACAGAATTCCTTCACCCTTTCATGTCTCCTGTCCATACCACAGACCATATCCTTGTAACCTCCTCCCCCTACTTATTGCTTTTTTCCCAAACCCCAACCACAGCAGACTCCTCCTACTAATCAATAAAAACAAAACAGGTAGACTGCCTGCAAATCTCTCTCTCTCTCTCTCTCTCTCTCTCTCTCTCTGTGTGTGTGTGTGTGTGTGTGTGTGTGTATGTGTGTTCCTCTAGACCCAATCCCCCAATTTCATCCCTAGCTCTGCAGAACACCCACGGCAGCCTTCTTTGCCTAGACCCATGCTCCCATCTCCTGTGGATTCCCAAACATCTACCCCTTTTGACCTTCCTCCCCCAACTTATGGCTTTGTCCCAGACCCCAACTCTGGCAAGCCCAAGGGCTTGCTCAAATACATAGCTTCCCAGGGCAATGAGTAGCTGAAGGCAGACTCACATATCTCCTAGTAAATCTGAGACCTAATGTTCTCAGTCTCATACTTAGTTCCATAACAGGAAATCTGCTATGGTCTCCCTTTCCTCTCTGACTCCAGCCCTATGGATCACAAAAGCCTTCTCTAACTTTTTTCCCTGAAACTCATTCCATTATCTTAGCCATCAACAGTAGCAGGTATTCTGGATACCTGGATATGCCAGCCGAACAGATCAGGGAGACAACAACACACAGCCCTCACACTTACCAAAAGTCCATACAGGAAACAGAAAGAAAGAACCACCCAACAAAGACAAATCCTAAAATCAGAATCTTGGCATAATAATCATCCCAAACCCTGACTCAGAGATGCCAGTGTAAAAACACAATCAGTAAGAGCCAGGGCAACATGACCTCACTATAGCAAAACTATCTTACAACAGCCAGCCCTAAATATTTAAACACAGTTTACACATAAGACAACCTTAAAAACCACCCTTATAGAAGAAATAATAATAAATGGGACCTCATGAAACTGAAAAGCTTCTGTAGAGCAAAAGGCTATTGTTACTGTGACAAACGAAAAACCTACAGAATGGGAAGATATTTTTACCAACTCTACATCCAATAGAGGACTAATATCCAAAATAATGAAGAATACAAGAAACTATGTATCAAAAACCCCACAAAAATTTAATTAAAAATGGAGTGCTGATTTAAATATAATTCTCAATAGAGAAATTCTAAATGTCTGAAAAACACTTAAAGAAATGTTCACCATCCTCAGACATCAGGAAATGCAAACCTAACTACTTTTGGATTCAATTTTAACACCTGTCAGAATGGTGAAGACCAATATCACCACTGATAGCTCATGCTATCAAGGATATGTGTAGCCGCCTGCGGCCATACTAACTGGGTTCCTGAGTGGGAAGCAGGAGCTGTATGGGAGAAAACAGCGAGAGAAATAATGGATGCTGAGACATGATTTTGTGATCAAGGCTTCTTAAATTTTACTAAGAGTCTGTGCTTATAAAGAGGGGGGGAGGCCCATCCCCCACCAATCCATTCTTGGTTCCTGTCCTACAGGTGAGAGCTCTGCAGGATTCTCTCTCTGGAATATCTCAAGAGTCTCTCAGCAGGTAGCAATGTAGCAGCAGCAGCAGGTGTAGAACAAAAGAGCCAACAATAGAGTCACTTAGGTCAGAAGGCTCCACTCCAGGTGGTCTCAGGCTCAGTGGCAGCAAGGTCAAAGTCAGCCTGTTTCAAGGCTGGGGGAGGGAACAGATATGGAACAAGTAAAATATTTCTCCATTACTGAAGCAAGTGCAAACTTGTATAGCCACTAGGGAAATGAATGTGGTGGTTCTTCAGAAACTGGGGAATAAATCTACATCAAGACTCTGATATAACATTCTTGGGCATAGTACCCAAAAAATGCTCCATTCTACCATAAGGACACTTGCTCAACAGTGTTGAATGTGGCTTTATTCATAATTGTCAAGAAACTAGAAACAACCTAAAGCTTCCTCAACTGAAAAATGGATAAAGAAAATATTATGCATTTATACATGGAGTATTACTCAGCTAAAAAATCATGAAACTTGCAGACAAATGGTTGGAAAAAAAATCATCTTAAATGAAATAACCGAAATCCAGAAAGACAAATATGGTATGTATTCACTTATGAGTGGATAGTAGTCATTTAATAAATGAAAACCAAGCTACAATTCCTAGGTTCTGGGAGTTAGACAAGGAGGGAGAGTTTGTGGGGAAATGTGGCTCTTCATGGAAGCAGGAAATATAATCTTCTTTTAAGGCAGATCAGAGTGAATGGGGATGTGAATTGGGATACCTGGTTGAGAGAGATGGTATGGAGGAAGAGAATGTGGGGAAAGACAGCCAATATTGGCCGGGGGCGGGGGGTGTATTTGGGTCATGCTATGGCAGTCTAGTGCAGTAAAAATTTTCTGCAATTTTCAAAAGTGATCCTAAAGAGAACTTTTAATACTAAGATATACATAGTCTCAAATGCACAACTCTAGCCAGGAAAGGCTTCCAGAGATGGGATTGGGTTACATTCAATTGAGTTGTTGGTGGGGGTGGGGTGGGGTGGGATAGAGAACTCCAAACAACCCAGGCTCTTGCAAAGGGAAAGGGTTGCTCTGCACATACTGATGGCATGACCCCATTGCTAAAGTAAACACCCACAGAACTCAACGAACATGAAGAAGTTGAGCTGGTGCCTACGTTGAGCCTTCACTTCTATGTCCTAGTCTCTTTGGTGAGAGAAGGTACTCTGCAGGATACCTAAAGCGATACTTGGATACTCACCCAGACACAAAACTTTTGACCTAAAATTTATCCTTCTGATGGCACAGAATTTGTGGAAGTGGCCAACCCATGTCTTATTTGACATAAGGCCCATTCCACAGAAGGAACCCACTCAACACTGCTTGGAAAACCAAGCATCAGAGACTAGATAACACAGAATGCTAGGGGAAAACCAAACACTACTGGTCTAAAACAATAAAATCAATAAAATGATTTCTAAATATATTCTACCATACGTACAAATCAGTGCCTTATCCAGTCATTGTGAAGATTTCTCTGGCAGTGGATAAGAACGGATGCAGAGGTCCAGAGCTGGACATTATGTATAGAGAGGTCTCCATTAAATACTTCACCTCAGAATTCAGGGAATCTCATGGAAGAGGAAGTGGAAAGATTGTAAGATCTAGAGAATATGGAGGACACCAGGAAAACAAGGCCATTTGAATCACCTAAGCAAGGCATATGTGAACTCACAGAAGCTAAAACATGAAGCACAGGGCCTACAGAAAAAAATAATATAAGTTATGATGAAACTAAATACAGTCTAATAACAGCAGCAAAAAGTAAGCTCTTCAGAATAAACAGAACAGTGTTTATCTGAAAAGTTTATTGACAAAATTATTAAACTACCATCCATTTGATAGACATTCATCATCATCTGATCCTGTATGATACCTGTATACAAACAAGAACAAATGTGGCTGAAAACCATATAATTTTGTATGCATTTTATCATTTCACCTCATATAATAATTTCATGTATGAAATAAATGAGTCCAATGTATCTTGATGTTTTGCTTTAATTCACTTAGCCACCAGATCACAGAGTTTATGTATGATAAATGTTATTCCCACTATAACTCAACAGTAAAGATATTTAACAAAAAGAAAAATAAATCTAAATAGCTCACCAAAATGTGAATGTTCCAAATCATGGCTTCTAGAAAGGACTCCCTTACAGCAAGCAAGGATAGATTCCAGTTAAACCTTTTGAGTCTAAGTCCTCAGTGGAATGAAGTAGACTAGATAACCTTTCTGAGTTCATAGCTTCCCGGCTGATATAAAGGGATCGATGGTACAACATACATTTTTGGACTTTACCTTGAGACTGCCATTGAGCATCCACATTTAAGTATCAAGACAGTGAGCTGCTTTTATTCTCTTGTCACCTTCAGAAGATACAACATATCTGAACAAAATGTGCTTGCTCTATTCCTTTACTAAGAGAGAGAGATGTGACTTTGGAAAAGAGTACTTTTGGGAGAGCTCTAAGTGTGCTGTGAGTTCCTTATTCATCTAAGAGTGGGCGTGTTGAACCACAGTTCATGGTAAATGATTTTTAAACGTATAGTGGGGATTTAGGGTTTTCTTTTAGCTACCTTCTCAAAGAGATTTCAACACAACGTATCAGCAATCATAGGAATTTTCTATACATTGAGAAGCACAGTATTTTTATTTGCTTGTACAATGACTCTGTAAAGGAAGAACCACAGTGTAAATGTGTTTGGGGAAGCAGAAAGAAAGGTGATAATAGCTATAAATAAAGAGAAAAGAATATATCAAGAGACAAACCTGTGCAGAAATGAGAGAGAGAGAGAGAGAGAGTGAAGGAATGAGAGGGAGGGAGGGAGAAAAAGAGGGGAGAGAGGGAGAATTTCACAAAATTGTTAAGTGCTAAACTGGTGGCTATGATATAAAGATCCCCACTAAACTCACTTGAACCGTCAAAGGGAATAAATGTAAAAGAGTTGTTTAAATCAAGAGAAGTTTATGTTCATGAATAAATCAACCAATTCATGAATTAGTGAATTGATTGGCTAATTAACTGTTTTGATGTAACTTTTGGCACTGCATCTTTTACGTGGTACCCTAAGCCATACATCAGGGCTGCAGAGAACCTATCACCCAAAAAGTTCTCAGCCTATGAAGCCAGCTCCTCAACTCTGGACATTCAAGACACTGGAGCCATAGGCTTAACAAACATGTTATGTGTAATTACTCCATTGGTTGTATTCAGCTCTAATTCTAGAGATTAAGACCATGGGATATAGTGCAAGCTTGTTAAGAATTCAATGAAGATGAAGGAATCCTAGAAAAAAATGAATTTTTGCACTTATTTGTAAGAAAGAATAGCATCAGAGAAAGTTGAGGTCTTTATAGAAGAATTGAACAAAATCTCAGTGAAATACAGCGACAAAATTAATTGGCTAACTTATGAAACATGGGCCCCAAAAGAGGAGAAAAGGAGGAAGCACCTCCAGCTTTCTTCCTCGGCCCCTGATGCTTGTCACACATTGTTCAGAAGGTGCTGGGAAATCTCGAAGGTCTTTCTGTGATAGCGTCCTGAGTTACAACCATAGGGTAGCAGGATAGAGTTAATAACCAAGACTATAGTAGAGAACACTACGCATGGGGAGCAGAGGAAACAAAATTCACCAATCAAGACAAAAATGTAATTATTTGCTAGTTATTGTGGGTTTTTGTTTGTTGTTTTGTTTTGCTTTTGTTTTTGTTATTGAAGAGGTGCTGGGAAAGTGCTAAATATCTTGTTAGAGCAGAAAAATAATTCATGTGAAGCGTAGGAGGTTTAACCACAGGGCTACACTAGCTAAAGGGATAGCCAAGACATCTACTCACCCAGATGCTAGGAAAACAGCACAGAAGTCTTTGTGAGGAGGTGGGGTCTAGTTTTCTACATCACAAATTCACAGGTGAATTTAGCCTGTCCTCCACTTGGATATCAAAATAAAGAAACACAAAACCTCGAGATATAAAAATCTGATATCAAAATAAAATAGTAATCATACTAATTGGACCAACTCACACTCTGTGCTCATCAAAACATCATGCGATCTTTCAGAAAAATGTATGAGAACTGAGTGTTGGTGTCTTTATTAATAGGTATGGACACATCGGTGTTTATTGCCATAATTTGCTTTTTTACAGGGCATACATGTATCAAGTCATCCTACTGTACCCCATAAATATGTATCATTGAAAATCAACACTTAGTTTCAAACAGAAAATATTCCCCTCCCCTGACTAATGCGATCTTGGCCATAGCTGAGTGGAAAGAGATTGACAGGCTCCATACAGTGGAGAAGAGGATAGATATGCATCAGGCCATACTGTAGGTAGATGATTAAATTGCCAAGTGACATCCTCTTCACATGTTTTGGGGCATGTATCACTACAAATGAGGACAGTTATTTCTCAGACTTGAATGAATGATGGCAGATTTTATTATCTCTAGTCAGAAAGTGTGTGCTATAAAACTGATACATGGGAACTGTCTAAGTCTCAAAATGGACAAAAGGTTAAAACTGAAAGGACAGATCTCCAAATGTTTTATGAGTTTCTGAAAGATCAGCCTTTCGTGTTCCATGGAATTGATAGTCAAGCCAGTCCTCAGAGTGACCAGGGGGGTTTCAAAGAAGCAGAGTCTTGTTTTAAATACACTTTTTGAGGACAGAGAAATGACAGTAGTAAGAAAATAATGAAGACTAGAACATTTAATACATAAAGATGTATATATCTAATGAATAACTCAAAATGACCATACAAATACCCTACAAGGTTGAAAGACTGAATCACTTAGACATGCCACTACGTATTGCATGGCTGAATAATTCACTTCCATGATTGGATTTTTTTTCCTATAACTGTTTTTGAAAATATGACACAGTGTCTATAACTTCATCTTAGAACTTGTGATTGAGAGCTGGGCACGGTGTGTACCTGTCATCTCAGCACTCCAAAAAATGGATTCAGGAGGATCAGGCCAGAGTCAGCTGCACAGAGTTCAAGGCAAGCCTCCTGAGCTAAACAAAACTGTCTGAAAAAATAAACGATGAATGGGCAAAATGAATAAATTAGGAATATATTCCAATCTTGTTTTTTTTTTGTTTTGTTTTGTTTTTGTTTCTTTTTTAATTTATTTATTATTATTTTCTTTATTTACATTTCAAATGCTATATCAACATAAAAGAAATATTTGAAGACTATGCAATTCTCTGAATTATTATATGTGTATACAATTTAAGGACATGATCTAAAGTCAAGGAACATGATTGACAGCTCCATTGTTTAAAATCATCTGCTGTCAATCACAGTGATGTAGCCCTTTAATCCTAATATTCAGGAGTCAGAAGCAAGGCAAACAAACAGATTTCTGTGTTCAAGGCCAGCTTGGTTTATTCAGAGATCCAGGCCAGTCAGGATTACATAGTACAACCTCGTCTCAAAAAACAAAAGGAGAAAAACTTCTTCCATTATTTACTATTTCTTAGCACTGAGTAAATGTTAATTCTTGGATTTGCTTTTCACTCTTAAGGGCAATAAATAGAGATAAGAAAATGATCTGGTCTCAAGTTCTTGAATAAATCAAGTTGTTACCAAGTGATAAGATTTGGTTTTCCCATGATCCTTCAACCTACATGGCAACACCATAAGGGAGATATGTCTTAGACATTTGTCCCACTGGGTGAAAGGCTACTTTAAGAACCACAACCAGATCCCCCAGAACTCCCAGGGACTAAGCCATCAACAAAGGAGTACA
>NC_034590.1:24538673-24541827 GCF_900095145.1 Mus pahari | reverse complement strand
GAGGAGGAGGAGGAGGAGGAGGAGGAAGCACAGCAGTTTGGACACAGTGCTTGCCTGATCAAACTTTACTACATAATTGTGTTCCTCTGCAAAGCAAAATTTACAACACTAACAAGAGATTCGATATAGAAAGTGTTCACAACTTAAGTCTACAGGTTAGTCCCTAACTTTGAACTTTTAAATATTTATACAAAATTAAGCAAAGTTAGTTTTCACTGTCAAACAGGTGATATTTGCAAATAAAATACATAATTCTGAAAATTATTTTTGTTGATGCTTTACTTTCTTTTTTTCAATTTTTATTAGGTATTTACTTCATTTACATTTCAAATGCTATCCTGAAAGTTCCCTATACCCTCCCCCCCCCCACTCCCCTAACCACCCACTGCCCCTTCTTGGCCCTGGTGTTCCCCTGTATGGGGCATATAAAGTTTGCAAGACCAAGGGACCTATCTTCCCAATGATGGCTGACTAGACCATCTTCTGCAACAGATGCAGCTAGAGACACGAGCTCTGGGGTTACTGATTAGCTCATATTGTTGTTCCACGAATAGGGTTGCAGACCCCTTCAGCTCCTTGGGTACTTTCTCTAGCTCCTCTATTGGTGTTATATTATTTATGTTGTTATTGAAGATCAGCCTTAGTCCATGGTGGTCTGATAGGATGCATGGGACAATTTCAATATTTTTGTATCTGTTAAGGCCTGTTTTGTGACCAATTATATGGTCAATTTTGGAGGAGGTACCATGAGGTGCTGAGAAGAAAGTGTATCCTTTTTTTTAGGATAAAATGTTCTGTAGATATCTGTTAAATCCATTTATTTCATAACTTCTGTTAGTTTCACTGTGTCTTTGTTTAGTTTCTGTTTCCAGGATCTGTCCACTGTCAAACAGGTGATATTTGCAAATAAAATACATAACTCTGAAACTTAATAAACATAATTGATCAATTCAATATTTTTCTGCCTTTTTAGATGGACAACTTTATTCAGTGTATGTGTATATGTGTGTTTAGTGTATGTGTCGTGTGTGTGTGTGTGTGTGTGTGTGTGTGTGTAGACTGTACCCACGTGTATAGTGTATCAGTGAATTCAAAGGTCAGAGCATCTAGTTTTATGCCTTGCTTTGTTGTTGTTCACTCCTGAGACAAGAACGCTTACTGAACTGGAAGTATTCATTTGGGTTGGTTTGTACAGCCAGCAGGCTCTCAGAATCCAGTCTTTCTGTATTCCTAATATCAGGTTCACAGGTGTGCACACAGCATGACTTTTACAGAGTACTATGGATTCGAACTCAGGTTCTCATGTGTTCACAGAAAATGCACCCCTTGATCCAATTTCTATCATCCCCTTTTAACCCTCAACACTTTGGTGCAGTTAATATACGTTTATTGTTATTGTGTATATATTGCATCAGTTCTATAATTCAAATATAGCATCATCTCCAATTTTACATGTTCAGAAGATACTTAATTTCCTCCTTCAAAGGGTAGGTAATGTTTACTTGTGTTGAAAGACCCAGTGCACTTTAGAGATATTAACTTGCCTAGGTCTCATGATAACCACCAGAAGCAAGAATTTTGATTGTCTAGTTTCTGATGTGGGAGCTGAGAAAGAGGATGACTACCTTCTTCATACATGTCCACAGTGTTGATTACTGAAAGAAAACTGGCAGAATGTAAACTTGCAGCAACTAAACCTTGACAAGTAAGTGTGAAGCCAATGTTCAGTACAGGTTCTCCTTCAAACTCAATAAAGGGAGTTTCCCCTAAGCTTTGTTCAGTATAGGTCTCTCACTGATCTGCTGTCATGAGCACTTAGGAATTATGGCCTCTTTTCAGAACCATACAAAACTACGATTCAGAATTTTTATTGCATCATAGCATGCTTGTTATCATTTCTAGGCTTCATTACTGAGAAAAGAAGGCCAACCAAGAAATTATCTTCATCATGTTGACCTGTGGGCATGTTGGTGAGAGGGTTTGTAATTTGATTAATGTGGAAGAGCCCAGACCACTGCCAGTGGTGCCATCCATAGGAAAGTGGTCCTTGGCTGTAAAAGAAAGCTGGATAAGCATGAATAAAAGGGAAAACTAGTGAGGGAGCTAGCAAGCAGCATTCTTACATGGCTTCTTCTTCAAGTGCTTGCCTTGAAGCCCTCCCCTGATTCCCCTAAAGAGTGGATTGTGGTATGGAAGAATAAATTCTTTCTTGTCCAAATTGATTTTAGTCTGAGTGTTTCACTACAGCGTTAGAAAGGAAGCTAGGACATGTGCAATGACTCCAAAGAACTGACTGCATACCAATGTCACAATGAGATTTATGCCCTCATGATTTGATAAATTAACAGTTGTCTCATATTTTAATAGTTTCACTCAGGTTCCAACATAGTCATTTAGAAGAGACATATTCAAACTATAGTGAATGAAACTAGAAGTTTTTAGTCATCCAGATATTTGAAGAAATATAGTTATTTTGAATTTGCACAGTTTCACAAAATAAATAATAAATCTGGCCATTGAAATGAACTTCCACACAAACACTATGGGTTTACAGGGTTATGGAGAGATCATGACTTTTAAAAGACATTCAATCACATTAGCAATCCATCTTATTCACAAAGCTTAGGAATAGCAAAATGCAGTGTACCATTTAGCCTGAAAAAAATCCTTTCACTTTTCTGAAAAACATAACCTCAAAGAAAAAGCAATATTAGTTCTAACCGAGATTCTTCACAATCCATTAAAACAGTTTCTATCATATTCTCCATGTAAGGTTTTAATAAAATTTACTTTGTAAAAGTGAAAGAGGAATTATGGTATATCCTAGTTCTTTAAACATAATCCAAGTTATATAAAAACCAAACTAAAATACCTGTGTCATATCTTAGCTCTTGCCCTGAAGTCTATCGACTGTGCTTTCTGATGGACTAGATGCTTAGTCCAGTCCACACACCTTACTCCTCACAGTGCAAGGATGACAAGCACCACCTGCCCTTCTACCTCTTGTTCTCTGCCACGATAGGGAATCATTATTGTCTCTTCCTGGTGATCTGGTGATACTTAAGTTATAATATGTTCAAGACAAATAGCTCTGATCAACAATCTGACCAAAATTCCCATTTGACCCTGAAGGACCAAAAAAAAAAAAAAAAAA
>NC_034590.1:24519261-24536761 GCF_900095145.1 Mus pahari | reverse complement strand
CAGAGAGAGGATCTCATCCAGACCTTGAGGTCTAGAAGACCTTGGGAACAGGGAACAAGCAATATTAATCTAGATAGACAATGTAGGAGTTATGTTTCAAATGCATGTAGGAGGGTCAGAGCATGTGAGTTTGTGTGAGGAAGCATACACAAGCAGCAAAAATGGCAGTGAAGCCAGAGAAAGCAAAATGTGCAGCAGTGATTTCCCTTATCTGTAAGTAAACTTTAGACCTATAACAGTTTGTAATGTGACAAGATAGATCTGTTAGTCAAAAGCTAGTGAAGTGGGGTGAGTAGTTAAGTAGTACAAAAGCCTAACTTAACATTCAGATGGCATGAATCAAAGATATGATTGTCTAATTTTCATCAATCTTCTTGTGACATAAACATATTTTATAAGTATTTTATGAAATCCATAATAAAAGTCAAGACTTTGCATCAAGGGCGTTGACTTAATAAGTCATACATTTGGAAACAATGAGAACAAAGTAGAGAAATAGAGAAGATGGAAAAGATAAAGAGGCTAAAAGAGAATCTGGAGAAACAGTTGATTTGCAATTACCTGGGAGTTGAGAAACACATAAATTTGATTAAGACTAGGTTCATCTTGATGAAAGTAGATCTTCTTTTCCAGTTTGTCAGAATTTCAGGATCTAATTGGATCTCACAGATGGATATATTCCCTGCTCATCTCTGGTTACCGACTGTTGACATAGAGACACTTCTGTTTCTGAACAAGCAGGTGTATTGCTGTCTTACACTCTCTCACAAGAGAGTCTGCATTCCAGGATCTCAGCATTGTTTAGAACAGAACTTCACAGCTCTCAACCCTCTTTAAGCTGTCCAGTCTCTCACAACACAGCTATTTTCCTCACCCAGAGTCTCCTAGAGAATTCCTCTCTGCTTCTTTCCCTTCCCAGGATTGGAATTGGACCAGGTTGGCTTTATCTAGACTGACTTGTACGCCTGTGCTCTTTGGTTCACGCTATCGCTCTCCAAGAGTACCTTCTGATGGAAGGGGGTATCTCACTCTCACCCCTCATCTTGGAGGTCAGTAGACCTTCTTCAACTCCACAGAGAAGACTGTCCAACAACCTCAACTTTGTTCATGTGTCTGGAGTGGATGAAGCGACCTACGAGTAATGGTAAATCCATCCTTATGAAGGAGGGTATCCATGTGTGGTAGATCCCCCCTCTGTTATGAAGAGAACCATATGTTATGGATTCTCCCACCTTTATAAAATGCATATGGCTGTTAAAAATACATTCAGCCATAAACTCACTTTTACTTTCTTTTCATAATTTATTTATTTATTTATTTATTTATTTATTTATTTATTTATTTATTTATTGAGATAGGATTTCTCTATATAGCCCTGGCTGTCCTGGAACTCACATTGTAGACCAGGCTGGCCTTGAACTCAGAAATCTGCCTGCCTCTCTGCCTCCCGAGTGCTGGGATTAATGGCGTATGCCACCACGCCTGGCTCACTTTTACTTTCTTAAAGTTTCTTTTTTTATATAGTATTACATAAGATTTAACATTAAATGTAATTGATCCAAATTTTAAATTTCTGTTCCTAGAATTCATTCTTATTGTTAGATATTTTAAAGTAGAAAAACAAACAAATGTTTCTCAGTGTGTGTCCTCCAAATATCACCATTAAGTTTTTAATTCTTTCGTTGTGGTAAAATCAACTGCTTAAAATATATACCAAAGAGACTCAACGTCTTCTGGTCCTCATAATACATTGCTAAGGTCATTAACAACAGATCCTGTAAAGTGTGGTCATTCTTTTGAAAGTAATTATTATCCACTTAAAATTGATATTAAGACAGTTACTCAGCAAAATTACCAGTAATTGTAACAGTTAATAATTTTAAACAAGTGGCATAATCCAATTTTAAAAACAAACATTCTTGCTTTTGTAGATGTATAATCTGTGGTGTGAATTCTGGTTAATAGTGTCTATGGATCTCAGCATTACATCCCGTGGGGATGGATGGTAGTAGGCGAATTCTCATTTGTGTGATACAACGGCTGCTGAGACTATCTACAATCTGTGTGGCAACAGAGAGGGTGAATATTTTCAGACCAGCACAGGTTTCACTCTGATAAAATTGCAAAAGTTTTAAATTACCTGATATGTTCAGATTTTAAAATTGTGGACAAGCAGTTTGGGTTCTTAAGTAAAGCATACATTTCCATCTTGTTATCTTTAAAACACAGAGCAGAGGAATTACATGGACATTTCTAAGCTTATGAAAATTGTAGGGCCAGTATTACAGGAACATGGACACTCTCAGGACAGAATATCCAGGACATAGGAAGTTTGAGGACAGGCCTCACAGGGAGCTGGGTGAGCTCCGAGCAAAAGACACAGAAGCAAAGGCTCACTTGGGGCTGAAACGAAGTCACTCTCTAGAGACCTGGGTCAATCCACCCACTGCTTGGAAACTTCTTTACCAATAGAATTGATAAAAGGATTTCTAAGATTTTACAAGCTCTAAAAGTAAAAAACAAAACAAAATAAAACAAAACAAAAAAGTACAAAAGACAATAAAAAAAAAAACCCTTCGGAAAAACTGAAAGAAATAATTTCCAATCTCTATAGACTTTGAATCCATAGCCAAATGTGAAAGCTCCCATCTTTAATCATTTCATAAGGAGTACAGTCCAGTTCTTTTCTCCCCTACCTTCCATCCCACTGGGGTGAAAACATCCACAGGTATGAAAACATTTCCTAAGCCCTGTCTGCGTAGACGTCACCCAATTTCTCAAGAGAGAAAAATCAGGTGAAAACGAGCAGCGCAGGTCCGGTTGATCTGCCAGCGGGCTTTTGGATGCATCGGCACCACCAGTCCACGTCAGCTACCAGCAGAGTCTTTACAGCCAGGCTCAGCCCCCTGTTAATTAGTCTTGATATGGACAACTTTATGTTTACTTATAAACAAAAAATTCACAAAGAATTCCACAGCTGACTCTCCCTTGTCAGAGCACACTGATTTCACCAGAGACTTCTCTTTAGGTCTTACCTGTTG
This sequence comes from Mus pahari, assembly GCF_900095145.1. Lineage (NCBI taxonomy): Eukaryota > Metazoa > Chordata > Mammalia > Rodentia > Muridae > Mus > Mus pahari. The sequence continues at coordinate 24,533,720 of NC_034590.1, read as the reverse complement.
CAATCCCTGCTATGTAGATGCCTCTCCAAAGCATCTCAGGTAATGGAGACTTAGAGGATAAATCAAAACTTGTATAATTTTAATCTTGTCATACTCCTAAAGAGATTGATGTGTAAGGAATAAGCAATGCTATGAAAGACCCAATAATAATACAAGCATAAACTTAGGTAGATGATATGAAGAAAATCAATACTTAATTATTTTCCCAGGGCAAAGAGAAATTAACTAAGTCTAACAATCCAGTCACATTAGCTTCTAATATGAGAATAAAAAAATGTACATACCTAAGAGCTTTCATCAATTCATATCAGACTAATTAATAGAAACTTACCTTCTTTTGTAATTAACATTGACTTGGCTGTCTACATACTGTCTCTGACATGAGGTGTTGGTCTCTGACTTAGAAGAATCCATCATCAAAGCAGGTGTGGTAAACGTGATGGGGCTCCTGGGAGATACATCATTCTTAGTTTGCTTTAATTTTCTCAAAAGTTCATGTTTAATGTGTAAATATGGGTTTCAGATAATTGAAAGTGAGTCAGTCCAGATTAAAATATGACAATATGTTTAAATTTTTATCAAGATGGAGAGAGTATACGCAGCGAGGTTATTGACGTCATCATTTTTGAAATATACTATGGGAGGGCTGGCTACTCTATTCACTGAAGAGTAGGACTTTTCTGAAGAGGAAGCACACACTGGAGATATGGCTCAGGGGCCAAGAACATGTGCTGCTCTTCCAGAGGACTTGTATTCAGCTACTTGGCAGGCATGCACACTTATGTTCACATACTCATACACCGACAATGATACATAAGCATGTAATAAAAATTGAAAAGTAAAGCAAATATAGCACAAATGTACTTGTTTCAGCAAGCTGTGGTGACACATATCAGTAGTATTTGGTAGGCTGAGGTGGGAAGTTTTGTGTTTCAGGCCAGACTAAAAGCCGAGACTATGTATCAAAAGCTTTAAAAACCCATGTGCTTTAGATAATCAAACTAATAAAATTCAAATAGTATATAACCTAGCCTCTAACAAAACCACCCAAAATATCAACAAAGGTGAGTTCTCAATGTGCATACAATATTAACTTTTACAAAACATACTGTTCATAATTAAACCGTTCATTGCTCTGCTGACAGTGAAAAGCTAGCACAGCATATATACATTTCTGTACCTACATGTACATAAACTTAGATGTGCTCTGGCTTATTTATTATTGTAAAGGCATTCTTAACTTTATGTACAGTGGCTATAACCACTGGGCTTAACTGTGAGTAGCTATGAATTGGGATACAAAGAGAAGCAAATTGGACACTCAGGGTTACTGTAAATGCAGAGTGCTACATGGAGAACTGTGCACCCATGACAGCTTCAAGGGGGAAAGAAGTATCAGTTTAACTAATTTGTATTTACTACTGAACAAGAATGTCTATTTCTGAAGTGACGGCTGCTCTCCTACACGGTATGTTATTGATGTCAGCCACAGGACAAGCCAGGAGAATTCAGTGCACAGGCCCTCATTTGTTTCTTATTTTAAAGGCTACCCAGCAGAAAAATAGTGACAAAAAGCATCTCCCTCCGCATAAATGCCTGCAAGGGTATGTGTCACACACACAGCTCTAACATCTATCAAAGGATATCTGCAATCAACTTCACTCAAAATTAGAGTGCTGTGGTACATAAGAATTTTCTTTTTTAGTCAGGGTCTACTTTGTACACTGAAGACCTTCTAGAATTCCCTACCCCCTGGCCAATGCCAGTGGTATTCAGTTGTATAGGTAGTGATAGTACTCCAACAGACTGAGTGGGCCTAGATGGTTGGGAAATTCCAATTGAAAATAGGGTCCTAGTAAGTCAAGCTAAAGCTAAGAGCCATGCCAATTTGGATGTTAACAGACAGGAAGGAGGTTTCATCAAAACAAAAGCTGCAGACTCATGCCTGGTCTCTCTCTTAGTCATTTCCTTAGCCTCCCAACTTACTTTCAACTCACTGATCTTCACATTCTCGTATTCAGTATGTCTTTCTGCTTAATACTTGTCCTCACTGACTTAGGCAGGATTTTTATTTACAAAACCTGAAAACTAATAGGATATAAACACAGTCTTACACACTGTAGACTGACCTGAAGAAATGTGCCCATTGGTGCAAGCATGGCATGAATGGTAACCAAGTGCTTTCTGTTTGGGTTTGAGGCTAGCTCCACAGGAAGAAACTCATGTCTGATACTGTCAACTTGGCCAAGAGCTGGTGCCTGGGAAGATATCAGACTCTAGGTTGAAACTCATTACTGTCATCTTGTTAAATGAACATGTGAGCAAACTGTCTCGTACATGCTTATGTTTATATATAGAGAGCTGCTCTTAGCCTTCACCAGAAAAGCTTTTTATTGCAGCAGATAGCTGTGAACACAGACTCAGAAATGGTCAAAAGACTGAGAATAAGGGATGGTGGAAACTCCAGCCCTTGATAGATCATCTATATTACATCACACACACACACACACACACACACACACACACACACACACACACACGTACACACACACACACTTGCACTCAGGAAATATCACAGAAGTAGATGTTAAGAATATGTGTTACGAAATGACATTCATTTTCTGGACATTATATGGTGTCTACACTTATGAACCCACTGTACCTTTGGATACCTTCTCAAAACTGGGTCTGCCAATATTTCATGGGGGAAGGAGGGAGGATATAAAAGATTCCACCCTTCCTTGAGGGACCACTGACAGTTCCTTGTGGCTAGTAGAGGAGTGTTGCCCTTCAGTAGTGTGTCCACTGATAACCTATTCAAGCTGCAGTAAATGACCTCCTACCCATGCTTATGTTAAAACTCTAATTAAATTCATGAGGTCACACACATATAAATACGTGAAATCAATAGAGGGACAGGAAGGGAGAAGAAAACTTTCAGCAGCAGAAGGGGGAAGTAAGGAATGGAAATACCAAGTGGGGATGGATAAAATTCACTGAATATGTGTATTAAACTACTGAATACTAAAATGCCATTATTTTGATAGTTCTAACTTAAATAATTATTCAGGAAAGAGAGAACAACAGATAAAATAATCACTTTTAGTGAGAGATGAAGTAGGTTTGAATGTCTTTTACACAAAAACATGACAAAGAAACACAGTGAAATACTAAGTAGCCTGAATGAAAGAGTCAAGGAAACCACAAAGCCTCACCTGGGGAAGCTCCCACTAACCCACCATATTTTATCCAACCACTCTCCAGGTGGGCACTGTGACCTCCGTTCTCCAGGTAAACGTTATGACTTCCTGCTATGAAATATAATGTGGTAAGGTGGTACCTGATGCACCCATACTGAAGTGTGCCCCTGAGGAATTATGCCATGCCACAAATCTGGTATAAAGGAGGTTTATGGGGGAAGAGAGAGGAACAAGCAGACGGATGGGAGTAGACAGATGGGAGTAGAGCCAGAGCAAAGAATGGGTGTGTGTGAGCAGAGGACAGAAAGGGGGAGAAAGAGAAAGTCACATAGAAAAAACAAGGGAACTGGGGTAGGGGGAAACCTGGTAGTGGTAGCAGGTGATGACAGAGGTCCATGAGGGCAGCCATGTGGAATCACAAATAAGCTAGCACTTCTGTTTTCAGCTGATGTAACTGATTCTCACATTTTTAAATTTTATAATAGTTCTTAATTGGACTTATGAAGGACAAAACTAGTTCTTTTCTAATTATTTTACTCCCTTCTCTCACATAGTATCTTTCTGCTTTTTTTTTTTAGCTCTCCCCACCCTTCCTCCTTCTTCCTCCTCCATCGCAATAGACTATTTACAATATCAACAGCCAACATCACTAAATTAACAGAATTTATCTATTATTCAGACATTAAATGTCAATTATAATGCATCTATTCTCAGAATATACAAAAATACTAGAATTCTCTATGAGAATTCCTAACTGGCCAAACTGAAATGCCCTCATGTTAAGGCTTTGTTGTAAATAATATGAGCCTTGAAATGGAGGGGACACTACATTCTTTCTGCAATCAAACTAGCACCCAACTGTGAAGCATATTATGCTGGGATAGAAGGCCAAATGAAAGGTATAAACCATAGTTAATGTCAAAGAGAATAATTCCTCTCCCCATGATCCATGTTTCCCTGTCACACTGGGTTGCTGCCTGGAGCAGGTTAGGAATGACACCTCCCCTGCTGAGCACAGCTGATTCCTCCTGGAGGGTACAGGACAGATGTGCTCTGCCTGTTCTTAATGAAGAGACAAAAGAACAAAGAAATGATGTGAATGACTCACACAAAAAAGCATCAAAATATTCTAGCTGCTTATGATTGCCTTAATTTAGTCTGTGATAAATAGTGTGCCAATAACTCTAGTGGCTCAGTAAAATGACAAACAGTATCATACTACATAGGATTAGTTAAAAATTGCAACCATCAGATAACTCTACTGCCCAACTAGCTAAAGTCTCTCACTTTATAAATATAACAAGATTAATACTAATAAAGTGAGTCTGTGTTGGAAGCTATGGAATAAACCTTAATCAAGTTCTAAACCAATTAGGCTATTGCATAATTATTAACTTTGGACTTGGCCAGGTGCCTGGTAAATGTCAACAAAAAAGAGCAGATACAGCAACTTGTCAATTCCACAAACATGCAAATTGAAAAATCATACCCACCCACAGACAGAGAAATGAGTTGACGCTATGAATTCTAAAGCCCTTCCTCCCAACATATTTCTTCAACAAGATCATGTATCATAAAGGATCTATAATGTTTCCAAACAGCATAACCAAATTGGGATCAAGTGTTCAAATATGTGAGCCTGTGGGTATATTTATCATTCAAACTACCACATTACCTAAACATAACTAAATGGCATGTGTGTTTACCACAGTGGAAAAAATGAAAAGGCACATGTGTACACATGCATACACATGAAGAAGAATATTTATGTAATGTAAAAACTAGGTGCTTGGCAATAAAGCTTTAAAATAGTGTTTTAGGGTTGGGATTTGTACCCCTATCTATTTACTATAACATCCTTGTTGTTGAAATTTTGCATAGTAAAACATAAATTCATTGTAATGTATAACCTCAGGTTTTTTTTAACCTCCTCAACTATCATTCAGAAGATCCTCTTACATGATCATTCTTTAGACAGTATCACCTTTTTAGTATATCAGAAATTGTTTTAAGATATGTGCTTTTCAATTTAAAATATTTGTAATATTTTCATATTGTTTTTACAACTTATATTGTGGCCATATTGGTAAAAACATCAAAAAATATAATGACAGCTAGTAGAAATGAGATATGAGTCTATCAATTTCTTAAGAAACAAGTTTACTTTTTAATTGCATAATTACATACTAGCAAAGAACAATTTATGTTAAAAACATTAAAGGATATAATATACAATAACATCAAAATATAAAAGGACTAAAAATAAAGGAAGAATAATAAATCTATCCTTTGAAACAATACACCTATAGGTAGAAGTATATAAATAAAGTAAGAAGCCATTTCATGTAGAAAACTTAATATAGCTGAGAGGTCATTTCCAAAGTTTATTTTTGAATTCAATAGAGTCATTGTTTCAACCCTTACAAACTTCTTTAAAAACACAAGTTTTTGTGGCATCTTTGCAATTATTTAAAGGTTTGTCATGGTTAGGTATGGTGGCACACACCTTTAATCCCAGCTCTCTGGAGGCAGTGGTGTGTGATTCTCTATAAGCCAAGCTTAACCTGATATACATAGTGAATTCTAGGATAGCCAGGATTACACCGTGAGACCTTGTTACAAACAAACAAACAAAAACAAAACTTTAGTCTTATTTTTATTTAAGGACACGCGAATGTGCACACACATCTGTATAGGTGCCTGAAGAGGCCAGAGGTTGGTATTGGGTCCTCTAGAGCTAGAGTTAGAGATGGCTGTGTGCTCCCAGGGATAGGCACTGAGAAACAAATGCTAGTCCCCTGTAAGTGAAGCAAGTGTTCTTAACTGCTGAACCATGTCTTTAGTCCAAACTAAGCAAGTTTTAAAAAGAACAAAATTAAAGACTTACACTTCTTTTGCAGGTTTCTGTTGCAACAATCAAGATTGTATATCCATATACAAATAAATTCACTACAGCACAACATACAATATACAATATACAACATACAATAGGCACACATACATTGCCATCATGGAATTCTTGGACATTTGCACAAGTAAAGCATGTCTATATGCACACCTGTTCACAAATATTACAACCAGATCTACATTCTGCAACACAATGGATGAGTAGGGAATTATTTCCATATGCAGTCAATAAAACAAGAAATAATAATAACAAGGAAATTTCTGTGGGAATAGCAGATACTGGAGCAATCCCAAAAGCATTTTGTTAAATGAGGGAAATCTGATATCTAAAACTGTTTTATAATGTTATATTAATGGATTTTTAAAATATGGTGACTTAAAGACTAATGGTTTCTGGTGTTGGGAAGCTAGATGAGCTTGCCCTAAGGAGTGATTGAAATGATAGAAATACGTTACACTAGAATCGAAAATGGTTGTAAGAGTATAGTTATCAAAGCCTGTTGAGGCAGACACAACTTGTAAACTTTGTTGTGCAGATTTTCCTTTAAATGTAAACGTAGCAGTTTTAAATTTTATATTCAATAGTTTTTATGGCTTAAATATAAGTATCTACTTATTAATGGGCAGAATTAAAGACAAATCATTACAACTATAAAGAGTTATACAGACCTGTGCCATTTAATGTAAAGTAATAATTTTCAAAGTAATTGTCTTTCCAATATACTGTGATTGTATTTTTCGCACTAATAAACATCTGTTACTAGTCACAGTGAGAATTTCGAGGTGGCTAGTGAAAATATCAGTTATAATTGGGCTTAGATATATGCTCTATTTTATATGTACATATAATCGAGCTTCCACTTTGCAGTACTATATATTAAATATTTCAGTGAGAGGTTGATATGTACAAATACCATAAAGGCTCTTTCAATGGTAGCTAACACCATAATGACTTCATTAACATTATGATGCTTCTTAATGTTAAGGAGATTTTTATTATAGTCTTTGGGGTATTATTCTGTCTCTGATTACAAAATAACTATGTATTCATTATAAACATAAGAAACATAAAAGTTGGTTATTTGCAATATGACTGTCTTAAAGTTTTATGTGTCTGTATTCATCATATACACAATTTTGTTTATTAAATTGGGGACTCCGAGACTCTTTCCAAGTTCTATGGATAATTTGTAAATGGAAATTACTTTAAAATCAGTTTTTTATTTATTCCTTTTTAGGATTCATGTGATTTAAAACTTCATAATAAGTTGCACAGTAACTTATTATGCAAGTGCATACCAGCTGTAAGAATTAGAAACAGTCACCTATGTGTTGAAATCCACAAACCAGAGCTTAACTAACCAGAACTAACTTAAAGCAACTGTAGAAATAATGTCAAAATACACATTTTACATGATTGGGCAGGTTAGTTGAAGCACTAGTGTGAATTTAATAAATCAGAATAAACTTAGATGAAGAGCCTAGTCAAAATCAGAAAGAATTTCTGAGTTGATAACTGCAGCCATTAGTTCAAAGCCACCCTCAGCTACAGAGCAGGAAACTGCCTTCATTCCCTATATAAGCCCTGTGTCAAAAAAATCAAACAAATGAGTAAATGAATAACCTAAACTCCTACTTGAGCAGTCATTGTACTTCAAAGAGTCCCCCCTTTTCCTATGCATCTCTATTTTCTCCTGGACCGAGGCATTGCAGTGTGTTTCAAGTAATTACATATAATCCTTCTCTCTAAGAGTGGTTGATCTGAGTCCCAAGTTTTACTTGCCACATTAACTCTCTTTTACGATATGTCAATGGAAAATTCATAGGCATTCTACAATGGGTAAAAGATCATGGTGACAAATTACTGCCTGCAATATTGCCTAAGTATACTCCAGTTGTCCCATTAGGTACCCTGGAAATGTGGTTTAGTATGAAGATTTCTCTATGGCATCTTAAACCTTTAAAGTTACACAGGTCTTCATTCTAACAGAGCACAGGTAGAGCTAACACAAAATGATAATGAGTTTTATGTGGACAGTATTCCTTCTTGGGTCAGACAGATGGCATTACACATTCATTCATCAAACACCATGGAATTGCTACCTTGAATCAAACAGTGAGAGAAGAACTGCTGAGCCTGACTTTGCTGTCCCAGAGACTGCAATCCAATAACTAGAAAAAAGATATTGCAAATGAACTGTATCAATCACACCTTGGACAGCCATTGACAACAAGGAGAATGATGCAAATGGGAAGAAAAAAATGACCAGCCTAGGGCATGGGGGCAAATTCATGGTTTTGTTAAGAATCAGGGTAGCTCTTTCTAAGATCAGTGAGATAAAGGAAACTAAAAGGTTAGCTCGGAACATAGCTGACAGAATTGGGATAATAGAATCACTAATGTAAAGTCCCCTAAGGATGCTAGAGCATTCCAGGCTGCAATCAGAAGGCTCAGGTATAGGTTCCTGGAGGTGTGTGAGAGTGGTGTAATCAAAAGCACCGAGAAGAGCAATAAACAACTGCAGACAGTGAACTGACAGGCAGAATCCTGGGCATACACAAGGCCACACAGAAAACCAGCATGCTGTTCGATACATGGAGTTGAAATTACACAAACCAAAGACGTAAAGACAGGCACTGCTTCTTGCTTCCTAGTGAGTAGAGTTGGGGGTCACCATTCACTGAATTCAGATAATCAAGGAACAGTTAGCCAATACATTTAAAGAAAATTAATAATTAAATTTCCAAAGCAACAAACCTATAAATGTAGAACAGCAGATACTGTCATCTAACTTTCACAAGTGAAATCAATCCATTCAGGCATCTGTGAGCAACAGAGTACAAATGACTCAGGGTCAGAGTAGGGTCCCAGGTGAAACTCAGAAACTAGAATAGCATCAGAGAAAATCCCCCAAAGAGAGAAACAGAGAAAAAGAGGGGTGGAGGGAGTGGGGGAGAAGGAGTGAAGGAGAGAGAGAGAGAGAGAGAGAGAGAGAGAGAGAGAGAGAGAGAGAGAGAGAGAGAGAGAGAGAGAGAACAAGTTATTTTCTCCATTGGTCCACTGTCCCTCCTACAGTATCCTATGGCATGACTTCTGATGGCTGGTGCTCCACATGATCCAGCTAGCTCAATAAGCAAGCTGCAAATAAGCTTCAACCCACCCCAGCACTCTCAAAGGTGCAAGCAAGCAAGGTCTGCACTTCTGCATCTTTCATACTCTACCTGACAGGTTATTTATGCATCTGCTCATAATTATTTTCAGAGCTTGAAATGTTAAAACTTTCATGCCTATGGAGAAAAGTCCAGTTCATGTAACTCTGAATTTTAGACCTGAGACCCCGTTAAACCTGTGGGTACATATGTAGTATTCAGAAAGAAACTCATTTCACCAACCCAGAGAAGTTATATTCTTGAATATACTTTGAAGCACATTTAAACAAGTTGGTCTAATCTTCATAATTAGAATTAAGTGTCTCACTCTGCTGGTAAATTCAGTATAGATCCCTGAACACAGTGTGATGAACAGAAATGTACTTTGTAGATAAAAGATGTAGATATTTCTGAAGATGTTTTCTTTTGATGCAGTTACTTTCAGCCCTCTAGAAGGAGTGAGTTAGTTTAAGTTTTTAGCCAAACTTAACCAATTTCCATGAATCTAAAATGTTAAGGCAATGGCTAATTAATTAATTAAGTTACTAATTAATTTATATCCCAAATGTTGCCCCTCCTCCTGGTTGCCCCTTGCAAATTCTTCCCCCCATACTCCTTCCCCTTCCCTTCTGAGAGGGTGCCCTCCTGTGGTATCTCATTACCATCATCTAACATACACATTCACCCCACATACATACCACACACACACACACATACACACACACACACACACACACACACACACACACACACACCCTACAACTATAAAATGAATACCTGACAGATCATTCAGTAGCCTTCACCTGGAGACCTCCTTTGAGCATCTCAGTGTTGTCTCTACTCAAGGTTTCAACTCTAGCATTTTAGGTGAAGTGAACTACTATACCATCTTGAAATGACGAGAAACTTGTTAAAAGAAAGAAGGTAGCAAGAGAGAGGGAGGAAGAGAGAGAGAGAGAGAGAGAGAGAGAGAGAGAGAGAGAGAGAGAGAGAGAGAGAAAGGGGAAAGCTTAAAGAGAGTGAGGAGGGGCCAAGCAGCCCCTTTTATCATGGGCTGGGCTATCAGGCAACTGTGGGGAGGAACATACCTGGCTATAGTCAGGTAACTGTGGGGGTGGAGTCTAGCCAGAATGCCAGAAGCTTGGAACATGGTCTGGTCTGCGTGAATGATAGTCACGCACTTCTCTGCAGGGGGTCTATGGGAGGCTGTAGCTACGTGACAGGAGCCAGGTACCCAGAAGGCATGACCAAACTCCTGCAGTCCCATGCAGGTGGAAATCTCCGCCCACCAGGGCTCTGGGGTTCAAGACCTATGCTCGACTGGAGACCAGGCTGTCTGTGCACAGCCCACTGCCCCACAGTAAGGGCTCCCCTCTCTTGCTCGGCTCCTTCTTCATTTTGCTTTGATCTGTGCTGAAGTGGCTTGTGCTGAAAGTGAGGATAGGGCACAGGCATCATCTCTCTGTTGCTTCTCCTCTACATGCCTGTAACATTTTATAATCCCGTTATTCTCCTTTATTATAGTTGTTTTATGGTGCGGACCACAGCTATGACTTTGCATGCTGCCTTCTTAGAGAGACACAAGCTCTTAATTTAGCTTTGGGAAGTCACTGCCCATTTCAAGACCACAGAGACATATGATAGGTGTATAACCCTTCCGCATGTTTTCTTTCAGAGTTTTGATCAATTGATATTAAAATATTGCACCTAATTTCTTAGAAATATTTTATTTCTTCCTTTCTAGAAGCCATTGTGTGCCTGACATTATGACAGAATGAGTTGAAATGGTCAGAATTTGTGTATGCAATTATGATACTGTCATATTTTTATAAGGCATATAATAATAGCTATCAAAATCATGCAGGAAACCCTTCTTTAAGATAAATAGTGATGCTTGCTATGTGCATGCTTACTTACTATAACCAACATTTCTACATTTTGTCACATCTCAATATGCTTCACTCCTATGATTGTATTTTATACACATATATAAATGTGTGTGTGTGTTGTACATATATTTTGTTTATACATGTATATATGTATGTGTGTTTATATATCTGTACAAAATAAAATTATATATGCATATATAAAACGATAGTGGAAGAGGTTAAATAAATGAAACTTTAAAATATCAAGTTATTTTTCCAGTGACTCATTTCCATGAGTCACTGATACACTGGTGTTTTCAATATGACTGTTTTTGAATGTCAAACAGTCACTCATATAACGGTATATACAAAGCCTGTTTGGTGCTCACAGTTACATTGATGGCCAGCATCTGTTTGTATTGACTGTACAGTATTTGCCAGAATTGGGTGGTATTGCTTTGCATGGACAGAGCCCAAAGGTCATCCAAAGTCTGAGAGTTTCTTGCTGTTGTTACACATCATGGTTTTTATGTTTCGTAGAAAAGCACACATTTATTTTTATAAAAGCACTTTTGTCTTACTGTGTCATTTTCTTTGCATGAAATGGTCCTGAACTTATGCTGTATAAACTTTCTTGAGGCATTAAGCTCAGTCAATCCAACACAGCCTGTGAGAATGGCTGCAGGGAAAGCTAGAATCTGTCTGTGGAGCAGAGCCTCTGATGAGCTCTGAGAAATACACTCTGAAAGTCTCGCCCCTCCCTGGAGGACATAACGTTCTTTGTCACATCTCAATATGCTTTATTTGTATCCGGATTCCATCTAAAAAATTAAAACACAAATGGAAGACAGAGTGAACCCCAATTCTTCATGCTTCCAACAGCAGTGGGAAGTATTCTCTTTGCAGATGGGAATGCCCATTCACTCCCTATTTCCTCCCCCTGTCTCATGCAGTCTCTCCCCTCCCTATCCCCTTCCCCCCTCCCCTCTGCTTCCCCCTCCCCACTCTCCTATAGGGTTCTATGGCTATATTCTTCTCTGTCCTCTATTCTTCCAGTATGACCACTCATTCCTCTTTGCCCTCTTTAGCGCAGGCAATGTCATGGTAATTTTAAGGGAAGGGGGAAGGCATCATAGATTGCCTGCTAGCTCAGCTGTGGCTTTTTGACCACATGACTCATAGTGAGACATGCATTTTGCATTTATACATACCCTTATATCACATCAATGAAAGGGAAAATCTTTTTCATGCTGTTGTTCTTATAGGGTGAGATATGCTCATATCTGATGCTTAGCTAGTTCATTTTTGTTGTTATTGAAAATATAGCTGATATAAAGATACTTTAAATCAGAATATATTGGATTAAAATTTTTATTTTGATAAAGATGTATTCTCATAAAAGATAATTTATAAGGTCATGATAATCACACACACACACACACACACACACACACACACACACACCAAACAAATGAACATACAGTGTCTTGAGTGAAACTCCCAATTGAATGCAACCTATATATTAACACAGCCAGTATTTTGTAGAGGAAAAGTACTACCCTGCTGAGCACAAACAACTCATGGGATAAGAATAGATGATAATGTGTTATTATGTAAAGCTAAGAAGAAAAATAGATGAGAAATGTTGTTGTTCTCCTTTAATTTTATCAGAGTTCTCTCAATCTAATGGTTTGCCCAGGGAGATGCTGAGAGATGCTCACACAAGTCCAGTGTGAAGAATCACTTATAAATGCAAGATCACAAAGTGGATAGGCAATAGGCAGCTTGGTGATAATCTCAACGATACTCTTAGGCGTAGGTCGAAAAAAGTTACTCTTATTGTCCAAAGTATAATGTGCCCTGAGAATGTGCTATAACCACGTAAGTGGGTATGCTCGCCTGCTTTGGAGTGGAGCTCCCTAACCACTGGAGGAATCCTTAAATACTGGTGTTGAGTTCTCCCTTCTTCTCACTGGCTGTTACATTTTCTAATTGTAAGAGGGTTAACCATGTAAATACAAATATGGATTTCACTATTTCTCATTCCAATTCTATTAGTATTGGTTGCAAAATTTTGAGGTGTCATCCTTGTAGTCATGATATACCTTCTAAGTAGACTTTTGTGAAGTTGTGTGAGCCTAGAGGGTATGGTACAGACATCCTATTTGAGACTAGGCATTTGACACTTGTTCTCTGTACATTGGCAGTTATGAGCCTCCACAGTTACCACTGCCCAACATGAACAGAAGCCTTCTGATCAAGCATGGTAGCTCCACTATTCTCTGGGCAGCTATCGAGAAGGCGATGTGACAAGCACATCACACTCATTTAGCAAAACAATGGCAAAAGCTTCCTCATTTCGGTCTAGGACCTCCCTAGCCACAGGTTTTTGGCCAGGTTTACAATGCACAGGTGAATTCCCTCCTGAGGAGTGAGCATCAAATATAATCAGAAAACTGTTGGTTACACCATAAAAGACTTGCCACTGTTGCCCCAATGGGTTTATCTAGCCTGAATTAGAGGCTGAGGGATGAGTAAGCCTATACAAAACAATTCACTGTTGTATCTTGAATAGCACATTATAGTACTGTAAAATTTATCCAGAATGAAGAAAGTCTCCAACCCAGTTCCTGCTTGATTTCTGTATGTCCTATAACCAGGTCTGTGGGATTTATAGCAAAATGATCTTGCCAGAAGACCTACCACCACTACTTGCTTGTCAGAGATTCACAAGTGATATAGGCAATTGCCACTGGAACAGGGTCTCAAGGAGCCCAGGAAATCCTCCAACTCACTATGTAACTGAGGAGGACCTTAAACTCCTGCTTCCACCTCCCACAGGCTAGGATTCTGGGCTAACAGGCCTGCAGCTTATTTACTCAACGCTAGCATCAAACCCAGAGACGTGTATATATTGAGGCAAGCACTTTATCAACTGAGCTACTTGGGCTTAATTTCTTCTGTTATGAATCTGAGAACGTTCTGAATAAAAATATTCACCCTTAAGGAGGCCTCCAGGTTAACATTGTGTATGTAACTTTGTTTTGTTATGAATGCACTGCATATTTAAGAGAATGTATAGCATGTATATTAAATAACTTTCACCTAGGTTAGAAAGTGCTATAACCTACTTTTGGACTCAGCAAATGCTACATTCTTTCCAGTAGTGGCAGGNGCCAACAGGCCCCAAAAACCTGGGCGCTGTCCTGAGGCAAAAGTTCAAGGAAACTCAGTCTCCTGGAATGGTGGCATNNTNCATGTTCTTCCCCGGAACTGCTACATTCTTTCCAGTAGTGGCAGGCGCCAACAGGCCCCAAAAACCTGGGCGCTGTCC
>NC_034590.1:24479096-24518729 GCF_900095145.1 Mus pahari | reverse complement strand
TCACCTGCAACCAGAGACCCGTTCCCCGCAGATCAGGGACCCCAGGAAAGTCCGTCTGCGGCAAGCAAACAATTTAAGAAATATATGATTACTCACCCCTGAATTTCCTGCTGCCCACTTCTTTCGTTTTGTTTCATTTCCCAACGTCCCTATTCCTGGGGATATTCTCCTGGCCCTTGGCTGCTGGCTGATCATACACATCTGCATTTGTACTGTGTATCTCTCCCTTAAGCCTGCAGTCTTCACTGGGAGAAAGTGCATTGCATGACACAGAGGCAAAGCTCTGGCAGGTCTCATCACAACCACCAGGCTCCATAAAGTAAGGACAGCCAGTTCTTGGGAACTGACAAATGAAGCATGGAGGGGCTACTGAGCTACGGAAGAACTGCCAGACTCGCTTCCACACAACAATTCCAGTGCACTGAAGCTTTTCAGAAATCCGAAGCTTCATCAGATAGTTCATGGGAACAAGAGCAAAGTGGACTTGGAAGCAAGCAGGTGTCCTGATCTTTATGTAGGATTTTACATTTTAGCGGTGTGCATTAGAAATGAGAATCACCTTCATTTCCTCTCCTTGATCATCACAGGCCAATGTTGAGAGAAACTACATCACTTGGTGTCGTTATTGCACTTATTTTTTAAGTACATGTAAGAAATATGTGACCCACAATAACTTGTATTGAGTATATATTAAAAAAAAAAAAAAAACTTCCAGTCCCCAGAAGCAGCTATCTGAACACACAGTTACAATGGTCAGTGGTCAACGGTAACTGGCCCTGACAGTCTGGTACATAATTTCTGGTGTGGTTTTATGCACTTACATTGTTCTGTTTACTGTGTAAGATGCTAATGTGCTATACATGATGCTGGATACCTGATGTTTCTTTCTCTGAAACATATATAGGGGGCACACTTATACGCCAATATATGTGAGGCTACTTTCTTCATCTAAGTGACTACACTACAGTTCACTGTATGGATTTGGGTTGAAACTTCATTCATTGGGTTGGGTTGCACATGACAGCGTAAGGATAGAGGTGGGAGTCCATTTTCTCCTCCCACTGTGTATACAGGAATATCCCTGTGTATACAGGAATCAGGAGTCTGTCTTCGGATTTGGCAGCAAGCTCTTTAATCCTCTGCCCACCTCACTGGCCTTAAATCTTTCCCTTATTGGACATCTTTATAATTTCTCCCTGGTTTTGGATTTTGAAATAATGAAGCTGTGTTTGTCTTTATGCAATTTTGAGTTAATACATTCTGAAAAAGATTGCTTCAAGGTTACACTTAATTTGGTATATATATATATATATATATATATATATATATATATATAATTTTATCAAAAGATCCACAATCTTCTGACACAGAAAAACAACTCCAATCAATGAAAACTTAAAAAAAAAAAAAAAGTTAGTAAAGCTGGAAGCAGGCAAGGAAGTTCTCCCTAGGGGAGAGCACACCAATTGGTCGTCCAGTGCCAAAAGGATCAGCCTTGAAAATCTACGTACAATAACATTATTGGAACTCAATAGATT
The DNA here is from genome assembly GCF_900095145.1 of Mus pahari. Taxonomy (NCBI): domain Eukaryota; kingdom Metazoa; phylum Chordata; class Mammalia; order Rodentia; family Muridae; genus Mus; species Mus pahari. Next base: position 24,517,191 of record NC_034590.1, on the reverse strand, counting down.
ATATTTAGGAATATATTTGTATATACAAACACATCCATGCATAAAATAACAATTGATGAAAAACAGGAATGTAAAAGAGAGTGGGGAGTGATGTGTAGGAGGATTTGGAAGGAGGAAAGGGAAGGCAATGTCCTCAATGATAAATAAATAAATATCACAAATTTAAGCACACATAAAAATGTTGAACTTCTTTTTTCTTAAAATACAATCTAAAAAAAAATCCTTTAAATTTTACATCTAAAAAAAATGTAAAACTACCAAAAAGACACACATAGAAAACATTGAAATGAGCAAGAGCTTGCTGTAATAAATCTCTGAAACACAACCAACAATAACAAATGGGCCACACCAAGCTAAAAAGCTCCTGCAAACCAAAGGAAACAGAGCAGAGGTAGCACCACGCACGGGAAAGTTGTTTGCCAACGCTGCATCTAGCAACTGGGTAATATGCAGACTGTACAAGGTAGTCCATCAGCACAATAATAAAAACAACAAAAATCTAATTAAAAATGGGCAGGTCCAATCCTCAAGGAGATCCCGCCAAGCTGCACTTAAACTGCTAACATCAAAGACAAATGATAGCAAGAGTTGGTGAAACAGGGAGAAAAGAAACACAGGCTTTGGCAGAAAAGCATTTTAGAAAACCCATTACAAAAACACTGCACAAGTTCTTCAGAAACTTAAAATCCCAGAATGGAGTACTCAGCCAAAGGAAGTGAACTAAAATGTTGGTTAAAATCCTGCTGACTAACAACAAAGTGAACCTCAGCAAAAGTCAGGCTGTTATGTGAGATGAAGCAAACACATAAACACAGGCATGATGATTCACTTATACCTAAGACTTTGAAGAGAGCTAACCTGTGGGCAAGAGAGGAGGCATTTCCAGAGGCTGAAGTGTTAGGGACTCAAGAGAGACTGCTAGATAGATGCTGAGGAATGGATGGATAAAACCAAGACATTCTGATGGGCCTGTCACACAGTGGGAGAATTAAAAAAAAAAAAAAAAATCCTACGTATTTACAAGGTTTTCACCAGAGAGAAATGAAAAATAATCTGAGGTTTATATATTTACCCTTATTTCAACATCCTACCTGCTTACACATGTATTAAAACATGGCATGGTAACATATGATTAACTGTTAAAAGCCAATCAAAAAGACAAAAGCAGGTCTAGGGAACTACCTCATCTACCTCCTAGTCCCAGCCTGGAAACTTCACTTTACTCCCACATACCTATAAACTTAGAACTTGTGGTGGAGGCTGGAAGATAAGAAGGTAAAACCATCCTTGGCTACATAGGAAATTCAAGATCAGCTTGGATCATGCCATCAATCATAAATAAATATTGTAAATATCACATTAAAAAGTTGAGCTTCTTTATTCTTAACTTAGAAAACCCTTTCTGCCTCCAAATCCACAGGGTTCACTGAGCCCTGGGGGGAAGGAGTTGATGGAGACATCCCATTTAGGGCTGAGTGGTCCAAGGTATCTCACTCTCCGCATAATGTCTGGTTGTGGGTTGTTGTATTTGTTCGTATCTTCTGTTGGAGGAACTTTCTCTGGTGGCTGAGCAAGGCAGAGATTTATGAGTACACCAGAATGCCACAAGGAGTCATTTTATTGTTATGTTTTTGGTTTGCTCTAAATCTCTTGGCTATCCAGTCTCTGGTCATTCAGAGTTCAACATGGGTTCCATATCAAGGAGCAGGCTGTCAATCAAGTCAGATATTAGTTATTTACTCACACAACCTTTGTGTCATCACTGCCCTGGCAGATCTTCCAGGAAGGACACAACTGTAGAGCAGAGGGTTTGTGGCTGGCTTGGTGTTTATGTCTCTCTTTTGGTAGTTTGCAGAGGACCTCCCTATACCAAAGATGCTAGAACATATGAATGGAGGCTCTGTGGTGGCACCAGTTCGATTTCTTCATATTTAATGAGTTGTGTAGGTGTTGTCTTCAGTAATAGGGCCTTGCTCTCAGTTTGTGGGAAGCAACCTATTGTCTTGGCAATAGCCTGAATTGCTTTGAAGTTCCCAAGGAACTCTTTTGGCCAACAACTTAATTAGATGTAACCCAATCCCAATACTAGATGCTTCATTAGGTGACAAGAGATGGCAAGTTGAAATATTATTTATCTAATTTCAGTTAGATTGCCTTCATATATGTGTATTTTAGGAATTATTTTTACATTAGGTTTCCATACTACTCATCAAGTGGCCCTTACTTTTATCTATCCCTGTATCTCCCACATCTCCCCTACTTGATCCACTGTCTCAGCCCCACCTCATTTACCCACTGCTATCTATTATATTTCCCTTTTCTAGTAAGGCCTATCTGCCCCTTCCCCCTATTTCCTTACTCTATACCTAACCTCTGTGGTTCAATGGACTGTATAGAGCTAGGTTATCACTAACTTAATAGTTAATATCCTCATATAAGTGAATATATACCATATTTCTCTTTCTGGGTCTGGGATCCCCCCCTCAGAATGATTTTTTTCTAGTTTCATCCACTAACCTGTGAATGTCATTATTTTATTTTTTAATGGCTGAGTAACATTCCATTGTGTACATGTACCACACTTTATCCATTCTTCTGTTGAGGCACATCTAGATTGTTTCAGGTTCCTGGCTCTTATGAATAGAGCAGCAATAAACATGTTGAGCAAGTGATACCATGGAGCATTCTTTGAATGTATGCTCAAGAGTAGTATAGCTGGATCTTGTGGTAGCTCAATTCTCAACTTCCTGAGGAAATGCCATACCAATTTTCACACCTTAAATAGCATGAGACCTGGGGTGACTGATATATCTGCATCTGCAAACTCTGGTTTGAGATCTCAAGGTCAGGAACTGGTCTATATTCCATAAAAATCCTTGACTTGTGTCCTACAGTAGGCTGAAATGAACCCATTGAACAGGGGACTCACTGGTACTTTATGTTTATTAATAAAATTGAATATGTTAATATATTTAAATTTTCTTCTGGGTAGTCCAACACCCAAGTTAATATATTTAAAACAGAATGTAGTCCACCACCCAAAAGCAAGTTGAACATGTTTTATTAACCCAATCCCCCAAAACACCCTCAATTTATCAGTGAGACAGTAAAATTCTGAAGAAAAGGACAGTCATTTGAAGTGGACAGCTTTAATTATCAGAACGACATACGTGAGCAAAGACTCCAGCGATTACTCTCTGAGATGATGTCCTGTTGGTGCAGATGGCACTAACAAGCAGGAGGCCTCCAAAGGGTTAATTCTGAGGCTCAGCAGAGGCTCCTCTCACTCAGCATCAACCTCCACAGAATCTCAAAGTCTAAGGAGACTTAAGTTCTCCTAATTGTTCCTCTGACTTCAAATGCAGCATTAATTACCCATGAACACCTGTGGCTATAATCCCTCCTCCATATATTACAGTTTGGTCTATTTTTATATATCCAGGGGTGGTTTTTGTTTTAATCCAAGACTTAGTTATCCACACAAATTCTGTTCTTACATCAGCCCTTGGAGACAGAAAAAAGAAACAGACAGCATTGCTCTTCTGACAGTATTTCGGGTATCTTCTCACAGCCACCATCTGCTACCTGAGCATTGTTGCAGGGAAAGCATCCTGCTGTTGGGACACAATCTGACTCCTACAGATCAATCACATATGCCAGGGCACTCTCAAGCCTTCTCTGGTAATCCATTCCACCATGTCACTGATGCTTGTCAGTACATCTGTCATGGGATGTGACAGCTGAGTTTCTGACCATAAATTGAATGTTTTCCAAGGGGTGTGCCAGAGTTCCATGGAGCCACGGGAGTTCAGGGCAGTAGCTCTGACACAAACCTCAGTCACAAGGTAGATTTCCACAAGGAGATGCCAGCATCCCACCTGAAGAAGATAAGACCCAGATAGGAAAACAGCTTCACCAAATCGAAGCAGCACATGCAGAAGGCATGTAGGCCCAAGGAGCAGCCTGATGATGGTTCAAATGCACAATGTAGAAATTGCACAAGAATGATATGAAACAGGTCCAGGGAATTGCCTTCAATAGATGCTCAGAGCTGCCTCTCCTAGGAGTAGCTGGAAGCACTTGAAGCATGAAAGATCACGGATGAAATTTCAATTGTGTATTTAAAATGTTTCTCAGAACTCTTGACAAGAGGTTGGAAGTTGGGGCCCACAGTAGGAATAGCTTCATAGGAAAGCACTGGAAGGGCAGATCAGTATTCCAACTTAAGGGAATGGAGATACATGACTCTTGGCAAAGATGCGCATATAAGACATGTTTAACACAAAAGTATTTAGAAATACGTGATCTGAGGACGACTTTCAGGAAACAGTTTCTGCTAGTAACTATGAAGTTTAGACAGCATTATTGGCTATTTATAGGGTTTCCTATTGATCTGAAGTAAAGACTTGTATATGGTTCTAGAGAAAGAGCGGAGATTAAAATCCAACCGTTTTTGATAAATCTACAGCATACAACAGACAAACTTTCTCTCTTGGGGTTTTATTGCTGTGAGGTGACACCATGACTCACTATAGCAATGCATATAAAGAAAAATGTTTAATTGGGGCTGGCTTTCTGTGTCAGAGTTTTAGTCCATTATCATCATGACAGGAAGCATGGCAGCATGTGGCAGACATGGTGCTAGAGGAGAATTCTACCTTGAGCTCAGCAGGGAGTGGAAGAGAACTGAGACACACTTCCTCCAACAACAGCACACCTAACCACAGCAAGACCACAGTTCCTCACAGTGCCGCTCCCGATGAGCCCATGGGAGCTATTTTATTTCAAATCACACCGTTTTCCAAGATGTTTTTCTTATGGAGACATGTCAGAAAGTACAAGTGCAGTCTCCAGGACTAACTTGTCTCCCTAAACGTCCTCAGCGGGAGAGGAGAGGAAAAAATAAAGAGAGAGCAAAGTACAGTGCTGCATACACACCTTTAAAAAATACAACCTTAAAGTGTGTGAAAATATAGAAAAAATAAAATGAAAAGGTATAAATATTTGGTTTCTTTAAAAGGACCTTTGGTAATAGAATTTAAAGTAAGGAACTACCTTTTTTATTAGATATTTTCTTTATTTACATTTTAAATGTTATCCCCTTTCTTGGTTTTCCTTCCAAAACATCCTCCCCCTATGTCCTCCTCCCTCCACCTGCTCACCAACCCACCCACTCCTGCTTCCTGGACTTGGTATTCCCCTATACTGGGGCATAGAGCCTTCACAGGACCAAGGGCCACTCCTTCCATTGATGAATGACAAGACCAGCCTCTGCTACATATGCAGCTGGAGCCATGAGTCCCACAATGTGTATTCTTTGGTTGGTGGTTTAGTCCCTGGGAGCTCTGGGGGTACTGGTTAGTTCATGCTGTTGTTACTCCTATCAGGCTACAAACCCCTTCAGCTCCTTGGGTACTTTCTCTAATTCCTCCATGGAGGACCCTGTGCTCTGTCCAATGGATGGCTGTGAGCATCAGCTTCTGTATTTGACAGGCTCTGGCAGAGCCTCTCAGGAGACAACCATATCAGGCTCCTGTCAGCAAACACTCCTCAGCATCCACACTAGTGTCTGGGTTTGGTGACTGTATATGGGATGGATCCCCAGGTGGGGCAGTCTCTGAATGGTAAGCACTATTTGTAGAAGAACTATTTCTTGACTTAATGAGATGGGTCAGACTTCATTTACTGTAAAAGGGCTACGTTTTGTCTGTGATGTCTGATCTACGATGCTCAGCTGACCAGATACAGGAGAATTCATTTCCCATCAAGTCTGATGCTTTAGTTTTATTCTCCTGTACATTACAAACTTATTGCAGTTGTGGTTTTTCCTCCCCACATCTCCCACCCCACCCTTTACTTCCCTTCTCTCCCAGATTCCCCCCTCGTCCTGTGTAGGTCTGAGCTAGGTCATCTGCATATATACATCATGGTTGTGTAGCTTAGTGTTCTTGGAGGACTTCTAACAGTAGGAACAGCAGCTGTTTTGGGGACCCTTTTCCTCCTTCTGAGTTGTCTTGTCCAGCCTTGATATGGAGGTTTTTTTGGTGGATTTTTTGTTTTTGTTTGTTTGTTTGTTTGAGACAGGGAGGATGAGTCTTTTTTATTATTATTAGATACTTTCTTCATTTACCTTTCAAATGCTATCCCCTTTCCTAGTTTCCTCTCTGAAAGTACCCTATACCCTCCCCCTGCCCTGCTCCCCAACCCAACCCACCCACTCCTGCTTCCTGGCCCTGGCATTCCCCTGTATTGGGGCATATAATCTTCCCAAGACCAAGGGCCTCTCCTCCCATTGATGACTGACTAGGCCATCCTCTGCTATATATGCAACTAGAGACACAAGCTCTGGGGGAGTACTGGTTAGTTCATATTGTTGTGGGAAGTTGAGTCATAAAGCTAGATTTTCTAGCTTCTAGCACCACCTTCTGGCTAAATAATAATTTTTATTCCCTTCAAACCTACTAAATTTTACTTTAGTAAATTTTGAGGGTTTGGTGCCACCTGCTGGAATTTCTAAGAATGCACACTAATCCCACTGAGTACACAGATGTCTACACTGGAGTGCTTTGTTGTTACTTGTTAAGGAAACAATGTAATATCTACAGAGTGTGTAGATTCAGACTACTAATACCTTTTGAAAATTATTTAGATATTCTCAGAAAGTATAACAAAGAGGCTTTTTGCCCCTGACTAACTTGTTTCCGTCTCCATGTAAACATGAATCAGAGGAGAAATTACTTTCACACAGTATAGCAAGACAACAACCAACATTTGTGCATTCTTAAATGGATCACTCCTGAGTCTTACAATTCTTCACAGCAGTATAAGCCTCATGTTACCATTGAAAAATAATGAACAGTGAGTGTATCTATACCCAAAACAGAGCACAATAAAATCTCTAAAGGGTCAGGATTAATGACTCTGTGTTTAAGAATACTTAATGCTCTTGCAGAGGATTCTGGTGGGTTTTGTTACAAGTACACATTCAGTGGCTCACACTGCCTATAACTCCACTTCCGGGGGACTGGACACTATTGTAGCCTAGACAGGTTGCTGCATGCACTGGGTATACATCTTATAAAAATGCAAATAAATAACTACACTTGTTTTTAATGTGTAAATCAAGAAGACAACTCATACTGCAGGACTGGTTTCTATAATCTGCCTATTTTCATTACTAATTAAAACTTGGGCAACTACTGATGTCATATAAACACAATACTGAATGTGATATGTAGATTCTGTATATTTTATTCCTGTAGTTAAAAGTGTAACTTATTGTAAACAACTACATGATAATCAAAATTTGCAAGTATGTGAAAGTTCAAACTACAGTCTCTCAGAACTCGGGTGGAGCTCTCTGTGATACAGAAGTTTTTTGAGTCCATCCACACTGTTTCTTCTCCCATACTCACAATTTGAGATTTTAAGAATTTGGCTGTTGTCAAAAGCTCTTTCTATCACTAAAACTAAAGTAAAAGTGGTACTTTTCTCGAATAAACTCAAGACTGATGTCAGGAGCCATACTGGGACAAGTTAATCACTAGCAGGTGATCATCTTGAAGGGGCCTGCCTCGGATTATTATATAATCTGCAACAGGTGAGCCCTCATTAAGCAAGGCTGTGAGGGACTCATTTTAGGAAAGATTCCTGTTATTAATATGCTCTTCCTGTTATTATTAAACATATATAATAATCAATAAATAGGAGCACACTCCCTTTGAAGCAGATCTCTTCAGATCCATGAAGATGTACTATCTTGTAGTGATATTATATAGACAGATGACTTAAATCTTAATGATGATCCCACAAGAATTTCTAAAATTATATCCATGATTATTAAGCTCTTTTATTAATAGGACTGCTATTAGGTCCTTTTCTGATAATCAAAGCTGCAATGAGAACTCTGCCAGTCTCCCAAGTGTCACCAGTTAATTGCTCTAAGATGGTATCCAGACTTTCTCCTACTTTGAGTACATTCCAAGAGGTTGTAAAACAATTAACCAAAGTTATCATGTAGAAGAATGCAAATTGATCCATTTTTATATCTTTGTACAAAGGTCAAGTCTAAGTGGATCAAAGAACTCCACATAAAAGCAAAGACACTGAAACTTATAGAGGAGAAAGTGGGGAAGACATGGGCACGGGGAAAATTCCTGAACAGAACATCAATGGCTTGGACTGTAAGATCAAGAATCGACAAATGGGACCTCATAAAATTGCAAAGCTTCTGAAAGGCAAAGGACATTGTCAATAAGACCAAAAGGCAACCAACAGATTGAGGAAATATCTTTACCAATGCTAAATCAGATAGGGAACTAATATCCAATATATATAAAGAACTCAAAAAGATGGACTACAAAACCCCAAATAACCCTATTAAAAAATGGGCTACAGAGCTAAACAAAAAATTCTCAACTGAGGAATACTGAGTGGGTGAGAAGCACCTAAAAAATGTTCAACATCCTTAATCATTGGGGAAATTCAAATCAAAACAACTCTGAGATTCCATCTCACAACAGTCAGAATGGCTAAGATCAAAAACTCAGGTGACAGCAGATGCTGGCGAGGAAATGGAGAAAGAGGAACACTCCTCCATTGCTGGTGGGATTGCAAGCTGGTACAATCACTCTGGAAATCTGTTTGATGGTTCCTCAGAAAATTGGACATAGTACTACCGGAAGATGCAGCAATACTACTCCTGGGCATATACCCAGAAGATGCCCCAACTTGTAATAAGGTCATATGCTCCACTATATTCATAGCAACCTTATTTATAATAGCCAGAAGCTGGAAAGAACCCTGATGTCCCTCAACAGAGGAATGAATACAGAAAATGTGGTACATTTACACAATGGAGTATTAAATGGGCTATTAAAAACAATGAATTTATGAAATTCTTAGGCAAATGGATGGCTCTAGAGGATATCATCCTGAGTGAGGTAACCCAATCACAAAAGAACTCACATGATATGCACTCACTGATAAGTGGATATTAGTCCAGAAACTTAGAATACCCAAGATACAATTTGCAGAACACATGAAACTCAAGAAGAAGGAAGACCAAAGTGTGAATACTTTGATCTTTCTTAGAAGTGAGAACAAAAATCCCCAAGAAAGAAGTTACAGACTGCTTGTGGACGTTGTACATCGTGGTGCGGAGCCTAGTGCGCACCACGATGTACAACGTCCACAAGCAGTAGGGGGAACAAAATACCCATGGAAGGAGTTACAGAGACAAAGTGTGGAGCAGAGACTGAAGGAATGACCATCAAGAGACTGCCCCACCTGGAGATCCATCTCATAAGCAACCACCAAACCCAGACACTATTGCAGATGCCAACAAGATTTTGCTGACAGGAGCCTTATATAGTGGTCTCCTGAGAGGCTCTGCCCGTGTCTGGCAAATACAGAAGTGGGTGCTCACAGTCATCCATTGGACAGAGCACAGGGTCCCCAATGAAGGATCTAGAGAAAGTACCTAAGGAGCTGAAGGGTTTTGCAGCCCTAAAAAGGATCAACAATATGGACTAATCACTAACCCCCGAGCTCCCTGGGACTAAACCACCAATCAAAGAAATCACTTGGTAGGACTCAAGTCTCTAACTGCATATGTAGCAGAGGATGGCTTAGTTTGACATCAATGGGAGGAGAGGCCCTTGGTCTTGGGAAGGTTCTATGCCCCAGTGTAGGGGAACACCAGGGCCAGGAGGTGGGAGTGGGTGGGTGGGGGAGCGGGGATTGTGGGGGAGAAGGGATAGGGGATTTTCAGAGAGGAAACTAGGAAAGGGGATAACATTTGAAATATAAATAAAGAAAATATCTAATTAAAAAAATAAACATATAAAATAGGTTGTCCTTCTAGGGAATGTAGAAATGATCATATTTAGAACAGGGAGGAAATAGCTAGAATTGATTTTATAGCCATAATTTCATTTGGTAGAAATATTTATAATTGTTACTAAGTTGAAGTCATAAGTTCTCATTTGGTACAGAATTTATTTTGATACAAAATGAAGGTTATCATTGGTATAAATTTCTTCTATTGATACTAAATATTTGAAACTACAGGGCTTAGACCCAGTCCTCCTTTTGTTGCTATTATAAACAGATCTGAGATGTTTAAGTCTGTGAGTTTAGGGCCAAATAGAAAATTCATGGCTCTGAGTTTATTGTTTGGGTGTTTTCAAGATTTTAACTACAAATAGCTAAGAGTCATAAACAAATGACAGTCCAGATTACTTTACATAGATAGTTGGTTTTCAAAAACATCAGAAATCCACAGAATGTGATATTTAATGTTATTCATTCACTTGTTGAGACTAGACTACTCCTGACAGCTTTAACTATCTTGGATTCAAAGAAGAAACTGAGCATCTTTGAGTTACTCCAGTCGTGGTGAAACAGCCACTAGGCAAGAATTGCCTCATTTCATCTACAGACATAATATTGACCAAAGAAAGGACACAGTTATAGGTTAGTACAGCTTGATTCTGCCAAGACAGAGTAGGCTAGTCCTTAACATTCATGTTTCTCTAAGTCTATCAGATGATCCTGGACAGTAGTCTAAAACACATGTTCCAATGTGTTGAGTTAAGGGACTATCCAGGTGATCAGTGGTCTCTATAACAGGCTAAGTTTTGGAAGCTGTGTAAGGCTTCCTATATATTCTCATTAATATCAGCTGTTCTTGGATTTCTGATGGGGTTGAAAAACTACATAATCTCCTAGCCAACCCAGGCTTTTTACTTTGAGAGGAGCAGATCTGAGAGGATGGTTTTCAGATGCTGAACTATATAGTCTTTTAAGTCAGGATAGAGGACAATGTTCAATTTTATCGGCAAAAATGTTGGACTGGGTGTTAGGTCTATCTTATACCAAATAACTTACAAAATGGGATTAGGTGTGCTCAATTTATATTTTGAGACAAAGTTTTTTATTTTTTTTAATTAAAAAGAAAGGGTGAAATGTTGCAGAATTTTTCCTGTCCAATCACAATAGGGCAGTGGAAGACTTGTGATTGGACAGGAGAATGGAGGCAGAGCAAGGAATTGAGGAAGACAGAGAGAGAGGTCTGAGGAGAAGAGGGAGAACCATAATGGAGCCTGATTCGGTGTTATCAAAAGGTTAGAATAATTGTGTTAAAGCTTTATCATTATCATTTGGCTCTGAAATTATTGTATTGGCATTTTGTAAATTGTGTTATTATTGATACATAAATCTGATTGGCTAATTAAGCATTAAGAGTCTTGATTCCATCGGGTAATTAGGTGAGATGGCTAACCAGGGGTGTGTGTGGTGTTGTGTGGAAGCAACAGGAACTCAGGGGAGCCTCTGACTGAGAGATGTCCTGGTGGGAGCCATGTGGCCTAGCAGGGCTGGCGAGTTGGCAGGCTGAAAGGCAGAGGGAGTGAGATTAGCTGGCACAGGGGCTAGCTCTAGGTATTTCCCACAACATGTAACCAAATAAAGAATTCAACCAAAGGCAAATTAATTGTGGTTAAGTCCCCACAACTCTGGCTGCTTTACCAGAAGGCACACCCATTCTAAGGACCCCACATAAGATATTGCCTACCCATTGTAGGAGGCCACAGCCCCTATCCCCTGGGCTACCTGAATCTGCACCTTAAAGATGGCACCTGTTGGCTATGGAGCTTGTGGTAAACAAGTCCATATTTGGTAGTGATATGTTCCCACTCTTTTGGTTGGCTGAGGCCGAGCCCCTGGTGAGGTGACATGGCCTGCCTCGAATGGAGTGGATATGAGAGTAGCTTGTAGCCCGGGGCTCGGGGGAGATGAAGAAGGAAGCTTACTGAATAAACTGCTGTTAGAAGAACTGGTGTTGGCGTCTTTCTTGCTGGTCGAGAGCATACGCGACAACCTATGGGCAGTTCTCTCTAGGTGGTGTCTTTCCACCAGTCAATATGGTTACCTCAGAGGCTCCCGAAGAGAGGCTGAAGAAATATAAGTACTGAAGAAAAAAAAAGTCTTTGCAGCGACAACCAATGATTGCTTCCAGCCTACAACTCTGGAAGACCAGGAAAGATGAGCAGATGCTAAAGAGAAGAAATATCAATCTATTCTCCAGTGACATGGTTTCTCAAGTACTAGACAGAGACTACCTTCACTCTGGATGACATCATCCAAGGGGTGAATAGTTCAAATACGATCCTGTGTTTCCTTGCCAGGGAAATGATATCTCAGGAAAATAACCCTTCTCTAAATTTGACTATTGAGGCCGGACTCATTCCCAAGCTGGTGGACTTCCTGAAGGTGGCACCTCTCTCCAACCTGAAGTTCAAGGTTGCATGGGTGCTCATCAACATTGCCTCAGAACTTGAGAGCAGACTCGAGCTGTTCTGAAAGGAGCCCCTGATTGAACTCCTCTGTTCCCCACACCTGACCATGTCTGAGCAGGCAGTGTGGGCCCTTGGGAATATCAGTGGTGACTGTGCAGAATTCAGAGACAATGTCATTTCAGTAATACCATCCTGCACCTAACTAATCAGCCTATTTCAAAAAAAAAAAAAAAATCACATTTCTTCGGAATATCACATGGACTTTGTCCAACTTATGATGAGACAAAAATCCACACCCTTGTAAGGATGCCATGAGGCAGATGCTATCTACCCTCTGTCAGTTCCTACTGCATCATGATAATGAGATCTTCTCAGATACCCGTTGGGCCCTGCCCTACCTTGTTGGGAGCTGACTCCTAGCAGAAAGCGGCTATCATCTCTGCAGCCATCTTAGGTTATTTACTTACAGGTTGGTACTTTTCCACCCTGATGAGAGAGTTGATCAGACAAGACTGTCTTGTCTCCGTTCTTGTCTCTTGCCATTCCATCCCCACTCTCTCCCTTGCAGACTCCACTGACTGACCCGTGGGACAGGTCATCTAGTGCCCAATGTGGGGCAGTGAGAACAAGAGACCCTGTGAGGGAAGTCAACCGAAAGAAGGGACAACCAAAAGAAGGGACAACCGAAAATTCAAAAGTGAAACAAAGGTGATCACCATGGGAACTTGCTGCGTTGAGACTGGTGAGTCATAGTAACAAAACTGGGGCAAGAAACAAGTCAGCATGGAGTATATGTGGAACAAATGAGAAAGGTTTGAAAGACATGAAAAGTAAAGATAAAAATTCAGCATTTGTTGTCATTTTTTTATTTTATTAAAGAATTATGTCCCTGGTTTCCTCAAGAACGAACCATTGATGAAAAAGAGATGGCAGAGTTGAAGATGCACTTAAAGATTTTTTTACAGGACACATAGGCCTGAAAAGGTCCTAGTCACTGCCTTTTCATATTGGAACTTGATAAAGGAAATGATCTCAACCAAGTATCCATCGATAACAGCGGTTGTTGAGGAGGGTGAGAAAATTTTAAAAGACAGAGAAATGAGAGGAAAAGAAAAAGACAAAAGATAAGGTTGATTCCTCTAATGAGGAAATAGATTCAATTTCTCTAGATAGTGACGATGATAAAGGAGTAACCTCTCAAAGGTCGCCCAATGGGTCCCCAAATTCACAACATATATTAGAGACCAAAAAATTCCAAGAGGGAAGGAAACAAAATCAAATTGCAGCACTCAGCCCAAAGAGAAAAATGACTCCTCTGTTCAAAAGAAAAAAGATAAAATGCATATAACCTAAACTGAGATTCAAAATACAGCTAGAGGATGATGACAATTTGTCTGAGTCAGACAGAGATGACATGGAGGAAGAGGTGACCAAATATTACTATCCTGAATGGCCCTCCTTTCAGAGACCTCCATCTGTACCCCCCTGGACCACCTGATGGTGTCCTGGGGATGGCTGTTTTGGACCTTAGAAAGGAATTGCAGAATAAAATCTCAGCCCTAAAATGACAAACAGAATTAGAGGAAGAACATTAGGACTTAATTAATCATCTATAAGAATTAAAGATCGGGAAGATGTCTCGGCAGGGCAAAGCCACCCGAGAAAATCCCCTGGGACCTCAAGTTCCTCAACTTGGAGTCCAAAGATGGCCCCTGCCCTCCGGCTTTGGTTCAGTCACAGATCACCCAAAGCAGGGAGAGGCTGAGGCTTTCCCTGTGTCAGAGACCATGGACACTCAAAGGGTTGTTTGGAGACATAACACAGGTTTTAATTTCCAAATTATTAACAAATTAAAAAATGCAGTGTCACAATACAGCACCACTGCTCCTTTAACTCTTGCAATCTTGGAATCTGCTGCAGAGGAGTGGCTGACTCCTGGGGATTGGAATTCCCTAGTGAGAGCAGTTCTTAGCAGTGGTGACCATCTTATCTGGAAATCAAAGTATCATGAGACTTATAAAGAGATGGCTAGGAGGAATACTCAGGCAGACAATGCTTGGTTCTTTGATGCCTTAGTGGAAGAAGGGCAATTCACTTCAAGTGATGACCAGGTGCAATATGACCCAGGCTTATTCACTTAAATTCAAAATGCAGTTATGAAGGCTTGTGGTAAACGGCCAGTAAAAGGAGACCCTGGTGCATCTTTGACAACAGTCAAGATAAGGGCCTGCTGAATGATTTTCTGATTTTGTTCATCTACTGATGACAACAGCAGGGAGGATTTTTAGTAATGCAGAGGCAGGTGCAGACTATGTGAAAAAGCTTGCATTTGAAAATGCCAATCCTGCCTGTCAAGCAGCCATTAGCCCCTACAGGAAGAAGACAGACCACACTGGGTACATCAGACTCAGTTCTGACATAGGGCCCTTCTACCAACAGGGCTTAGCTATGGCGGCTGCCATGCAAGGACAATCAGTAAGAGACTTCTTGGCAAGCAGAGACAAAAAGGCCTGTTTTAAGTGTGGCAAGCATGGACACTTTGCAAAAAATTGCAAGGCAGGAAACAAATCAATTCAGAGACAGCCTGGGAAACAGCCTGGACTATCTCGGAAAACACTGGCCTAATGACTGCAGATCCAAGACAGATACAAAAGGGAAACGGGAACAGGGGCCAGCCCCAGGCCCTAAACCAACACAAGCCAAAACAGGCTTATGGGGTGGTCAGCTTCATGCCAACAAGTAACCATCACCCCTTTCGGAACTTAGTTGAGCAACCATGAAGCACAGGACTAGACCTCATTTCTGTTACCCACACCGTACTAACCCTAGAAATGGGACCTCAGGTCCTCCCCATCAGAGTGTTCAGACAGCTCTATCCAAATGTGTTTGATCTGATAGTGGAAAGAAGCAGTGCTACCATGCATGGACTACAAATTCTTCCTGATGTTATAGACACTAATTATCAAGGAGAGATTAAGGTAATGGCAATACAATACATAATATAGTCACCATCCCCACAGGAGGAGGACAGCTCAGCTACTGTTACTTCCATTGCTTCCTACTTATCACAAGTATGAGTCCTAAGAGAGGGGATCAAGGCTTTGGTTCCTCTGATACACACTGGGTGCAGCCTATAGTTAAACAAAAACCTATGATGACAATACGGCTTGATGGAAAGGTATTCCGAGGCTTGGTTGATACAGGGTTCGATGTGACTATTATAAAACAAAGTGATTGGCCCACCACTTGGCCTCTGACCCCAACCTTGACAAATCTTATGGGTATGAGCCAAAGTCAAAATCCACAACAAAGCTCTAAGGTGCTGAAGTGTAAAAATAAAGAAGTAAATATATTTCCTAATATACAACCATATGTCATTCTGGGCTTTCCCATTAATCTCTGGGGCTGAGATCTGTTATCCCAGTTGGGATTGATTATTTGCAGCCTCAATGAATTAATCTCGGCTCAGATGATAAACTCTGGGTTTTCCACAGAGTAAGGTTTAGGGAAAAAATGAAGATTGGACTGCTCATCCTATTGAGGCCCATGGCAACACTGGAAGAAAAGGCATGGGGTATTTTTGATGGGGGTTGTTGATTCAGCTGCACCACCAGGGTGTTGTGCCGATCTCTGGGAGGGGAACTTGCCCATCTGGGTGGATCAGTGGTCCCTCACCACTGAAAAATTACAAACTGCCAAAATGCAGGAGCAATTAGAGGCAGGACATTTAGAAGTGAGTAACTATCCCTGGAATACCACAATATTTGTCATCAAGAAAAAAATCAGGAAGGTGGAAATTGTTACAAGACTTGAGGGCTGTTAATTCGACAATGATTCTGATGGGAGTCTTACAACTGGGGCTGCCCACACCTGTGGCCATCCATACCTTTGGGCTATTATAAGATAGTTATAGATTTAAAAGATTGTATCTTTACCATCCCTTTGCATCCTGAAGACAGAAAGCACTTTCCCTTTAGTGTTCCTGCTATAAACTTTAGAGAACCTGTCCAGAGATATCAGTGGAAAGTCTTAACTCAGGGTATGGCTAAAATAGCCCTACCTTGTGCCAAAAAGTTGTGGCCTCTGCCATAGGTGACATTAAAACCATATGGAAACAAATCTAGATGATTCATTACATGGATGATATCTTAATAGCAGGAAAAGATGGAAGACAGGAACTCCAGTGTTTTGATGATCTTAAAACAGCTTTATAGAACGCAGGGTTACAGATAGCAACAGAAAAGGTACAGTTACAAGATCCCTATACTTGTTTAGGACTTCAGATTATGGTCCACATATTAATAGTAAGGCCACTTTCAGAACTGATTCCCTTAAAACACTTAATGATTTTCAAAAATTATTGGGAGCTCACTACAGGAGAGTTGAGGCCTCTATTTGATATTCTCAAGGGAGATGCTGACCCTAAGTCTGACAGGGCTCTAACAGAGGAGGGTAGAAAAGCCTTGCAGAAGGTTGAGAGTGCTATGTCTTCACAATTTGTACCTCATATTAATTATTCAAAGCCTTTATATTTCCTTATCTTTAATACCAAATTAACTCCTACATCAGTTTTTTGGCAAATTGCACCCGTATTATGGGCTCATCTTCCCTCATCTCCTAAGAAGGTCCTTTATCTGGACTATGTGGCTATAGCTGATAGGATTATATTAGGCAGAGATAATAGAAATATTTTGGAAAAGACTGTGATGTCATAGTGCAACCTTATACAAGGTATCAGGTTGATTGGCTTATGCAAAATCCTGAAGTTTGGTCTATCGCATGTGCCTCATTTGCTGGCCAGCTAGATAATCATTATCTGCCAGACAAATTGGTTCAGTTTTGTAATCTCCATGAATTCATTTTTCTGCCTCACATGGCACATGCACCTATAGAAGAAGCATTGCTCGTCTTCACTGATGGTTCCTCATCAGGAACAGCCGCTTATGCCTTTAAACATCAAGTCAGGGAACTGACTTTGCTACGTCATCAGTGTCAGCTCAATTGGTTGAATTGCATGCTGTTATTGCTGTGTTCCAAGCATTTCCAAATCAAGCCATAAATATTTACACAGATAGCTCAGTCTATCCCTCTGCTAGAAACTGCTACACAAATAAAACATTACTCAGAAGCAGCTGATCTGTTTTTACAGTGCCAACAAGTAATTTTGAGGAGAAAGTGTAAATTTTTTATAGGACACCTGAGAGCCCACACTGGACTACCAGGTCCCCTCTCTGAGGGAAATACCAAGGCAGACTGAGCCACTCGTGTAGCTGCAGTGACTTTATCAGATCCGCTATCTAACCTCGATCAGGTCATAAGGGCCCATGAGTTACATCACCTTAATACCCAAATTTTAAAGATCATGTTTAAAATTATCAGAGAACAAGCTAGGCAAACTGTCAAACAATGTTGATCATGTGTTACACTTTTACCAGTTCCTCACTTGGGCGTAAATCCAAAGGGCTGATACCAAACAGTCTCTGGCAAATGGATGTTACTCATTATAATGAATGTTGAAATCAAAAATTTATACGTGTATGCATAGATACATACAGTGGTTTCATTTATGCAACATTACAAACTGGAGAAGCAAGCAAACATGTGATCACTCATATGCTTGGTACAATCACTGTATTGGGTGTGCCTAAACAGATAAAGACTGACAGTGGTCCAGGTTATAAAAATTCCAGTTTCCACCAACTTTGTGAGGAATTGGGAATACTATATAAAACAAATATTCCCTATAATCCACAGGGCCAAGGTATGGTAAAAAGGGTACATCAAATCATTAAACATCAATCTGAAAAAATTAAAAAGGGGGAATGGTATCCTACCAAAGGATTCCCCAGAAATATCCTTCATCACACACTCTATTTTAAACTTTTTAACTTTGGATTCTAAAGGAAAATTTGCTGCAGACAGATTTTGGCATCCTGAGAAACTGACTAAACAAATAGACAACAATAACAGATCCAGGAAGGAGAAGCCCCTGCTGCAACTGCCCTTCACAACTGCCTTCAAACTAGAACAGATCAACCAGTATATGCCATATAACCTGACTTGGAAAGTCTTCAATGCTGAAGGTCCTCATCACCAGGGCCTCCAAGGTGGTTCTACTGGACTCTTGATTCCCTGACTTACGATTTAGTGGGGGCCCATACTGTTCAAGAAACTGGTGGCTTTTGTACAACAGCAGACAGATGCTATTCTGCTACATCCACTCCAGTAGTGACTCGTGTGACAGGCCTAGAAAGCCTGGAAGCACTTCCAAGGCAAAGAGTTTCACAGAAACTTAGCCTCCTGAAACCTTGGCATTCCCATAGCATGTATATTCCAAACCTGTCCCCGCGTTAGTCTGGTGTATGAATCTGTGTGCTCTATTTCAGTATTGTTTTATTATAAGTGCCTTTAAGGATTGATTTGACATATAGCTAAGCCTCCACCAGTGTTCCAATGTCTCAGGAAGTCCTTGAAGCCAACCCTGAGCTTGGAATTCAGTAAGAATGTTACCTATTCAGTAACAATTAAATTTACCTCCAGTAGAGACAGTGAAAATAATCAGGCATTACAATCTACTTGAATAAGAGCTAGAAAACTCAGGGCTAGTCTACATAGTAATTACTTAGAAAAATAGCCGAGTCACACCCATACACAGGAATACACAATGGCCTAGGAAATAGGTAGGTTGTGGTTTTAGGAGGAACTGAGGTATTATTCATGAAAGGGTTAGTAAAACGAAATTCCCCTGGTGCATGTTTTCACTAGGCCCAGAGGAATAGCATAATCAGGTATTTACTAAAGGACCCCTGTTTAACAATAGACTAGCATTGCATCAGAGCATTCACCTGGCTCCTGTGTTAAGCTGATCTTAATTAAGGGTTGTTCCTATTCTCAGTTGTAAACAAGGCCTGGCTTCCACCACCTTTTTATGGATGAATTTTCCTTGTTTTGTGTAAAGAACCATTATGCATCGATGTACCTTGGTGGATGTATTTGCCTAGCTTTCTTGTTTTTCTTCTGTATTATAAGACTGGAACTCCTTTGGAGACAATACATTCAGATACACACTCTCTCTGTGTCTGTGTCTATTTGTCACACATCTGAGCCAACTCCTTGCTCACCTATAACTGGAACCCCGAGTTTCCCCATGGATCAAGGACCCTATTGAGGTCTGTCTGCAGCACTATTCAAATGAAACTCATACAGGCCCATTATCACAGGCTGGAAGTAGGGGACTCCAAAATCTCTGTCATCGAGACCAACGAGGAATAGCCCTTAACTTATGCACTAAACCAGATAGTCAATGACTGGTAAGAGAACACCTCAAGACCCCTGCCCCTAATTGGGAGGCCTCATCAACCTAAGACAGGAGTTCAACCAAAAAAGGGCTGTTGAGTGTCTAAGACAGGTATGGTTTCTGTAAGTTTTCCCAGCCTTCCCTTCTGAAAAAATTTAAAAGGGGAACCTGTTGGGAGTCGAATCCTAGCAGAAAGTGGCTATCATCTCTGCAGCCATCTCAGGCTATTAACTTACAAGTTAGTACTTTTCCACAATGGCTAGAGACTTGTTCAGACTGTCTTGTCTCCATTCTTCATGTCTCTTGCCCCTCCGTCCCCACTCTCTCCCTCTGACCCCATTGACTGACCCACAGGACAGGTTACTACTTGACTGACAGGGCAAAGAGTACATCTATCATGTGGTGACCACTGGCATCCTGCATAGGCTTGTAGAGCCTATGACCAGCTCAGAAGTCAGTGTCTTGACCCCTTGTCTCCACACTATGGGCAGCATTGTGGTCAGAACAGATGAATGTACCCAAACGGCCACTGATGGTGGCATGTTGAAGGTATTGGACCAGGTCCTGAAGCACCCAAAGTCTTCCATCCAGACGCTCGCTGACTGGACCATGAGCAATGTGGCCATGATCGCTGGGCACAGACAACACATCAAGCAGCTGATTTTGTGTAACTTGCTGCCTGTCTTGGTAGACCTACTATGGAAAGCAGAATTAAAAGTCTAGAAAGAGGTGGTGTGCACCATGGCTAACATTGCAACAGGGGCTTCTCAGTGCCAGCTGACTCTGCTTGCCCACTCAGGCATCTTGGAGCCAATGCTGAGTCTGCTCACTGTCCCAAACACGGACGTTGTCATCACCATCATCCTTGACACCATTTCTTATCTCCTCCAGATAGATGACCTACAGGAGAAGAAAAGGCTGTGTTTTCAGATTGAGGAAGTTGGTGGCTTTGAGTCCTTACAGCAACACCACAACACTTACCTCAGCAATAGTGCCCTGGACATTATTGAGAAATATTTATGCAAGGATGAAGATGATAACAGTTTGCCCAGACCCTGGGCTGAGAGTGTGAATATGTGGAGAACTAAGAAATCGCACACACCATATTATTTCACATCATAAACCCAGATCATGCTCATTTCCCAGTCCTTCCATGTTTGACCCACCCTTGTGGACTCCTCCCCCCTCCCCCCCAAAAAAGTAAGAAGCGGAGAGAAGAAAGTTCAACTTGTGTTGCCCATGTACTCATGGGAACATGATCAAACTCCCAGTGGCTAGCCTCTTAAAGAAAACTGTGTCCTTCCTGGCATGCACCCAAGCCAGAAGCCACCAGTTGTGAAGATCCATACTTCAGCATCCTTATGACAATTGTTAAGAGGTTTCTTCAATGGTTTTCTGTCTAGGCTGTTACTCTGGCTGAAGTGGTGGTGGTAGGGGTGGATAGGGGTTATCACAGAAGCTTTCTCTGTCCCTGTTTCTCCACTGAGAGTCTACATACCAGAGCAAAAGTAGCTTCCTTGCCCTTTACAGTCAGCCAAAGTACCCATCAATCATGGACTTCCACATGGCTTCTGGCAATAGCATGGACCACAGACATCCACATGGTCTCTGGTGGCAGTATAGATCTTGGACATCAGCTGGGCCCTCTGCAATGGCAAGAATAATGGACGGCATCATAGCCCTCAACAGCAGTACAGGCCAGTGATGTCAACATAGCACCTGGGTGGGGATCTTGGGAGCACAAACCAGACACAATGTGTGTGTAGGGGGGAGGGACACAGACCAGACACAATGGCATGACCTTCAGTGGTAACACAGGCCACCAACATTAATACATTCCCCCAGCTGCAGCAGGACCATGAACCTGGGCAGCAGTAGTCAAATATACATGGCAAATGGTTTTTACCAGCTGGGGAATCTAACTGACTAGGGAACATGTTTTTTGTTTTTGTTTTTGTTTTTGTTTTGCCATTGTTAATTTTTTTTGTTAGTCTGTTTTGTTTGATTGGGGAATTGAGATTATTAATATACAAAAGAAATTATATTGCCTACCACCCACCAACACTCCTTAAAATTCTCCCAATGGCTACCAATTGCACCCTCTCCTCTGGGCTCCATATTCTAGACCACAACTCTGGAATAAGACTTCTGCTTTACCAGAGGCTAAGCTATTATTAGGGATCCCAGATAAGCCACAACCTGCCACCAGCTAACATTCCTTAGAGTGTACTCAACACAGCACGATGTCCCCTGGGCTCCATATTCTGGCCAGTAATTTCTGCAGAAGACTTTTGCTTTCCTGGAGGGCATACATTACTAGGTACCTCAGAGACCAAGCAGGTACCCAGAACACCAGAGACCACACAGGTATTTGTAAACCCAGAGTCAACATTGGCCTCCAATATCCTAAAGGTCACATAGGCTGCAAATCCCTAATGTAGGTTCAACCTTCTGGTGGTGACCAGAACTCCAGGTCACTCAGGCCAGAAGAACAGAGAAAAAACAGAAACCAAGGGAAAACTCAATTCATCTAACAAAGATAAACTCAGAAATCAGCAATTAAACCTATAATAACCCTTAACCCAGATGACTAGAGGCCAGTGTAAGAACACAATCAACAATAGCCAGGGCAATCTGGTACCACTGGAGCCCAGGTATTATACTGCAGTAAGCCCTGGATATTCCAACATAGTTGAAGCCCAAGAAAATTACCTTAAATCCAATCTCATCAATATGATAGAGATCGAGGAAATCAACAAATTCCTTAAAGAAATCCAGTAAAACACAGTTAAAAGAAGTAAATAAAACTTTTCAAGACCTGGAAATAGAAACAGAAGCAAAAAAGAAAACACAGAAAACAGGGAATCCTGGAGATGGAAAAAATCTAAGAAAGTGAACAGGAACTACAGAGACAAGAGACAAGCATCACTAGCGAAATACAAGGCCTGGAAGAAAGAATCTCCGGTATAGAAGGTATGATGGAAGAAATTACTACATAAAAAAGGATGCTAAATCTCAAAAGTTTCTAACACAAAAGATCCAGGAAACCTGGAACACCATGAAAAGACAAAACCAAAAAATAACAGGACTAGAATACTTCCAGCTCAGAGGTCTAGGAAATGTTTCCCACAAAATCACAGAAGAAAATTTCCCCGATCAAAAAAAAAAAAAAAAAAAAGACAGGAAAAAGGCCAAGTAACATATAAAGGCAGGCCTATCAGAATTACAGCCAACTTCTCAACAGAGGCTCTAAAAGCCAGAAGGGCCTGGGCAGATAGTTTGCAGTCTCTAAGAGACCGAAGATGCCAAACCAGACTCCTATACCCTGCAAAACATTCTATTACCACGGATGGAGGAAACAAGACATTCTGTGGCAAAACTAAATGTACACAGTACCTGTCCACAAATCTAGCAGTGCAGAGGTAACTAGAAGGAAAACTCCAGCTCAGGGAGGGTAGCTTCACCCAAGAAAATGCAGAAAATAAATAATTTTACATAAGCAAGACCAAAAGAAGGGAAGTGCACACACACACACACACACACACACACACACACACACACACAGAGAGAGAGAGAGAGAGAGAGAGAGAGAGAGAGAGAGAGANAGAGAGAGAGAGAGAGAGAGAGAGAGAGAGAGAGAGAGAGAGAGAGAGAGAGATTGAGGACCACTACCACCACTACCACCAAATAAAAGGAATTATCAATCATTGGTCATTAATATCTCACAACCTCAATGGACTCAATTACTCCTCCCTCCAAAAGAAAACCTCACAGAATAACAGAATGGATATGAAAACTAGTCACGATCAAGGTAAAGGATGTGCTCCAGAGAAAGTTATCCACCCCATTTCTGTTCCCTGAAGACTTTCACCTCAAATTTGGAGATGACATGGCCTGCTGACCAGTCAGCATGTAATCTGGGGATAAGAATTGAAACATTCTTTAGGGTAGAAGAAAAGCTCAAGGGTAAAGTATCTTGCCATGCAATCATGGAAACCTGAGTTCAGATCCCAGAACCCATATAAGAAGCTGGGTGTGACAGTGCATACTGGGGAGGTGGGGACAGTCAGAGTCTAGAACCTAACTAGTTAAGAATCAGTACTCTGCATATTCAGTTTATCAAAAATTTAAAGGTACAGATGAACAATAAATATGTTAGACATTACATCTGTCCTCTAACACGTGTGGAAACATAAGCATATTCATATATGGACATATTCACTACACACACACACACATAAACACACACATGCACACATATACTGCTGACAGGAGAGAATAATAAGCTAAGTCAAAACAGATACAATGAATACAAATCAGTTAAAATGTTTGTAACCAAGATTCCATAATGAACTATAGTTTAAGAAAACGTAAAATTCTGCCACATAATTATTTTATATCAAATTATATTATAAATAAAAGATATTTAATATATTCACCAATGTTACATGCCAATAATTGGTAGAAATAGAAAAATGGATTCCTGGATACATAGGCGATTTCTTATGGGGTTTGTGGAGTGAATTGAAGACTGACAAACTCACATATAAGTCTAGTGTAAAATGAGAATTCACTGATAATCATACCAAAAAAAAAAAAACCCACAAAAAAANAAAACAAACAAAAAAAAACCACCAAGAAACTGTGTTTAAATTACAGCCTTGTTAGTAGTGAAGTACTTGCCAGGCACATGCCATGTCCTGAGTACACTCCCCAGCATGGGGAAAAACAATTTTAATAAAAGATGACACTAACAAAGCACTAACCCTTTATGGGCACAAGTCCCTCTACAACTCACAGAACATACGCTTACAAAGCTGTTCTTCTGCTAGTGTTACTTTACACGGGACCCATTCTTATAGCTATGTTCACCGGGAAAACGTCAACAAAACACACAGCCTAAAATTTAAAAGTAATTAGGCCTTGCCTGTCTCCCAGGAGGACTCCTCTAAATAGAGACACAGGCAGCCTTCTCTAACCAGGGAGACAGGAGGCCTGCTCTAAGTAGAGACAGCACTGCCTGCCTCCTAAGAGGCCTGCTTTAAACTATGTCACACAGCTTTACCTGCCTTCCAGGAGGCCTTCACCAATCTCAGACATCCAGGCCAGTTAACACCAGAGATAACCAGATGGTGAAAGGTAAGCAACAGAAGCAACAGAATCCCATGTAACTTGGCACCATCAGAAGCCAGTTCTCCTACCACAGCAAGCCCTGCATACCCTCAAATACCTGAAGAGCAAGGTTCTGACCTAAAATCCTATCTCGTGAAGATAATAGAGGCCTTTAAGGAGGATATAAACAACGCCTTTAAAGAAATCACAGGCAAACAGGTAGAAGCCCTTAAAGAGGAAACAAATAAATTCCTTAAAGAAATACAGCAAAATACAATCAAACAGGTGAAAAAATTGAACAAAACAGTTAAAGACCTAAAAATGGAAATAAGAACAATAAAAATAAATTACAAATGGAGACAACTCTGGAGATGGAAAATCTAGAAAAGGGAACAGGAACAACAGATGTAAGCATCCCCAACAGAATACAAGAGATGGAAGAGAGAAAAATTGATACATCGATCAAAGAAAATGCAAAGTGTACAAAAAGTTCCTATCCCAAAGCATCCAGGAAATTTAGGACAAGATGGAAATATCAAACCTAAGAATAACAGAAATAGAAGAGGGTCAAGATTCCCAGTTAAAAGGACCAGAAAACATCTTTAACAAAAATCAAAGAAGCAAACTTCCCTAACCTAAAGAAAGAAATGGCCATAAATGTACAGGAAGCCTACAGCACACCAAATAGATTGGACCAGAAAAGAAGATCCTCCAGACACATAATATACACTAAATGTACATAACAAAGAAAGAATATTAAAAACCACAAGGGGAAAAGGCCATGTGACATATAAAGGCAGACCTATCAAAATTACACCTGACTTCTCAGCAGAGACTAAAAGCAAGAAGATCCTGGAAAGATGTCATTGGAATGCAAAGGGACAATAGATACCAGCCTAGACAACTAAAACCAGAAGAACTCTGAATCACCACAGATGGATAAACCAAGATATTACATGACAAAACAAAATTTAAATATCTTTCTACTAATCTAGCCTTAAGAAGGTACTAGAAAGAAAATTCTAACACAAGGTAGATAACAACATCCAGGAAAACACAAGGCCCTAATCAAGTCACAACAAACCAAAAATAAGAGAATCACACACACACACATAATACCACCTCTTACATTAAAAATAACAGAAACTAACTATCATTGCTCATCAATATCTCTCAATATCAATGGACTCAATTCCCCAATAAAAAGATTCAGGCTAACAGACTGGATACATAAACAGGATCCATCACTCTGTAGCACACAAGAAACATACCTCAGCAACAAAGACAGATACTAACTCTGAGTAAAGGTCTGGACAAAATTTCTCCATGCAGACAGTCACAAGAAACAAGCTTGAGTAGCTATTCTAATATCCAATAAAATAGACTTTCAATCAAAAGTAATCAAAAGAGATGGGGAAGTATACTTTATACTCATCAAAGGAAAAATTAATCAAGACATCTATGTCCCAAATGCAAAGACATACACATTCATAAAATAAATTTTATTAAACTCAAAACATACATTGAACATCACATAATAATAGTGGGAAATTTCAACACCCCACTCTTGCCAATGGACATGTCTTTGAAACAGAAACTAAACAGAGACACAGTGAAACTAATAGAAGTTATGAACCGAATGGATTTAACAGATATCTACAGAACATTTTACCCCCAAACAAAAAGAATATACCTTCTTCTCAGCACCTTATAGAACCTTCTCGAAAATTAATCATATAATAAGACACAAAACAAGCCTCAAGCAATATAAGAAGATTGAAATAATCCCATGCACTCTATCAGATCACTACAGACTAAGGCTAGATTTCAACAAGAAAAACAACAGAAAGCCCACATAGTCATGAAAATTGAACAACTCTCTACTCAATGATAACTTGGTCAGGGAAGAAATAAAGAAACAGAAGACTTTCTACAATTCAATGAAAATGAACACACAACATACTCAAAATTATGGGACATAATAAAAGCAGTGTTAAGAGGAAAATTCATATCACTAAATGCCTTCAAAAGAAATTGGAGAGATCCTATACTAGCAACAAATAACAGCACACATGAAATGTTCAGAACAAAAAGAAGGAAACACACCCCAGAAGAGTAGAAGGCAAGAAATAGTCAAACTTGGGGATAAAAACAACCAATTAGAAACAAAGAGAATAGACAAAAAAAAATCAACAAAATCAAGAGCTGGTTCCTTGAGAAAATCAAGAAGATAGATAAACCCTTAGCCAAATTAACTAAAAGGCACAAAGATGGTATACAAATTAACAAAATCAGAAATGAAAATGGAAACATAACTACAGAAACTAAGGAAATTTTTAAAAAATCACCAGATCATACTACAAAGGCTTGCCAACACTGGAAAATCTAGATGGAATGGATGACTTTCTAGACAGATACCATGTACCAAAGTTAAATCAAGATCAGATAAACTGTCTTATATTCTGTTGGTGATGCTTTCATCTATGACTCCTGATGTCTTTCCTAGGTTTTCTATCTCCCCTTTATTTCTGATTTCTTTGTTTCTATTTCCATTTTTATATCCTGGATGCTTTTGTTCAATTCCTTCACCTGTTTGGTTGTACTTTCCTGTAATTCTTTAAGTGTTTTTTGTGTTTCCTCTTTAAGGACTTCTACCTGTTCACCTGTGTTCTCCCGTATTTCTTTAAGGGAATTATTTACGCCCTGCTTAAAGTCCTCTATCATCACCATGAGAAGTGATTTTAAATCTGAATCTTGCTTTTCTGGTGTGTTGGGGGGGGTATCCAGGACTTGCTGTAGTGGGAGAACTGGGTTTTGATGATGTCAAGTAGCCTTGGTTTCTGCTGCTTATGTTCTTGCACTTGCCTCTTGCCACCTGGTTATCTCTAGTGCTACTTGCCCTTGCTGTCTCTGATTGGAGCCTGTCCCTCCTGTGTAAGAACTTCTCAGAGTCCAGCTGTCTCTGTGATCTTGAGATCCTGGGTATGTAGGGCTCCTGGTAGTCAAGCTATCTCTGAGATCCTGAAATCCTGTGATCCTGAGCATGTTAGAGTACCTGAGAGTCAAGCTTCCTCTGGATGGTGTAGGACTGGGTGGGGAGCCAGTGCCCAAGGTCTGCTCAGGGCACTGGCTCAGACTGGAAGTGGCCATGGTGTGTCTTGGTTAGTGTTCTATTACTTTGAAGAGACACCATGTACAAGGCAACTCTTACAAAGGAAAACATTTAATTGGGGCTGGCTTACAGTTTCAGAGCATTAGGCCATTATCATCATGACAGGCAGCATGGTGGCAGGCAGGCAAGAGTGAGTATGTTGGAGAAGTAGCTGAGAGATTTATATCCTGATCCACAGACATCAGGCAGAGACAGAGAAAGGAGGGGTCGGAGGAGGGCTGATATGGCCTTTTGAAACCTCAAAGCCGACCCTCAGTGTCCTAGTCAGTTTTGTGTCGCTTTTACATAAGCTCGAGTCATCTGGAAGCTGTCAGTTGAGGAAATTACTCCACAAGATCCATCTGTAAGGAATTTTCTTAGTGACTCATGGGAGACAACCCAGCCTATCATGGGTGGTGCTATCCCTGGGCTGGTGGTTCTGGGTTCTATAAGAAAGCAGGGTGGGCCAGGCATGGTGGCACACACCTTTAATCCCAGCACTTGGGAGGCAGAGGCAGGCAGATTTCTGAGTTCGAGGTCAGCCTGGTCTACAAAGTGAGTTCCAGGACAGCCAGGGCTATACAGAGAAACCCTGTCTCGAAAAACCAAAAATAAAAAAATAAAAAAAGGAAGGAAGAAAGAAAGCAGGGTGAGCTTATATAGATTCACCATGAACAAACCAATAATCTGCACTCTTCCATGGCCTCTGCATCAGCTCTTGACTCCGGGTTCCTGCTCTGCTTGAGTTCCTGCCATGGCTTCCTTAAATTAAACAATAAACTTCCTTTAATGTATAAGTATAAGTAAAAAAAAAAAAAAACCTTTTCCTCTCCAACTTGCTTTGCGGTCACGGTATTTCATCACAGCAGTAGAAACCCTAAGATATCAAATGACAAACTCCAATAAGGCCACATACCCTAAGCATCCCCAAACATTTCATCAGCTGACTAAAGATGCAAATATACAAGCCTATGTGGGGTCATTGTCATTAAACCACCAGATGAGGTTTATCAAGAAAACTAAAAAGCAAACTAGAGTGAACAGTTTGGAGAGAAGTCTGCTTAGGGTAAATGGGAAATACCTATTAGGTCAGAAATGCAGATCTGTTCCGGAGATTTACCTTAGCAGAAAGGCTGAGTATAAAACAGCCATATTCAACCCCCTCCCCAATATCTGCCCATTTCCCACTGAAAATCATAAGGCATGGGAATGTAGAGAGTCATGCTGGTCCAAACGGAAATAATGATGGAAAAAATGAGAAAAATGAATTCAGAATCAGAACAGCAGAGAGACTGAAGAGACAAACAGGGATTCTAAGTTAGATGCACTAACCAGGGCGCTTCTACAAAACATGGAGGTAGTGTGTGTGGCTTTGGGGTACATGGCATAATATACAGGGAAGTACAGCAGCTTGAGGTTTGTAGAAAGCCAGCTATGTCTCAGCCTCTTGGACACTGGAGTTAGGGAAAGGGCGGGGCTCAAGCTGAGCAAATAAAGAGAATTGTGATGGTAGGGAGGGTCAGGGCCTAAGGGACACGAGTGGCACTTTAGCCAGTAGGTGCCTAGGGCACCTTAGAGCTCTGCAGCATGTGCCTTCGAGTTAAGGATGAGGAGCCTGCACAAGTCTACCCAGTGAGTTCTCTGAGGTCTTTAACTATATTCTGTCCTAGGTTTGCAACCCCATGCAGTCAGCTCCAGTCATGCAAGTTTCCAATGTGGGGACTGGGATTTAGAAGTTCTGAGTGAACAGACTAGATCCTAGGCTGGTAAGAAGACTACTAAGGATGAAAAAGGACCACAGTGCTTGCTTGCTCCAGTTGGACTTGATCTACCGATTTTGTTGATTGATGTGCTGGCCCACTCTAGAGGGCTGGGTAAGAATCGAAGAAATGAGGAACATGGGCTCAGTCAAGGTCTAGATGCTGATACACAGGGTGGAGATTTACTTTCAAGATGGATTGAAGTTGGGAAGAGGAATATTTAAGGGACTCTTTATTAGCATGAGAGGTGGGATTCATAAAGGAATAGTCATGCTTGTTGTGCTCCATGACTTCAATTGCTCCTTGATTTGGGAGCCACATTAAAACCTACACTTGCTTGCTCATGGACAATAATTAGCAGCTGGAAATTAATTTTTCAACTGAATTGCGACACTTTTTCGTTTTTTGTACATCTTTTATTTCTGGGTGAACCCAGCCCTCTGCCCCCCCCCCAATGTGGCTCAGAGCCCATTTTCCACACTCTTTCATTTATGTTTGATTGTGATTCTACTTCTTACCTGCAATTATAGCTGAAACAGATTTTTAAAAGGATGGACTTTCCTTTCTGCATTATTTTGACTTTGTGTGTGTTCTTACTTATTGTGTAGGAAGAACCACGAAGGCACCATCCTTCAGATGTTTCTACCAGGCAGGTAAACTTTACTTCAACTGTTTTAAACTTATGCCGGCACGTGTGATGACCATTAATTAGACATTTCAATGTATCTCTCAGACATCTGGGGTCCTGAGACTATATATGACTATACACACACACTCACACACACAAAAACACACATATATACACACATATATAACATGTACGGCATATATAAATTATAAAATAGAGTAATAAAACTTAAGACTTTGAAACACTGTGTTTCCAAATCCACCTAGAGGGCACCTTCCCATTTTACCTCCCCACGTCTCTCAAAAACATAAACATTATTTCAAATACCATTTTTCCAGTCACTTTTTTTCAATTCATGGCTGTGTGTGCCTCTTTAAGTGCACTGCTGACATTTCCTTGAAATTGAATGTTATAAATTGGAGTCACAAAGCTTAATGTTAGTTCCTTAGTCTTGAATGCTGTGTATAATTGCAGTTCCCTTATTTCCATTGCTGCTTAATATTTTATCACAAGACAAAGCATTATTCCTTTTCCTTTGTTTGCTACACTGGGGTAGTTCAACATTATTCTTTAGTGACCAGCGGCACTGTGAACATTTGAGTACAGGTCCCCTCCCCATGCACAAAAGTTCTTCTGCTTACTTACCCAGGAGGAGGATGTTTACATCATTGAGAAAACAAGCTCTTCGTTAATGTGAGGACTGCCCCATTGTGTACAAAGCATCATACTCACTCCCCCATCAGCAGATGTCTCTACACTGTGTGGCATCTCTTTACGCAGCTTCCATTCCTTGGGCCTCTGGTACTCATATATGCCATAAAATGGTGACATAAAAGGCTATGTGTGAAATAAGACAAGTAATAAGACTAAATAATGGACCCATTTTCTTATTTCTATATAGAAAACTCCTCTGAACATTTTTAATGAAATTGTATTTAACAATAAAATTGAACATGCATGACCATGAGCCACAGTTTACAGAACACATGTGTGCTACTGATGTGGGTATCAAGCGTGAAGAAACTCCTAGCCGCACTCATGATGCCACAGTGTGGTTCTTCTCCATCTATGTTGTGGGAGGGTTTGCTATGGGATTTCCCCCGACCTCTATTCTACCAGCTAAGTAGACTATGCATTGCTCTTTCCTTTTAATTGACACAAGCCCCAAATGAGTCACATGTTGGCTTTATATGTTCTGAGAGCTTCTATTTGTTTTCAATTTTCCTTAAGTCTGTGGAAAAACGTATCCATTACATGCAAAACCTACAGAAAGAGAAGAGGAAAATGGGGAAAAGGTTCGCAAGGCCTAACCCAATTCCGGATACAGGCATCCTGGTAAGTGTGGCTCTCACAGCAATGGGCAGTGTTTGCATGCTCCTGACAGCCCCCTTTTTAATGCATCTGATTGCTCTTTAATATTCTCTCGAAGAATTTGGAATGCCAGTCTGGAGAGACCCTGTAAAATTCCTCTCACCAAATTCCCATTATTTACATTTATTTAGAAACTGTCTCCTGATAATGACGCAGAGTTTGATCTTCGAAGCCATATGGTCTGTTGTTTTGTCCAGCTTATTCATTTAAATCTTTGATCCCATTATTTAAAAAATGAGTTACAAAATTTCCTAAAATTATTTAGCCTATAATTGAATACTTAAAATGTTAGAAAATTCTCTATATTGATTATAATTTAGTATATATACACATATATACACACATATATGTGTATATATGTGTATATATTTACATATGTGCATATGTAAATATATATCAATACATATATTTACATATGCGCATATGTAAATATATTAATACACATATATATACATATTTACTTTTTTATGTGTATGCCTTATGTGTGAGTGTATGCCATGTGTGTCTAAATCCCTACAGAGGCCAGGAAAGGCTGTCACACGCCCTGGGGTTACAGGTGGTAGTGAGCCTCTTGACAAGGGTACTGGGAATCTAAGAGCTAGAACTGTTAACTCTGAGCCATCTCTGGCCCTTGATACATCTTTACTGGGATTTAAATGCTTTTACAATGCAGTCTATCATAAAAGAGCCTCTTAGAACTGCATTAAACTACATTGTGTGGCTCAGCAGACGTCTGATGGCCTTCTGACTTGACCGTCTCTTGTTTATCTGAAATAGCTGTCACTCTCCTCCAGTGTCGGAATTACTTTTCTTCGGGTTGAAAATCCATTTTTTTTATTTTTATTTTTTATCTATTTTGCTTTCTACTGCCCGGTGAGTCCTGGCAGTTTTTAAGCAATAATTGTTTCCTATATAAATGTTTAGCTGCTACTTTATCAATATCATGCACTTCACATCCATATAATGTTTTCTGTACTTCAGCTAGCATGCCCATTCTTTTCTCAAGACTGAGAAATACTTTAACCTCTCACCATTTCTACTCACTGTCCACAGCAAGTTGTTGCCTGGTAGAAATCGGCCAGCTCTTAGAAGGGGTGGTGCCTTTAACTCAGAAATGTGCAGTCGAGGCTCCACCACATGCTTATTCCTTGATAATCCACTTTGATTTGTTGATTGTAGAGTGTATGTCTTTGGATAAGCATGCATGTGCCAAAGTATAAATCCATAACCTTGTAGAAGTTGATTCTGTCCTTCCATCATATGTGTTAGAATCAAACTCAAAATGTCAAGCTTGTCAGCAAGTGCCTTTATCTGCTGAGCCATCTCACTGGTCCAGCTCACTTTTTAATCAATAGAAACTATCTAATTTTCTGGATATATATGCTGACTGCAGTAACTGTATATAGATATACTGCAGGATGTCTTTGTTGCTACTAAGAACTGATGTATGCAATACTTTTTGTATAGGAAGGTCTCAATCATGAGAGGGATATAACTAATAGTTTATATGAACTTTTCTTACATAAATTTCAATTGCATTTGAATTTTAATTGTGTGTTCTACTTCTTCATAGTGGACATAAGCTTGGAGTCTTCTAGAAGAAACCACGCTCCAGACCAAAATATGTGTGGACTTCTGACACTGGCCAACAGCTCATGGCTTGACTTCATCTGAAAAATAAAGGAATGGGTGGCCATTCTGCAAAATAAAAAAACTGAGCTTGCAGAAACACTCAGGATGTGGGCTTCTGAATTTTACTAGGTACCATGGCTCATCACTGCTTTTTTATTCCCCCTATGGTAAACTAGTGTCTTAAATAATATTCAAAGATTTTGAAAATATATTTGTGCTTAAATTTTTACAATTGAATGTATGGCTTATTTCAACATTGGGAGCTATGCTTTCATAATACGAGAAAAATAGGATAACAACCCCATCTAGAGTTAAAAGATTTAGGTTGATACTGAAAATAAAGGGTAATATAAGAAAAATTGCCACTTAAAGTCCAATACTGCCATATATGTAGCAGAGGATGGCCTTGTGCGACATCAATGAGAGGAGAGGCCCTTGGTCTTGTGAAGGCTCTATGCCCCAGTGTAGGAGAATGCCAGGACAGAGAAATGGGAGTGGGTGGGTTAGTGAGCAAGGGGAGGGAGGATGGGATGGAGAGTTTTCAGAGGGGGAAATGAGGAAAGGGGATAAAATTTGCAATGTAAATAAAGAAAACATCTTTAAAAAAAAAAAAAAACAACAAAAAAAGAATCCAGGAAGTCTGATTTAGCTGGTATTGTAGGGAAAAACTCCAAAGAGGAACAAGTAGGCAGGTAATTACAATCTTCCACTGCTTGCTCTGAGTGTTTCATAACCACAGAACCACACATGTGCAGAGTGCAGCTCAACAGTTTTTTTCTTTACCCTGTCTTCTCGATGATGAAGGTCAGTCTATAGAGGTCAGTTCAACAATCCTAACACTCACCTACCAGCCAGCACACACAGACCTTGTTGATCATACAGGGCATTTAGCTACCAACAGAGGAGTTAAATGATAGCAGTAAGCTAACTCCCGAATAAGCAGCCCTTCAAGACCAGGTCTTATAAGCTTAACATGAAGTTTGGAACTCACCAGCCCCCCTTACCACTTCAGAGGCACTGTAAGATCTCAACAGACATCTGGAAGGGCACTTGGTACTGAGGCTACAAAGTCTATGCTTTTCTCTAGGCACACACATATATGATAAGCCAAACTTAAAATTAGAGAAAGATTAACCACCACAACTAATAATATTTTTATTACAACATAATAAAACAATATAATGTTTTATTATAACAATGTTTGTGATAATGTTATGGTTGTAATCTTTCCCTCTTCTGAGAGTTAAGACAAAAACAAGGATTTTGCAGACCACATTTGACTGTTAATAACAAATGCTTTCAGGTGAAATCATGAGAGAAATGGGCAGCTAGACCCAGACTTACCCATGTATAACTGCCCACCAGAGCAAAAAGTAACACTCAAAAGGGAGACTTCAAATTCCAGATAGGCAACACTCACCCCACATTCAATAGCTGGTAAGGAAATACTATCAGGGTCACAGTGTAGCACGTAATTGTGCAGAACATGGGGAAATGGGACACACACAGACACAAATATGAAAAGAAATAGATTAGATATAATTTAAGCATTTTCTAAATGCATTACCTATGCATGCTTAAGAATTCAGTGAGAAGCATGGAACATGAACACAAGGGAAATAAAAGGTATCTAAAAGAAATAGAACTGTTAGAGTCAAAACAGAATTGAAACTTAAAATTTTGCTAAAAGAAATTAGCACAGAGACAAACCCATAAGTTGGCAAAATCAAAGATACAACAATGTAAAGACTGAGAAGTTGGCTACTGCCTTTGAGACCAGATCTGAAGGACTGAGATGCACTGTTGTGGGCCCATTTACAAACTTTGCTTAGGTGAAAGTTATATGCCAAAGGATCTTAAACACAAACATGCTCAGATGACTTCTTTAAAATCAAATGTCTAAAAAGGGGGAAAGAAAATGAGGAGGAAGAAGAGGAGGGAGCTCACAAAATGCTGAGACATGAAGATAGGAATGAACAGAACCATAAAGCCAGTCAGTCTAGCTGAAAAGGTGGTTGCTAGGTTTAATGTTGAGATCCTATCTCAAAATCAATCATCACTTAATATATAAATATGGTAGAGAAGCAATTTAGAAAGATACTTAGCCTTGACATATATCCATATAGGTGAACACACATACACACACACGCCACATGAACAGAGAAGAAAAGGCAACACTGACTTTAAAATATAGCATGTGACAAGACAATGCTTCCTTTCAAATTAACTATAGCAACCATTTACCCAACCTAACCACAGACTATGAAGAAGCTGAGATTTTCTTCAACTTGTAAAACATACGATTGTGATAGTTTTATAAATGCTGGCAGAGGAC
This sequence comes from Mus pahari, assembly GCF_900095145.1. NCBI lineage: Eukaryota > Metazoa > Chordata > Mammalia > Rodentia > Muridae > Mus > Mus pahari. Next base: position 24,481,606 of record NC_034590.1, on the reverse strand, counting down.
AGATAATGCTATCAAGTAGAGGCAGATTTTTGTATGACATTTTATGGAGAAGCTAAGTCCTAGGTGCATCTGCAAGCTATACTTCACCACGGTTGTGGTTTGAATTAAAACGGTCCCCATAGATGTGCAGGGAGTGGATTATTGGAGGCGTGGCCATGTTGGAATAGGTGTGGCCCTGTTCGAGGAAATGTGACACTGGTGGGTGGGCTTTGAAGTTTCAGAAGCTCAAACCTGGCCAAATAGCTCACTGTCTCTTCCTACTCGCTGTGGATTCAGATGTAGAACTCTCAGATATTTCTCCAGCATCATGCCTCCCTTCATGCTATCATGCTTAAATGATAATGGGATAAAATGAAATGTAAGCCTGGCCCAATGGAATACTGTCTTTTATAACAGTTGCTGTGGTCATGGTGTCTTGTCACAGCAATGGACACCCTAAGACAGCCACTCATCCTGACAACATCAACTGAAGAGAAAAATACAGTAAAAAGCTGAAGGATAGTTAGGCATTTGGCTGAGCCAGGAGAAGGGACAAATAAATAAATGGTCCAATGACCTTACAGCTCTCTCTGGAATACTAACATGAGATCTGGATCTAAATAGAAGGCAAGAGGTACACAATCTTGGTCAAGGTCCATCACTGACCCACTGACTCAATTCTGATCCTACAAGGTGAATCAATACATTTTTTAAACCACTAATCTCTCAGTCATAGATTATTGGCTATTCTGGATTTGGGATGGTTTGAAGTTCACAGTGGTTCAAGAGGAACGATGAAAGAATTTTCTCTGTGTCTACAGCTAAAGCATAGACAAAAAGAAGTAGAGACATCTTGCTCTTAGTTACTTTCTGGGCACAAGCAAGGAGTCAACTATAATCAAGATTTATTACCAGATATGTGTTTCAAAAGGATGTTCTCAGGAATGTAGAGTTCTTAGGGCCAGAGAAAAGCAACAGGATACAACTGACAAAGGCAGGCATCCAACCAGAGATGAGGGTGGGGGCAGGGTAGTGGGGTGCAGGGATAGATGAGAACAAAGTATAATGACATGTATATACAGAACAGTCACTATGAAATGGACTGCTCAGTATGTTAATGTTTATAGTTCATAAAAAACTGATTTGTATAACTAAAAAGTGCCATTGCAGTCATTGCTGGGACATCCACCAACAGACAAAGGAGTCCGTAAAGGTTGTGGAGATGAACCACTTCAGAGACAAGAGAACAGTGTCTGCTTTAACGCCTACCACAGTCGATGGAAGCCTATCAACCGTGACTGCTTAGCACATTACCCCAGAGTAGACAGTGCGCGCTAGTACTTTTCTGTAAAGAAGCACATAAAAAGGAGCCGGGAAGAGTGTAGATTGGTCAACAGGCCAGCTACCTGCTATTCAGTGATACTCCAGAATTCAGTGTTCGGACTTGTGGAAATATTTGTTAGGAGCCATAACGGGACAAGCTAATAACTAGCAGGTGATCATCCTGAAATGGCCTGCTTCGGATTATTATATAATCTGTGACAGGTATGCCCTTATTAAGCAAGGCTGTAAGGGATTCCTTTTAGGAAAGATCCCTGCTATTGATATGATTTTCCTCTTATTATTAAATATATATAACAATCACTAAGTAATAGCACGCCCCTTTGGAGCAGATCTCTGCAGAGCCATGAAGATGTACTTACTGTCTTGTAGTGATGCTATTATAGACAAATAGATGACTAAAGTCTTAATGGTGATCCTATAAGAATTCCAAAAATTATATCTGTGATTATTAAGCTTTTTTATAATGGGACTGCTATTAGGTCCTTTTCTTATAGTCAAAGCTACAATGAGAACTCTGCCAGTCTCCCAAGTGTCACTAGTTAATTGCTCTTAACCAGACTTTATCCTACTCAGAGCACATTCCAAGAGGCTGTAAAAACAATTAATCAAAGGTCATAAAAGGGAACTAACAATTTATTATAGGTGCTAGGACAGAAGATAAAATATTGACCGGGTTTATCTATACAAAACTTCACTAATAACTTGGTTATGGTTTTAAATCTTCAGTGAACCCGTGGAACTGAGACAGGTGATGGGTGCTTAGCCAGAAAATTACTCCTAGTGGCTATGCATGTAAACATCCGCGTTATAAACTATTTCAATTTATGATTTGATATTTTTGTGTGAACGTGTGATGAACTTTGTGACATGTGATCATGTATTCTGAAAGACGTGTAATTACTGAAGACAAAGAGATGAGCAAGATCGAGAGAGTAAAATTTTTGCCTTTCCCCACTTCTTGGCTTTTCCTCTTAGCTAGCTTTCATAGGAAACTTTTTACAACTTAGTAAAATGCTATAATAACCTTTCTAAGTGTCCCTTTTCTTCCTGTGACTTCCGACTAGCAGGCTGAATGTTAGAGCCCAGCAGTTCTGCTGAGACCAAACAAAGGCTGCATTGCTTAATCTTCCTCTGGTAGGCTACAGGTGTTAATCTCCTAAACCGCAAGCAGTCTTTTTTTTTTTTTT
>NC_034590.1:24384522-24478361 GCF_900095145.1 Mus pahari | reverse complement strand
GAATGAAGTATCCACACAATGGTCATCCTTCTTGGTTTTCTTCTGTTTTGCATAAGGTATCTTCGGTATTCTAAGTTTCTGGGCTAATATCCGGCAAGCAGACTTTTACCCCCCAGAAAGAGCAAGAAAGTTTTGAGGGCTTTTTAGAAGGTATCATCAGTATTACAGTACTGTTAGAGAGCTAGAAAGCCCCAAGACCCTCAGACTTTAAAGCCATCACCAGAATCCTACTCTGTGACCCAGCCACTACCCCACCCCAGGCCGTGAGGCTCCCGGCAAATATTCAAGAACGTGGTGTGCCATGCTTCTTATTTAGAAGCTCCATGTGCCAGGTAGCTTGACTGCCAGGTGATGCCTGCATTTTCTCCTACAGAAACGATTAATAAAACATTTCTAAAGCAGACTTTCTTAAGCCTAGAACAGCAAACAGCATCAAATGCAAGTTGTATCTATCCTCCAAGTTGGGAAATGTCTGACTCTGCCTTCTACTGCTGTGATAAACACATGACCCAAAGCAACTTGGGAAGGAAAGGTTTATTTCAGCTTACAGCTTTCAGGTTACACTCTAGGACAGAGGGAGTCAGAACACAAAGCAGGAATCTGGGGGTCTGAACTGAAACAGAGGTCATGGAGGAGCGCTGCTTACTGACTTGCTCCACTTTGCTTGCTGGGTCTGCTTTTGTAAACACCCAGGTCCATGTGCCTAGGGGTAGCAGCACACACAGTGGGCTAGGCTCTCTCCTATCAATCATCAGTCCAAAGAATACCCTACCGACTTCAAGGAGGGCAGTCTGATGTAAGCATTTTCTCAATTGCAGTTACGTCTTCTGGGATGTCTCTAGTTCAGGTGAAGTTGACAAAACTAACCAAGACAGAGAAGGAAGCCGTTGTATCAAAGAGGATATTAGGCACACAATGTGCTTGTGTCACAGCTAGGGAAAGTCCCGTGTCCTAACTGGCTGCTAGAAGACCTAACCAGCTTGTACCCTGGTACATCAGTATTTTCCTAGATAATAAGCACACCTGATTCACAGAAAGCCTCTCCAAGTTCTCTACATAAAACTATCATGGAATACTCCTTTGAACAGCTTGCTTGCTTGCTTTCTCTTTCTTTCTCTCTCTCTTTCTTTCTTTTTAATTGTTCAATTTATTTTTTATATTTTCTTCATTTACATTTCAAATGCTATCCCCAAAGCCCCCTTATCCTCCCCCAACCTTGCTCCCCAATCCACCCACTCCTGCTTCCTGGCCCTGGCATTCCCCTGTACTAGGGCACATGATCTTTGCTAGACCCAGGGTCTCTCCTCCCATTGATGGCCGACTAGGTACTGGTTGGTTCATAGTGTTGATCCTCCTATAGGGTTGCAGACCCCTTTAGGTCCTTGGAAATTTTCTCTAGCTCCTTTTTTAGGGGCCCTGTGTTCCATCCAATAGATGACTGTGAGCATCCACTTCTGTATTTGCTAGGTACTCAGAAGAGATAGCTATATCAGGGTCCTGTCAGCAAAATCTTGCTGGTATATGCAATACTATCTGAGTCTGATGGTTGTATATGGGATGGATCCCCGGGTAGAACAGTCTCTGGATGGTCCTTTCTTCCATCTCAGCTCTGAACTTTGTCTTTGTAACTCCTTCCATGGGTATTTTGTTCCCCATTCTAGGAAGGAATGAAGTATCTACCCTTTGGTCTTCCTTCTTCTTGAGTTTCATGTGTTTTGCAAATTGTATCTTGGATAGTCTAAGCATCTGGGCTAATATCCACTTATCAGTGAGTGCATATCATGTGTGTTCTTTTGTGATTGGGTTACTTCACTCAGAATGATATCCTCCAGATCCATCCATTAGCCTACGAATTTCATAAATTCATTGTTTTTGACTGCTGTGTAGTACTCCATTGTGTAAATGTACCACATTTTCTGTATCCATTCCTCTATTGAGGGACATCTGGGTTCTTTCCAGCTTCTGGCTATTATAAATAAGGCTGCTATGAACATAGTGGAGCATGTGTCCTTAATACAAGTTGGAACATCTTCTGGGTATATGCCCAGGAGAGGTATTGCTGGGTCCTCCGGTAGTACTATGTCCAATTTTCTGAGGACCCACCAGACTGATTTCCAGAGTGGTTGTACCAGCTTGCAATCCCACCAGCAATGGAGGAGTGTTCCTCTTTCTCCACATCCTCTGCAGCATCTGCTGTCACCTGAATTTTTGATCTTCGCTGTTCTGACTGGGAATAGCTTTCATCTCAAGGGAATGAAAGGGTTGAGAATAGAAATACTTTGCATTGCAAATAGTTCTCCATTTTATGTAATACAGTTTTTTAAAAATATTTTATTTATTTACATTCCAGCCATTGTCCCCCCATCCCCCCTCTCACAGTGCCTCATCTCATTCCTCCTTCCCAACCCCCACCCCCTCACCCCTGTTCCAAGAGGGTGCTTCCCCTTCAGCCTTTTCCCTTCCCTGGAGCCTTATGTCTCTGGAGGTTTAGGCACATCTCCTACTGAGACCAGAGCAGGCAGTCCTCCCTAGGGTTCAGGTTAGTTATGACTTCTAGTCTTTCTAGGGAGTCACCCACCACTTCAGCTTCTTCAATCCTTCTAATTCAACCATAGGATTCCCCAACTTTAGTCCAGTGGTTGGGTATAAGTATATGCATCTCTCATCATCCATGACCTCAAGCTGTACTTCAAAGTAACAATGATAAAAACCACATGGCATTGGTACAGAGACAGACAGGCCAGTCAATGGAATAGAATTGAAGACCCAGAAATAAAAACATACCTATGGATAATTGATCTTTGACAAAGAAGCCAAAAATATACAATGGAACAACAACAACAACAAAAACATCTTCAATAAATGGTGCTGGTCTAACTGGCAGTCTGTATGTAGAAAAATGAAAATAGGATCCATATTTATCACCTTGCACAGAGCTCAAGTCTAAGTGGGTCAAGGCCCTCAACATAAAACCAGATACAATGCATCTAAAAGAAGAACGAGAGGGAAAGAGCCTTGAACTCATTGGCACAGGGGAAAGTTTCCTGAACAGACACCAATTGCTCAGGCTCTAAGACCAACAATTGATAAATGGGACCTCATGAGACTCAAAAGGAGACTCATCAATAGGAAAGCCAGCAACCTGCAGATCGGGAAAAACATTCTTCATTAACCCTACACTCAACAGAGGGCAAATATCCAAAATATATAAGGAACTCAAGAAGTTAACCTTCAAAAAAACCCAATTTAAAAATGGGGTACAGAGCTAAACAGAGAAATTACAATAAAAGAATCTCAAATGTTCAAGAAGCACTTAAAAAGATGTTCAAAAGTCTTTAGTCATTAGGGAAATACAAATTGAAATGACCCTGAGTTTCCACCTTATACCAAAAAGAATGGCTAAGATCAAAAACTCAAGCAACAGTACATGCAGGAGAGAATGTAGAGAAAGAGGAACACTCCCCTGCTGCTGGTAGAATTGCAAACTGGCACAACCACCCTGGAAATTAATCTTGCGGTTCCTCAAAAAATTGGAAATATGTAATGCATTTTAATTACAATAAATCAGTTGACAAACTGATAGAGAAGAAGTAACAATGTAATAGATTTAAACAAACAAGGAATTATTTAAGATGGAAACAGAACTCAAATGCATTGCACTAAAAGGGAGGAGCAATTATACATCTTGAAGTTACTATGTTAATGTGCTTTCTATTGCTATAACAAAACTGACTAAAACCAACATGGGAAAGAAAGGGTTTATGTCATATTATAGCTTATGGTTCATCATCCAGGGAAGCCAAGGCACACCCTTTGTTCCCCGGCTGAGATGGTACTACCTCCCACAGTGGGCTGGGCCTTCCTATACCAACGATCAAGAAAATGTCTCCTAACCAAGATTAACCTTCCCTAATGACATGACCTATTGAAAAAGAGCTAGAAGATCTTACTGAACAGGTGCCCTAGGGCCACCTGCATCTGCTGCCAGGCACTGAAGAGAATTTAAACACCCAGGCTTCTACAGAAATGGGGAACCAGAAGTCTATTTCTGAGCGCTTTATTTCAAAGATAAGACATGCTGGTCCTTGATAAGGTTCTGGGTTATAAAAGTGCTCAGGGGCCAGGAGAAGAACATCCTAAAAGGCAGAGAAATATTTAAAATGAAAAGATTTCTAATGTAAATTCTTTAAGAATAGGGAAGCAATCAGAAAGAAATCTGAGTTTTGTCAAGCTAAAGGAAAAAAGGCAATCAGTAACCTTACACTGGAGATGAATTTCTGTTAATTGTGTTTTGTAATTACCAAAACATGAAACTAACAAATGTGAAATTTCTTGAAAATGAAAAAACTCAAAATTCCGAGTGGATAATATGGGGGTAAATTTTCATACGTTTATAAGAAATATAGAAATATGAAATACATTTGTACTATTTTGAAGCACAGCAACTTCAAATAATAGTTTCTGTGTGATCATCAAAAGGAAATGGAAGGATTTGTCCACTTGAACGTAGTATGTGTGAGTGGCCATCCACGAAGTGACACGAGATATAGAAACGGAGAGAAAGAAGGAAGAGGAAGGAAAGAGAAAAACAATAGTCTTACTGTCATTAAAATCTGAGTCGCACTTCGCTCAAGTTTTTCTGGGTGCACTTTTTCTGCTGTTCCTACGGGGGAAACGTGGATGGCAAGGGGCTACCTCTGAGACGGGATTATGTGGCAGTTTTCTCGTCCTGCCATCTCAGCGACACAGTACTGACCTCACTAAAATGCCAACCAGGTAGCAGAAGGCACCCTTGAAATGCTGGTTTCCGAAGGGCAAGGGTTCCTTCTTTCCCTAGCGCCGATTCAGCAGGTGCCTACCCATGCCCAGTACGCTTGCGCAGAGCTCCTAGGATGGAGCCGCACAGCGCAGAAAATGCTTAATCAGTGGGGCAATGAAGAGTGGAATTTTGAGTCTTGATGGGAGTGGGAGGGTGGGGTCGTGTGTGAAAGCGGGGTGGGAGTGGGGCGTTTCATTTGGAGGGGCTGGCTGACAGCTAAACGGGTGGATCAGGTGGAGCACTACTGAAGGGGCGGGGCTTGCCACAGATGGGTGGGGCGTTGCCATGGGAAGGCTTCAAGGTTCAAGAGAGACACCCCTTGGTTGGGTTGCTGTTAGGTCCTATTGGGTGAGATTTGTGGAGGAGGCGGGACTTGATGTAGGACCGGATGAAAGAGGATTGCCGCCGGGTCGGGTGAAGCAGGTTCGTCCTGGGGGCGGGGCCTGGAGGGGNGGGGCTTGTTGCTAGGGGGGGTGGGGCGGGGTTTGCCACGGGCAGGACAGGGGTGGGGCTTGAAATTGGGCGGAGCTTGTGGTGGCGTTCGTGGGGGGGGCCGGGGGTGGGGGGAAAAAGGCGTTTGCTCCTCAGATGGGGCGGGTCTTACTGCGGGGCTGGTCCTGGCGTGGGGCGGAGCTTTGCAGCAGGTCAGGTGGGGGCGGGGCTTGCTCCTGGGCGGGGCCTGCTGCAGCCCCCCAGCGAGGATTCGGGTTCCCGGCCCTGGGTGCCTGCGTCCCCATGGGGCTGTGCTTCCCTTGTCCCGCGGAGTCCGCACCACCATCCCCGAGCCCGGTGAGTAGACGGCCTCCCCGTGCAAGTCTTGCGCGCGGCGGCGGCCGTTGCAGTGCAGTCGGAGGCAAGGTGCTAATGCCGGGCCTCCTGACCCTCCCCCTAGGCTGTCCTGAGGACCCTCCTCGGCTGGGATAGGTTGGAGCTGCTGTTTTCAGTAGCTGCTGCAGACATGTGTCTTTTCTACTGTCTGTACGCGCTGTACCTAGAAGGTCCGGGACGCGCCGCTCCCCTCGCCATTTACAGGCTAATTAACCCGCGCCTTCCCTTTGCTCAGTTTTTAACAGCCGGTTTGAAACCCAGGTTTAAATCCCACATAAACAAGCAATCCGTTTACTTGTAGATTCCCAGTAGTGCTGTATTTGGGATAATTTTATGTGAAGACAGTCATTTTATTTTTTTGATATTCGAATCTAAGCAGACCTTATTCTGTAAGAGTATACTTATTTTAATATCCTTTACCCGTACTTGATAATATAACAATCTAACTTGTTCTTAACATCGGTTCTCGGGGTCGCTAAAGATTAGTTGAAGAAATAAGGGATTTAGGGAAATATATTAATACCTTAGTTAGCCACTAGGTCATAGACACTAAAGTGACTGTTTAGTAAATGTGGGGAAGTTCAACTTGCCTTTATGGCTGCTGTTGTTTTAAAATGCTGTTAATTTTGAGAAATTAGCTCTTGAGAAAAATTATCACTCTGCCAGCATTTGTTAAGGCATCTCTCCTCCCATTCTCTGCCCTCTCTGTTCTCTGTCCACCGGTGTATTTCACTTAGCACCTACAATTCCCCTGACCACCTAAATAAACATGCTCTAGAAACCTCCCTCCTAGTCCTTATCCACCATGGTTATTATATCTCTTACTGGGTAATTACTCCCATCAGATGCATGCTTGTGTATTTTCTTACATTTGTTTTCACGCACTAATCAAAACTCAAGCTTTGTAAGCATGGGTATCTACATTTCATTGCTGTGTTCTTAGTACCTAGAAACATTGGCAGCAATCATTGTGATGGATGGATGTGTGTACTTGGTGGAGAAGGAATGGCTAAAACCACATCCCAAGAGAATGCTATTCATTGTCTCAATGTATTTAAAGACTTTATACAGGAGAAATAAAGGGCATAGAAAAATACTGTGTGTCCCAGAGATGGGACAAGTGCCTCTGAGTTTCTCTTCCTTTTCTTCCCCCTGGTACACAGGGGCATTGGTCCATTGGTTCTAAACGTCTTCCCCAAAGTCCAGCCTTCCTCATTCCACTTTTTAACTAACTTTTAAATTATGTTTCCACCCTGATAGTTTAAACACCATTTAAAAAAAATAAGTGTCCCCGCTGTAAGTCTATTTTATAAGAAGTAAGTATTGTGTGGGCCAATTTATATTGGTTGTCACATGTGCTAATTTGGCTTGCTAGTGTAGAGAATGACATTCAGAAAGTCAGATATTTAATAAATATTGCAATATTGATAGAATTCAGGGTTAGTTTGTTTTATCTTTTGTTTGGGTGAGGATATACTCTTACCACATTGTTCAGGCTAGCCCGTGGACTCCAGCAATCCTACTTTCTGTCCCTCACCTAACTAGCATCTAGGACTATAGTTCCAGCCCATCTTAGTGGGCTCCTACAGTGACTTTCTTTGTGAGGTCTTTTGCACCCATACTAAATTTTTGTAAACTGTTTCTACTTGTATTCTTTATTTTGGTTGCCCTCTAAAGGAAAGGAAAGGTGCCGAAGGGGGCCACACTGCTTGACTTGTCCCTTGATACGTGTGTTATTTATTTTCTTAGGAAGAGAAAAGAGAAAAGCTGGCAGAGGCAGCAGAACGAAGGCAGAAGGAGGTGAGAGCCAGTAGCTAGCCCACGCCCACTCCATGAGTGTTCTGTTCACGCTCTGCAGGTGTCTGTCCTGTCCCCACGCCCTGAATGCAGAGTGCCTGATGACATGCACAGTGCTGAACTCAAAGATAACCGCTCTGGGAATGATGTCCGAGTACCCGTGAACTGCATGTTCTTACATCATTTTCTGTGAAACCAGGCCCAGATGGGTTTGCACTTGAGCCTGCCCTGCAAGGACACACTTCCTGGAGATAACCCCTCCATGGGTGAATGAGGTTGCAGGAAGAATTCCCTGTGGTTCTTGCGGATGAAATGGCTGTTTTCTTCAAAGTTGTCTTAGCAAACTGCCCTGTTACCCAAACTAGACCAACTCCCCACCCAAAGCAAAATGGCAAAACAAGTGCTTCTGGATAGCAGACTTTTTTTTGTTTTTTTCCTATAATCCCCCCTTGTTGAATTTTTTAAAGGCGGCGGCTCGGGGGATTTTGGACATCCAGTCAGTGGAGGCAAAAAAGAAGAAGAAGGAACAGTTAGAAAAGCAGATGGCGACATCGGGACCACCAACGGCAGGGGGACTTAGAGTGAGTACCCAAGGCAGTCCATCCAGTCACTCCCCTGGGGATGCCCTGAGAAAGACTGTGTTTGGCTTGAAAACAGAGAACATAGGCTGAAGGAAGTGTCTACTTATTTTAATATTATTGGAATAGGCTTGCTTGCTTTCTTTTAAAAAAATCATATTTTCTTTCTAAGCACAGGATCTTAATAGTTTTATATATAATTTTAATCATCGTGTGTCAAAAAAACCCAACAACAACAACAATATAGGACACCACGGAGAATGTAAAATTCTACCAAACTGTCATTTTGACATGTGTCAAAAGTCTGCTTGCACATAAATCATGAAGTTGGGTTCTTCTAAAACTTGTGATTTTGTAGCTTTAATGTTGTCACTAGAGTTAGCTACCTTTGAGTTTGTGCATATTTGTTTTTGTTTTGTTTTGTTTTGGAGACATGGTCTTCTGTTGCCCATGCTGGCTTCAAACTCACTCTGTAGCTAAGGGTGGCCTTGAACCTCTGATCACCCTGCCTGCCCTTTCTATCCAGTCGATCCAAGCTCACTCATTATCTTAATTATGTCACTCATTATCTTAAGCATGCAAATGTGAATTTAGACCAAGGTTTGTGCACGTGTGAGTGGTCTGTATTCCTCCCACTGTCTGTGTGTCTGAATAGACCCTGGGTGTGCCTTTGGTGGACAGGCTAACCCTGGGAGGTCTTTGAATTGGAGGCTGCAGGGTAGCAGGAGTGGAAAGGTTTTATTGTACATGTGGCTGATCAGGAAAAAACCAGTTGAGGGATTGTGATTTTGCAGATCGCTTCACAGAACCCAACTTTTAGCATCAGGATAACTGTGAAAAGCAAAATGCCCTTAGTTGCTCTCGGCTTTTCAGTTAATTGCTCTGAAATTTCATTTGCTTTTACCTCAGGACCACACACATACTCTCAGGCATATATGTCTACGTGGGTCATGTATATGAGGCAGAACTGTGGTGTGAAGCTTCGGACTGCCCTGAGCAGAGTTGATTCAAGCCAGTGATGGCTCCTAGGGATGGCAGTTATCCCTGCGGCTTACCACTCTAACTTACTTTATCCAGTTTCAGTTAATGAATTAAATGAAAAGAAAACTGCTTTTCTTTACGCCGGAGTTTTAATAGCTCATAAAGTAATTGGGTCCAGTGTTCAGCTATGTCATGGGGTTGTTTTTATGGATGTCATTTCCTAGTCTCAAAAAGAAGTCAGTAGTAGTGTAATTCTGATAGAAAATAAAATCAAGTTGTTATAAGAAACATGACCTTTCTTTTTCCTACTAAGATAAAAAGTTGCCACTAGGTTTAATTCAAATAGTGTTCTCAGAAAGAAAGAAAAGAAAAGAAAAGAAAAGAAAAGAAAAGAAAAGAAAAGAAAAGAAAAGAAAAGAAAAAGTAAACCGTAGCACTAGAAGTAACATTGAGCTACACTGTTTCCTGGTAGGAGCAGAGGTGCTGAGTTAAGTTCACTGGGGTGTTAGGTGCTAAGTTTAGAAACCATAGCTGTCCTGCATGGATCAGAATTAAGCATTTATTTCACGTGTGATAGCCTAGCACGCCTACTATTTACTCTTCAAGGCTTTCGTCCTTAAATCTGAAACTTCTTCATTCTGAAGCTTGTAGATGGCAAAGATCTTAGGCCTCATGTTACTTCTAGGTCTCATGTTACTTGAGGCTTCTCGAAGGAGCTCAAAACCAAAGCCATTTCCGTGGCTATCCTTTCTCTCCCATGCTGTTTCTCTTACGAAATCTGCTGTCTGATTTCCTTAGTAAAGTGTCCTGGGCATCAAGCTGCAAAGTAGCTGTAGGGTTTTCTCAAAAGGACTGAGCCCACTGTGTCATAGTCGTGGCCACCTCTAATCAGCAGCTTCAGGGGGAGTGTGTCCCCGTCCCCTATAGCCACCTGACCAGAGCTTAAATGGAGAAGGTCAAAAGGACTGTGTTAGTGCCTCGGGAATAAGAGGAGCACGAACACAGCTTAGACAGTGGCTTGGTCCTCCAGTGCCTCCTGGGTCTGTGCACCGCCCGGAGGACCTAAGAGGCCAGGAAGATTCTTACAGTGAGTAAAATATTTAATCCCCATTGTCATGTATCCAACATCTACCTGTCCCCAGATGGTGCTCTGAGTCTTACAGAAAGGGTCAATGGTCACACCAAGGTTCACAACCCCACCAGAAGACATCCTAATGTAGGAGCCAAATGACATAGCTGAGGTCTCAGCCAGGGCTGCACCTGTGAATCTGAAGTGTCCCCGAGGTTGGAGTAGAACATGGAGATGTTTCAATGTAAAGCCGGATTGAGAATTTCCAATGTTGTACTAACACCAGTCATAAAAGAAACTTTTAATTAGAGGACTGTTTAAAAATCCTAAATAATACAGAATATATCCCAAATGTGTTGACGACTGTGCCACATCATTAAATGTTCATTTTTATTATTTTTAATCGTATGTGTACATGCAGGGTGGGGTATGTCCCGTGAATGCAGATGCCCTCAGAGGGCAGAGAGCCTCCGAGTCTCCTGGGGCTGGAGTTACAGGAATGGGTGAACCACCCCACCCCGTGTGGGTGCTGAGGCTTGAACTCAGGTCCTAGAAGGGCAGTCCAAGCTCTGTACTACAGAGCTCTCTCTCCAGGCCTGTGCTTCTCTTTTTGCAGATGAAAAGACACACAATATTTAGCCTTCAAATAAATCCCGTAATACAGAACAGCAAGGTAACTTCTATCCTTAATTTTGGACAGGTATAGTGATTCAAAATATGTATCACTATGTACTTCTTGGATACAATTTAAAAGTAGTACTTAGCAACTGGATATTTTTGTCCTTACTTGGCGGATTTTCTAAAACGCATTATCACAGATTTCACAAACCTTGCTAAAAACAACAACAAATAGAGTATTTTCTCACTCGAGAGAGGGGAAGATCTTAACACAAATTATTTAATTACTACTCCTTGTTGGGTCCGGTTCAAGAAGAAAGATTTCCCTTTTTGGTTTTGGTTTTGTTTTGTTCTTTTGTTTTTCTGTTTTGTTTTTTGGGGTTTTGTTTTTTTGTTTTTGTTTTGTTTGCGTTATTAATGCTGTTTTCCCCCTTCACTGTGTTGAGTGTTTGGGATGTAGCTAATGAAGCAGGCTTGGTGTTTGCCAGCTTGTGAGTCTGGTGAACGGCCACTCACATATGCAGGTAGGTATGTGGCATGGGCTTATTACTTATGGACAAGCTTTATGGGACAACAGAAACTGGGGAACGGCTTCTGGGTCAGGGCCACTTTTCAGGTTGGAGGGAACGTTCTGAGGAAGGTCACTGGACAGCAATCCACTCTGGGCACCATTTCTTGGGGACAATATGACTTAATGTAGTTCCAGAATTGAAAGAAATCAGGTAACAAGACACTGGTTCTTCTGGCCAGTGCCCACCCCCTTCCAGTATGTAACATCCCCAGTACATTGAGGAAACCTCGGGCAGAGAACAGAGCTGTCCATCCAAGGCAACAACCCTTTTATCATATACTCCAAAACATGCCTTGTCTGTATTTTTAAGCTCCTGTCTTACTTCAGATTCTTGTTTGCAAAATAAAGTTTTCCTTCTATAGGGTTGCAGACCCCTTTATAGGAGGAACAACAATATGAACTAACCAGTAACCCCAGAGCTGTGTCTTTAGCTACATATGTAGCAGAAGATGGCCTAGTTGGCCATCAATGGGAGGAGAGGCCCTTGGTCTTGGGAAGATCATATGTCCTAGTACAGGGGAATGCCAGGGCCAGGAAGTGGAAGTGGGTGGGTTGGGGAGCAGGGTGGGGGGAGGGTATAGGGGACTTTGGAGATAGCATTTGAAATGTAAATGAAGAAAATATCTAATAAAAAATATAGGGAAAAATTAAAAAATAAAAACATAAAAAATAAATAAAATTGTATTATTCATAGCTATTTGCAAAAAATCCTTTTTGCATTCTTTATCCCATAATATTTTGTTTGTTCACTAGGCTATCATTATATAATTTAAATACAAATTTACTGATGCCTGTATGTTTTCACCTTTTTAGTGGACGGTGTCATGAAGCATATCATACCTGGAAGAGAATCCTGCCACCAACTCCGGCAACTGCAGTCAATGGATTTCAGCTGATGTCTCCTCTTTACAGACATTAAGAGTCAGACTGTGTCATTAGTGTCCTTTAGTGCAATCCTAACACTAAATATACTAAATGTACAAAAATATTGGTAATATTTTTATTTTCAAACTTACTAAATAACCTAGCTTTTCATTCTATTCCTTGTTCCCTTCATCTATTTTCTCTTCTGCAGGAAGTAACTTTGCAGTTGTTGTAGTTAAAATATGGATCCAAAAGATCTATATGCATGGCATGTCCTGGTCCCACATTTATCTCCAGTGTTGAGCTTGCTGCTGTACCTCTGCATTCTAAGGAACCTTGCTCCCCAGAGTCATGTGGCACAGCCTGTGGTCTATCTTTGTCTCACTGAATAGGAAGACTTCAGCTTCCAGACTTAGTGCCTTTAAGCTGATCATCAGGGAAAATCCTGAAGATACATTTGAAGGACTTCAGGTGAAGGAAGTCTTTATTTTTATAACCCACTAAGAAATGAATGTTAGTAGGCAAATGTTGACTCTCTGCTAATTTATTTTCTGTACCTAAGGCATATCATATTAACATGAAGTTACATGTCAGTAGGATGTCAGCTCAGTGTCATGCTGATGAGTCCTGCTAGAAGCATGAAGGTATGTGTAGTGAAGGGATGAGGCCAACTGAGAACCAGCTTGGAGATAATGAGTGATAATAGATTTGTTCAAATTCCACAAGCATTTTTATTCTTCTGTATACATCAAAGAACAGTTGTAAGATCTATACAAACATGATGTTGCCAATGAAAGTGTGAAAGAGAAACGTGAGTTCTTTACTTGGAAAGTACAAGCATGTCAAAGCATGCTTGTGATTTATGACATTGTGGCTTATTTACTTCTTACTCCGTAATAAGTGAAGATGCGAGTGTGCAAGGCTGCTGCTGCTATGGATGCCAAGACATTCAGTGCTAACATCTGGTCCTTACCTTAGAATTTATAGATTCTAGCCAGTCAGAAATCTCAGTGAATTAGGCGAAGTCACAGCCATAAAAAGAAACTGAGCCATTGGCTCGTCTGTTCCTCCCACAAGGTATCAGACAGCGTGCCACACATGCTCTTTTTAAAGAATTGGAGCTATAATATAGGTCTCATAATGACTGAAGTATTACTTTTCTGTCTCTCAGAATGTTTCATGAATAGCTAGGTAAGACATAGAATTGTATCAGCTCAGTTTTCTTCATTTAGAGATGGTGATATTTTTCTTCATAAATGATAGTGATATCAATAAGTTGACTTTTAGAACTAATTTTTAGCTCATTTTGGTAAGTAATATTTCTGACATAGGAAGCCTATCTCAGCTGAATGGGGAGAGAGGCAGCACGCACCAGCCTTCACCATGGGAAGCCCTCCTCCTGTTAGAACAGACATCACATTCTCTTCCCTTCATCTTAGACCATGGCTTGTGCAAAGAGAAGGCTTGGTTCAGTGGGCAGTGCTGCATTTATTACCTTAGGGCATGCCTAGAGGCACAAGTGCCATACAGGTTTATTCGTTGCTTGGGATAATTAGGATACACTGCTTTTGGCATCTGTGGGCTCCCTCTGCTGTTCCAAGGCCCTGTGTGCGTGGCTATGGCCTGCCCCACCGATATAAGCCTTCCCCCAAGGCCACACATGTCATAGACACTAAATAGTGACTTGAATCTCATGAATGTGATTGAAAAGAGGAAACAGGATGCTTGATAAGAAACTGGGAAATGGGTATTCGAAATCACATATAAGTAAACATTTTGCTTAGGCTGTGGATAGTGATGTAGAGGTGAGTTTTCTCTAATTTAAGACTTAAATAACAAAACATAATATTGAATATATCTTCCAAATCTTATGGCAAAGTTGGTAGAACATAAGAAAAACCATCAGATGCAGAAAGTTAACCAATATATACCCGCTGCAGTCTTCATTGTAATTCTGAAACTGATATAGCTGATGATAAAAAGAGTTACATATATCATTACTGAAGGTCTCTGTGACTGGCTGCATGTTTTGGAAACATCTGTAAATGGCTCTTTTATCTAGTTTGTGTTATGATTATATCTGGAATGTGATTTATTAGTTTTCTAATATATTTTGAGCCCAGTGTTATGTATTCTGCATTGGGTATATGAATATACATCTTTCTATACAAAAGTTCCCTTTGGCCATGTCTTTAAGTAAAATGTTTCTACTCCACTTTAAACTAATTGTGAGTTGTCTCCATAGTTTGGGCCACATCCATGTCTCTGGGGTTGATAATGGAAAGGTAAACAATGGCTGCCTGGAGAAGGCATGCTTCTCATCCTGTAAAGAAGAAATGTCATTATGTTGTTATTATTTTTGCTTTTCAATTAAAAGGTAAAGCACTGTAGAAAGGCTCTCTGCATAATCCCAGAACCAAGAAAATTTTACATAAAATTTGAATTTATGATGATCCAAAAATTTGGCTTATTTTCACTGTTAAGAATTATACTGTGTCCTCGGAAGAGGAAAAGCATACCTTGTCAATTTTGAATAAAGTATATAATGTAACAGTTTGGCAAGAGTTAGGTGCACCTGCCTGCCTCCTCTTTTGAGAGAAAAGGGATATGCCTTTTTTGAAATAATATTTCTATTAATTGAGAATTTACAATGTATTCTTATTAAATACATCTCCCCTCACCCAGATCCACCTCATCTCCTTATCCATTCAACTTCATGTCCTCATTTTTTTTCTTTTTTAGATTAACTATGGAGTCCAATTTATGCTACACAGGTACTCTTGGTTGTGGGGCCTGCCGTGAAGGTGACCTACCAAAAGTCACTCTTAAAACTGTCTCTTAGTCGGGCGTGGTGGTGCACCCCTTTAATCCCAGCACTCAGGAGGCAGAGGTAGGTAGATTTCTGAGTTCGAGGCCAACCTGGTCTACAAAGTGAGTTCCAGTACGGCCAGGGCTACACAGCCCTGTCTCAAAAAAAAAAAAAAAAAAAAAAAAAAAAAAAACCAAAAAAAAAAAAAAACAAAACCAAAACCAAAAACAACAACAAAAAACAACAACCCTTTATCTTTTCCCCACATCTATCAAATGCCATTAGCTAGGGGTGGGGCATTGGACATTGTGCTCACGTCTCACACCTTGCTTGGATTTTGTTTTGCTTGAGTTTGCAAAGGTCTCACTGATTGTGTCACAGCAGCATAAGTTTATATGTACAACTTCCCTGCTCTGGTCAGAAAAGTTTCCTTGTCTTCAACATCACCCTTTACTCTTAGAATAGTTCCGCCCCACTTTCATGGTGATACCTGAACCTTGGGGTGGCTGAGAGAGACAGCCTCCATGGGCCTGGGGTGGCTGAGAGAGACAGCCTCCATGAGCCTTGGGTGGCTGAGAGAGACAGCCTCCATGGGCCTTGGGTGGCTGAGATAGTCTCCATGGGCCTTGGGTGGGCTGCAAGAGACAGTCTCCATGGGCCTTGGGTGTCTGAGAGAGACAGCCTCCATGGGCCTTGGGTGGGCTGAGAGAGACAGCCTCCATGGGCCTTGGGTGGCTGAGACAGCCAGCCTCCATGGGCCTTGGGTGG
Source organism: Mus pahari (assembly GCF_900095145.1). Taxonomy (NCBI): domain Eukaryota; kingdom Metazoa; phylum Chordata; class Mammalia; order Rodentia; family Muridae; genus Mus; species Mus pahari. The sequence goes on along the minus strand of NC_034590.1, from coordinate 24,462,659 downwards.
CTGAGAGAGACAGTCTCCATGGGCCTTGGGTGGGCTGCAAGAGACAGCCTCCATGGGCCTTGGGTGGCTGAGAGAGACAGCCTCCATGGGCCTTGGGTGGCTGAGAGAGACAGCCTATTTAGAGCTAAGAGCTCTGTGGTCTTTTATTCTCAGAATGTTAACTAAGCCTCCTTTCTTTTTCTTCTTTTCCATTTATTATTATTATTATTATTATTATTATTATTATTATTTTCTTTATATTTCAAATGCTATCCAGAAAGATCCCTATACCCCCCCCCCAGCCCTGCTCCCCTACCCACCCACTCCCAATACTTGGCCCTGGCATTCCGCTGTGCTGGGTCATATAAAGTTTNCAAGACCAAGGGGCCTCTCTTCCCAATGATGGCCNATTAGGCCATCTTCTGCTANATATGCAGCTAGAGACACNAGCTCAGGGGGTACTGGTTAGTTCATATTGTTCTTCCACCTATAGGGTTGCAGCCCCCTTCAGCTCCTTGAGTACTGTCTCTAGCTCCTCAATTGGGGGTCCTGTGTTCCATCCAATAGCTGACTGTGAGCATCCACTTCTGTGTTTGCCAGGCACTGGCATAGCCTCACAAGAGGCCGCTATATCAGGGTCCCTTCAGCAGAATCTTGCTGGCATGTGCATTAGTATCTGGGTTTGGTGGCTGTTGATGGGATGGATCCCCAGATAGTCCATCCTTTCATCTTAGCTCTAAATTTTGTCTCTATCTATATCCTTTCATGGGTATTTTGTTCCTTATTCTAAGGAGGAATGAAGTATCCACCGGATGATCTTCCTTCTTGGTTTTCTTGTGTTTTAGTCACTAGATATGCACTCACTGATAAGCGGATATTAGCCCAGAAACTTAGAATACCCAAGATGCATTTTGCAAAACACAAGCCTCTTTCTTAATCACCATCCATTTCCTTAACTTCTTCTCTTAAGTAAACATCTCAATTTCCCTGATACATTACACTACAATTCAAACACACACACACACACACACACACACACACACACACACACACAAACACACACTGTAACCTGAATCATATATGGTAATAAAGCCCTATGTTTAATTTTCTAAACCAATCATCAAACAAAAGACACCACCACTAATACAAGCCTATCTATAAAAGCCACTAGTGTGTATAGCAGGCCTTTGAAGTCATTTTTTATTTGTTGTTTGCAGAAATTGTTGCCACAGCCTGAAGTCTCAGTTCTCCACCAATGTGGCTTTTTATTGCGTGGTTCTTCCTTTTCTAGTCTACTTTACAGACACTGCATCAGAACGTGACTACCATAGGTTAAGAACTAAATAGACATAAAGGCCTTTTCCTGTGTAAAGGCCTTTTCCTGTGTGTGCCACTTAACATTAGATCCTGAAGAGCACTGGCTGCTTTCATGGGACTGACTTTGACTTGTATATTATTTTAATGGAAGAAAGCGAAACTTCCTTCTTAGTGATACTTTATCCAGCAATTTATGAAGTGAGCATTGCAATTTGGAGAATTTTTCTTATAAGGTTCCTTCCTTTGAGCTACATAGGTATGAGGAAGTTTCTGTACATTTATCCTGTATCTGTTGTTTTGACAAACCACAAGGCAATAAATACCTAATGAAGATATCAAAGAATTCCCACTGCAAATTCATTGATGGTAAAAATGAACACCTGAAATTATTTTAGTAACATGGGTGCTGTTTCCATCTGATATGTGGGTACTGTACAAGTTGGCTGCCCTCCATACTTCATCATGTCTCTTAGAGGCTATGTTGTCCTCTGGCGATGGCTTTGTCTCTGCTTTTTTATTTGGATGCTGCACTCCATATGGATTACAGGAACAGCTGGATCTTTAATCCTTTATCTCTGCCCTATCATCTTTCCTCGCATGTTACCCTAGCTGAGAAGCTGACGTCAGACTTCATAAATCTTCAGATTTCAGTAAGAGCCATCTATGTTTGATCATGTCCTTCTGGGTGCAGTCCTATTATTCTATGTCCCCATGGTATGGATCAGCTAGCAGCAAGTCCCTGATGTCAGTTTTGAACACATTCTTAGACACAATTGAAAGACTGCATTGGGTATCATATAAATCTAACAATCGTCCAGGTCCCCCAAGTATGGTCATGTCCTAACGTTATCACTCTGAGTCATTTTGCCTCACTAAGGTATCTTAAAAGGTAGAGCTAAAACCTAGAGGTAAACCTAGGCAGAGCTGATGTAATCACACAGTCTTAAGAACTGAAGACTTTTCCAACCTCTAGCCAAAGGAAGCGATATAAGAAATAGGTCTAAGTAATGTCACGCCTACCGCTGCCACGAGCCAAGGACTGGTGCTTGCCTCTGCAAGGTCAAAAAGGCAAGAAACGGATTCTCTCCCAAAGTCTGCAGAAAAAAAGCTTTGAGGGCCCTTTGGCTTTATCTCAGCAAAGCCATACCAAACTTCTGACGATCGAACTGTCAAACAGTAACTCATACTCTGAGATTCATATTATTTTTGCTAAGCCACACTTATTTATAACTAAATTTTCACTATTGAAAGAAAAATTTAGACACAGGAGAAAGTTGTAAAGGAAAGAGTGTCAATAACAGTGCAAAATTTAATGTTGATTTTAATTGGTAAAGATGGAGTTACTAAAAAAATGCCATATGTTTCAAAAGACAGTAGAGTTATTTCTTATGCCAAGATGATCGTACCTGGCACAAAGCTGTAGGCTGTCTTTATTTTTCGTTTCTCACTGTCATGCTTTTCTAGACTCATGACACCTCCTCAGTTTCACTACCCTACACCTTACCTGCTAAAGAGTTCCCCGGGAATAGGTTGGATGTCTGACTAAATTGGTCATATGACATACAGATTAAAACAAACAAACAAACAAACAAAAAACCTCTGTGAGGATTTGCAGCAAGGAAGATGGATTTTTACTTATTTGAAAATAGTGAAATAATAAGTCAACTCCACCATTTAAAAAAAATTCAAGTCAATATTCTTTGCTACTTCGAACAAACACCACCTACATTCATCTTACCCACAAGAAGATAGTCTACACAGCCATAACTTGACACTCTTCATATTGCTGGGAAATTAGTAGTTTTGAAGATTAACTTTATTTAAGAGTGAAGCACTGATACAGAGACAGGTAATGTGTGGTTTTTTTGTTTTTTGATTTTTTTTTTAACTTTTTGTTTTTAATTTTTAAATCAGTATGGACAATATCTTGTTGTTTATTGATACAAAACAGATCTGTCCTGGGTATACAAGTCTGCAACATAATTCACTACATGAATTTTACTTCATGAGACAGCATAGCAAAATAGGACTAACTAAAGATACATAATTTTAATAAGAAAATGCTTGAAATAAACAAAATCACAAGGTTGATGAATTTGACTGTGCAGTCCACACATCAGAATGTGAATGAATGCTAGCTTAGGTATGTGTATTTCACTAAGTGATCATCCTAAACACAGCTTCTCTGTGTGTAAAAGGTACCTGCTTTTCCTAAGGGGCTGCACAGGCAACATCCAAGTACCCCAGCGGTTGGTTTGGTCAGGGATCAGAGATGGATTTTAAGGCAATCTTCCAAGTCAATGTAAACATCTCTGAAGTGGCCTTTCCAGTTAAGTATTATGGCTGAGAAAACTCTGTACTATATATTGCTCTCAGACATATTTTAGTAGCACATTATCACATTGTTGCTTTGTAAAAAATAGGTATAAAATCCCCGCCATTATAAAAGTTTCTGGGGTGCTTTAGCTCATAGACATACAGCAGGCACTTTCTGTTGCCCTACCCATATATGAAAATACAGTCTCTTAGTCATGATCACCTTCAATGATTGTACTTAGTTCCTAACAAGGTTTGTTCTAAATACTATGTTCACATATTGAGAAATAATGATTTGCTTACAGTTTGTCTGATTTCATTGAGTTCAGAATTTTTCTCCATAGGCAAGTTCTACAGATGCATTAAAAATAAATAGTGCTACCATTTGAGTATTTTCCTGTCTGATGTGTGGTTTTTCAGAGCATGTGAACTACATTGACTACACTGAAGAATGGACACAGGCCATTGCATGAGTCCTCTTTCAGATGTCGGTTTCATTTAATCTCCTTCTTAGCCTTGTAGGTGGCAGAGACCACCAGGTAATTATCGGGGTTCATGTCCTTCAGGGTTGGGGATTTGCTCTGGACAGGGGATGTCTTGCCGTCCACACGGGAGATCTGCAGCATGCGGCAGGGGTCATGCTTGAGCAGATAGCCTGCGAAGGTCTCCCAGCCTCCTCCCACACGGACCATCACATGCTTGTTGTGCAGCATCTGGAAGGAAAGACCAGTAAAATGGTCAGGTTTGGAGAGTTTGCACCAGCAACTCCTCACTGCAACTCCCAGGGCTAGTGAAATTAGCACTGCTTGCCTTACTTCCTTGAGTATCCATGTGGTGCACTCTATATGCCTGGGACAAGGCCTGTGAAATAAACCTTGTGTACAGATGACTCCAGGGAAAACATCTGGAATCTAACTGTCATGCAGCATAGAGCATCCGTGTATATTTTTCTGGATGCATATGAAAGCTCTGTGTTGGCCCACTACCACTCCTCTGCCTCAGCTCATACCAGTGTGCCGTCCTTCCCAGTGGGTCATATTTCCCTCTCCACAAGAACTCAAGAGAGCACAGAAGTCTCTGGTTTTGAGATAATGTTAACAAATGATGGTAACAGCTCTGGCCATCCCGAAACTCACTGTGTAAACCAGACTTACTGCAAACTCAGAAATCCAGTTTGAATCATTTCAAGGAGTGATATATTTGTTTTTCACTGACACTAGTCTTCCGGATAACTTCAGAATGCACCTATTAAAATCAACAAAGCCTTATGGTCATGAGTCACCATGTGGGTGCTGAAAATTAAACTCAGGACCCCTGGAAAGGTGGATAGTGATTTAAATAAATACATTTTTTAAAACATCAACAAAGCCAAAACAAAACTAAGTACACACACACACACACACACACACACACACACACACACACACACACACCTTCAAAAAAATAAAGACAACAGAAACTTACCTCCAGGCTAGGGAGCCATCACGAGCTCCAACCTCTACCTCTCCAGTGCTATACTCAGGAAAGTGCCACCACACCTGGGGACATGGGGTGGGGACTGAACACAAGGCCTCCTGTGTGCTAGGCAACTCTACAAAGTGAGCTGCACCCCAGCCCTAACAGAGTTTTTAACTCTGGGAAAAAGTGAAAAATCCTTTACCGCCCAAAGTATTTTCATCATATAAATGCACTCTGAAGGTTCTATGACAAATCTGCAGAAGCTTGAAAAATGTAAATATGAAATATAGTCCACTGAGCATGGAGAGCGCAGGAAATAAACCATCCCCTCCGCTTCTGCAGCAGAGAGGGATCTCGGCACAATACTGTTGCCCCAGCCAACAGCTGAGCATGGTTAGACAGTCTGCTCAACACCCTGCAGCTCCTCTAGGCTCACTGTCCTGACTTGGTCAATGGAGACTACTGGGCCTAACTAGTTCCATGAAGAACATGGGCCCTGAGTCTGGCTTCAGCAGTAACAGACACCACAGTTGAGTCAGTTGTGTTTTCCAGGTTCTACTGTGGATAAATGGTTGTGAGGACTAGGTGCAGGGGACACATGTATTTATCTCCTCATTTTGAAATCTGATCCTGCATTCCTTGTAGATATTGACCTTTGCTTTTTCTTGCATTCTGAAGGCAATCACAGGAGAGGTGACTCTCTCCCAAGAATGACTGGCCATCCTCCTCCTCCCAAACCATTAAGGGAAATAGTATACAGATGCTATTTTGTAACCCCACATTAAAACACACTTACCACAAAATTAGAAAAAAGTCTTCCCTTTTAGAAACAGACAAGACTAGCTGCCTATAAAATATTTTTATGGCATATCAGTCACTCAGATCCACTTGACAGCCCAAAATGCAGGCACTGGTAACACAGGTCAATAATGTGATTTGTTTTCTCAAAAATTTGTCCTGATTTTTTTCCCCTCAAAACTGAAATGCTTCTCTTTTGATTTGACACAAGGTGTGTGTGTGTGTGTGTGTGTGTGTGTGTGTTTTCTTCTGCTCCTAACCTAAGCTATATCACAGTAGCAACAACAAAAGGAATGGAAATTGAAAAGCAGCAGCTGGGAAAGCTTGCCCATGAGCCCTGGGCACACATATTAGCTAGCATTTCACACTTCAAAGAATACTGACTCCATCCTGAAATGGGGAGAGGTGGGCCTGAGCGCATTATCTTCTCTCACACCTCTCTTTCACCACACCATATGTCACACCCTTTGTAAGATAAGAAGCTCAAGACTGTCTTATGGGAGGTATTCTTACATTTAGACCTCACTGTAATGTGCTAAGAAGTCTGTGGTCAATCTTTGAGTTTCAAGTATGGGATTAAGATATTAAGGTCACAGTGACAGGTATATGATTCCAGACATTTAAGTTCTATGCCCCCTTTACTTAAATATGTGCTCATTTTCAAAGGAGAGTCCTGCACCACCACATCTTCATTAACAAAACCCCTACATTTCAACCTAAACGCAAACTAACTGGATATAAGCTAAATTACTCTGAGCTTGGTCCTCCTGGAAGCACTGGCCTAGTCCCTTGATGGATTCAACACATGATGATATTATGGAGAGGTGATTACAATACAGGAGATGGGCCTTTCAGAGGAGATGTACCACTAAGGCACCCTCTCATAGTCCCTCTCGGCGTTCCACCATGAAGTGAGCAGTCTTTGTCCCACACTCCTCCCTCCACAGTGCTCTGCCCCCCCCCCCCCCCCAGGTTCACCTGATCCAAAGACTACTGACTGACACCCCTCAAGCTCTGGGCTACAATAGGCCCTGCTGCGGCGCTTTTTCCTTTGCTGTTTGCCCTTACAACACCTGAGCTCTCAGTTTTGGAATCACATATCCACAATCTCACAGCACTGCCAATCGCAAGCCCATCTGATGCTCTCATAGGTTATACTCACTTTGCCTAAACAATGATCCCGTTAGCAGAATTCTGCTCTCTACATAGGAAAGAGAGAAGGCAAGAAACTTGTGCAAGGTCACAAAGAAAGCGGTGAGCAGCAGGAACAAACGGGCCGTTTCCCAACTGCATTCACTATTTCCAGTCTAGACTTTGGTTTTTGTGCCTTCTGATCATTGGCCACTGGGGCATTAGCCCATCACACTAATCATCAATATCAGGAATAACAACACGTAGCTGGAGCAGATTAAGATCTTGCTTAAAATAATTTATAGATATACCCTAAGAAAGTTTACTTTCAGAAGACTATCTGGCTATAGTTGTAATCATTCAGATACAAGTGTTCAGGTATAGTGACAGGATGATATACATTCAAAATCAGGTTTCCCTGCCTCTGCCCTCCCAAGGGACCCAGTGCTCTGGCTTTTATCTGCGTAAGAGTCCAGAAAGAAGGCTGCTACTTCAGGTTTACTACCTACCCTGCAGAGGCAGGCAGGGCTCAGATTATATGCAGGTACCAAGAACTTTAGCAACCAAAAGTGCTTCTCTCCCTCTTCTTAGAGTCATTAATGAGTGCTTAGAACTAGAAACCAACCAACTCCTTCTTCATTTAGAAGGGAAAGTCTACATGTAGATCACAGATAACTACATTTGACAGAACTACAAAAGCCGTCACGGAAAACGCCCAGAAGGATCAGGGGTTACCGGGAATATGCTTGTGCCAACATGGTCAAGGTGACCGTGCTGTGTCACATAAACAACAAGCAAAATTGCCTCAGGTTAAAAACAGGAAGAATACCAAGTAGCAAAAGAATTTTCCGTGGGCAAAGTTTATAACATTAAAGGCTCCATGCCCATATTTGACATATCTGTTTAGTGGCATCTCTGGAGGAGGTCTGCATAGAGGACCATGTCTGTCCCAGCTCAAAATCCCTACTAAATGCCTCAGGTTCCTTCCCCCTTCTGGGTTAACTCTGCTGAATCTGTTTTTCTCTAGTTCTGCTCCTACAGGCACCTGCCAACATCAAGAGCAGCAGGAGGGTGGTCAAGTCCTACTCCATGATGCTCTCAGCCTGGCTCTCACTAATCCACACTCTGCCCCAGGACACAGGAGCCTTTCCACTGGGAGCAGTCTTTACTCTGCTGCCTCAGCTGAACCTCTGAGAGTGGTTCTTCACTGCCTGCTGTGCACCCATCTAAGTAAGGCTATGTCTCATCCTCTTTCATGCAGCAGGTTTGCAGCCAGGCAGAGACAAGGTGGCAGTGGTGGTCCAGGCAGAATTGGCATCCCTGGAGTGACAAGGTGACAGATCTTTAATAATCTTCTACCCATCCTTCCTTCCCCGGCCTGCTGGACCTGACACTCTTAGGCCAGCTGCCAGTTCTCTCATCCTTTCTCACTGTTTCAGATTACCACAAACACAACAGGTCAGACGTCCCACTTGTCTTTGTCAGAGCCTAAACTCTAAATTTGCTACATTATTCTGAAATAGTCAAAACTTCACACACCTTTCTACATATACTTAACAGCTCTACATTTTCTAAGAGAAATAAAGTCCATTCCTTCGTTTGACCATTCAACAAATATTGTCTGAGTACCCAGCAAAGGCCTGGGGCTCCTCAGAGCATTAGACACACAATGATTATCAAATGCAGTTTAAAGGGATATTGACTGAACAATGCTTATCCAATAACAATTAACAAGGTTAATACTTAATACTACTCCATCCAACTGCCTGTTTGAAATATTCTATATTATTCATGAAATGATGTCAAGAGAAAGATGAACTGATTCGTGTCCATTTTTAGAAAGCCCAGTATGAATGAATAATAATCCATATCATCCTCTGTGGAGAGAAAGAACGTCACTGAGAGAAAGACAAGCACGGGTCTGAAAGTGGAGCTAAGGGGCCACTGCACATGGTGCATCTAGACAGCTGTGGATGGAAGAAGGAGAAGGTGGGGAGGGTGAGGAAGATGCCAGAAGAGTGGAAGGAGCATAGTAGGTGCTAGTGTCACAGGATAGAGACCCTTCCTTCCGAAGGAGTTCACTGAAGGTCCATCTCAGCTGCCACATATCATGGATGAGGTGTTGTGGACCAGCAGCTTTAATGTGGAGTGTGACTGAACCAGTAACCAAGCATGAAACAGCCATGCCCATTACTGAAGTCTGTATTAATGTCCAGAAGAAAAGAGGAGCTTTCAGGTATGGAAATAATCGAAGTGACTTTAACCAAGTTATAAAATGTTTGCTTTGATTTTGTTGTACAAGCTGGTTAGATACTAAGGGATTGTCACTCATAAAGGTGCATAAATAAACTTAAAGACAGTAAAAGAGAAGAATGCATTTGTTGAGACAATAGAATGGTGGGTGGGGGTGCTGTACTGACTGATAGCTCAGTGACTAAGAGCACTTACTGTTCTTGTAGAGGATCTGGGTTCAGTTCCTAGCACCCATGTTAGGTGACTCACAACTACCTCCCACTCTGGCTCCAAGGGTCAGATGAACTACTCTGGCCTCTACAGGCACCTGTGTTTATATGCATTTATCCACATGCAGACATGTAATTAAAAATTGTAAAAGTAAAGAGATCATAGGAGGAAGGATCAGAGTGTGCTGGTCCCATTGCCATCTTTACCCCGAGACGTCACCTACAGGCAAGGGCATGGTTCTTGTGGCAACAGTGTGGACAAAAGTTCCGGGAGCAAACAAGAGAAGGGAGGGTTTAAGAGGCTCTTAAAGTGAACACACACATCACTGAGGGCCAGCTGAATTGGAAGGTAAGCAAGCATGCTCAGTCATGGGAGAGCATGAGGGCTCCTTCTCTATCATTATCACAGTGAACAGAACATCAGAAAGCCCGTGCACTCACTGACAGGGAGGTGGAGCCCTGAAGGACACTTCCTGAGCTTTGTGACTCTGCAAACGGGAACACAGGTTTTGTTGCATGGAACAGGTTGTTGGGGAGAAAAGGGAAGTGGGTGAACAAACCATATCTTAAGATTTGCAACATGGTGGCAGGGGAGATAGTTCTGCTTTTAAAAGTTAGTATTGTTCCTACAGAGGATCCAAGTTGGGTTCCCATTGTTTTTAACTGTAGTTCCAAAGAACTATGGTTCACTTTCTTTGGCAGACAAGGGCATCTTCACTCCCATGTCAGTGTACACACTGAGATACACACAAACACACACACATATGATTACATGTAAAAAATAAATATATTTTAAAATTTTGTTGATACTTATTTTTATAAGTTTGTATATCTGGGTGTATATGCCTGCATATATGTCTATGTACCACATGTATATGATGCCGGCAGAGCCCAGAAGAGGTTATCAAATCACCTGGGACTGGACTTACACACAGTTGTGGTTGCTATATAGATGCTGGGAATCAAACCTGTGTCCTCCTGCAAGAGCAGGCAGTGCTCCAGCCCCACCTCCAGCCCCCACAACATGAATTTTATATGAAAATATATATCATGTAGGAGACATGAAGTAGTTGTATATTCTGGCCCACCGTAGTTGGACAAATACAAAATGTTCCTGAAGTGGAAAAGGAGGAGAGTGGAGTGTGTTGTGTTTACTGTACAGAAGTGTAATATAAATAGAGCATTTCTGTAAGTGCACATGTATGTGTCACATGACTATGCATGTGCCATACACATGAAAGCCTTGAGGAACTCACAGGTAAAAGTGTAAATAAGAGAATATAGAATGGGGAAGTCATCAAATTACAAAATAGAAGACCTGATGAAAAATGTCCATGACTAAATAAAAATAATTACTAGGATTTCTCAATATAACATAAATTCAAGAGCAAAAAACAAACAAACAAAAATAAGAACAAACATAATAACCAGTCAGTGTGGCAGTTTTGACTGTCTGTGTCTGAAAAGTGAATTCTGGGTTTCTGGGGATGTTCCCAAGAGCCTTAGTTATATGCGGCATTGAAAACAGGGCCTGTGCCTTCCTCCCTGCGGGAAACTGAGAAGCCCTGTGGAACAGAAGTCTCATTTATATGCTAACATGTGACCAGCCTTTAGAGAACAGATGGGGATGCATTTTCAGTTCTCTGCTTTGGATGCAAGAAGACCGAACAATGTGGAGAGCACTCCAATCGTTACCCACTCTGGGAACAAATGGAGAGATAAGAATATGAAATAGACTGGATTCTGGGCAGATAAAACCACATAGATTAAACAATGGTTTCAGCTATGTGGAAGATGAAAACAGAAGTTTTGTTGTTATACATCTATCATCTACAGTTGAACTCCCTGTGCTCAGTCGTTTTAGACATGTTCTGGGTTTCTGTGATGGTCTGCACCTGGTACAAAAAGAAGTTTCTTTGATGAGGGATGAGAAACACTCTTCTCTGTGGCTAAAATGACAAGTACTTAGAATGCAGTTGGTAATTATACTGGTTTAGGAAAGTGGCATCTTAGTTTCTCCTCGCCAGGATGAGTAGTTGACTAAGTTTACACTTCCAGGAATGGTTCTCTCCTAAGTAGAGTTAGACAACTCTTGACCATCCCTAAGACACGAACACCATCACCGCTGGGTATATCTGTTTGCTCTGGCTCATAGGCTTATAGCTGGTTAGGAAATGTACAACATAAATTTAAAGTACTTTTGAATGTTTATATATACAAAGGAATTTTATTCCTGTATATTGCTTAATGAGAATTGTTTATAAATTTCTTCTGAGTTCATGAACTATTTAGTGATCAAGGCTTTGGAAGAATTTGCTAAAGAATAGATTCTAGGCTAAGAATGATTTAGAGATGAAGTTAAACAAAAGAGAAAACTTTAACACTGAGAAAGCTTGTTTGGTACCTAATAGGGTTAAAGAAACCACGGTGATAAAATAGGAAGAAGTAGGAATCCTGGTCTTGGAATGAAGGGGGTGGAAGAGAAATCTTGGGTATATTCTGTAAGATGTATCTTACAGAAAATCGGAGAATAAAGCAAGGAGCACTTCACATTGTGGACTTACCTGAGGGTGCTGAGGTGGCCTCTGTCTTGTGCCCTGTCCTACCCTGGGTTGGAGTATCTGGTTCAGTTTCTGCAGACTCAGTTTTGTTCTCTTTTGCTGGGCTGGTACATTTAGTCTGTGGGACCCAACAGCCCCTACGCAGTGTCACGCCATTGTCTTTTCAGCCACACAGCCCTCTTCATCTCATGGAATTAACAAGCAGCTCTAAACCTAAGTTTTCTGTAGTTTCCAGGAATGATTTGTCTAGGTTCTTTTGAAAAGCCTCTTCTGTGGGCTTGTAGACCTGTTTTATCCCTTTCCAAGTAAACTCTTTATGCAGTGCTGAGGGTGGCTCACAGGCCTTATACATGCTGGACAAGTACTGCTACCTACATTGCAATTTTAACCACCAAAATTCTCTCTTTTCTTTCCTTGTGACTTTATATTTTTAATGAATAAATGGTTTTATTCATTGCCTTTCATGTGAATGGATCACTGAGTAGAAGAATGCTTTTTAACATTTTGTCAAAACAAAGTGTTGGATACATTCAGAAATACCCAAATTTCCTTTTTAGTGACTCCCTCTACTAAAATCACTGAAAAGTTCATAGTGTTTACAGAGTATCTGGTTTATAAACGCTGCTGTTGACATTCAGGAGCCAGCAGGACACCTGATGGGGCACCAATCTTGTGCAGCAGCATTGCTTAGCACTGACCTTTGGCTCTTGCCTGGCTGACACTGGCTTTAGAAGAGATTACAGAGGTGGACTTGAATCATCCAAACCTTGTGTTATCCAAGGAATACTTTTGTTTTGGAGTGTATATGTGTGTGTGTTTCTATGTTGCTGCTGGAGTCTGGCTCCACTTCTTGAACAGATTCCTAACTTTGCAGCAGCTGAATTCCTGTTCTACTCTGGAATAAACTGCTTACAAATCCTCCTTCTAAGGTAATACTTCCCCTTCTAGCAGCAATGTTTTCCACCTTGTCACTTTCTCCACACTGACTGTCTTATAAAATATTTATTATGACATTGTCTTCTCGGTCTTTGGTAATTAGATCGCAGCTAAGCCCTCTTAATTGCATCTGGGGCAGAGCTGGGTAAAAGGATACCTTACACAGGGAGGCAACAGGGATTGACAGGAGCTAATGCTCCCACACAGTCTCCAGCAGAGGCAGCTACAACATTCTGCCCACCATCACTTGTATGCTTTCTGTGAACTGCTTGCCTCATACTTGCTTCCAGAAAGAAGCTTCAGGAGACAGAGGTTTCTAAATGAGCCTCAGACACGCACTTTTCTTCTAAGAAGGAAATAACAATTCTAAGAAGGAAATAACAATAACAACAAGCTAGAAATATTTTCTTTCACACCTTAGTAGAATCTTTGTGATACAAAGCTTATTCCTTTTGGGGGGCTGGATCTCACCATTTGAGGCAATACAGTTATACAGCTGTCAAATAAAGGCATGTGCACTGCATTAGCCCAGTGTATAATTCTACAGAGGAGGCTGGGCCACATCACTGGCCCTCAGAAGCCAAGTCTACATGAGCCTGAGGCTCCAGTTCTCTCCAGATAGAGGTAACAGTAACACCAGCCTGCCAAGGTGGAGCCCTTGTGATAACAGAATGAAACAAGTCAGTGTCTTGATAAGGTGTGATTCTGTAGTTGCCAGAGCATTCAACTTTCTACAGTTTTAAGTAACCTCTGTGTTCCAGACACGGTGTCTTCGTGTTTACCCATCAGTATCTCTGTCTCAATGAATCTAAAAGGAAATATCCATTGCTCAGAAGGAAACTGAGGAACAAGGAAAGATGTGCAATTGTCAGAATAATACAGAGTGGTGATTACAGCTTGGCACTCTTGGTAGAGACTGAGCAAATGATAGCATCCTTTCTTATTTCTGCATCTCATCTCTCTGAAGTTTATTATGGGAAAGGTGGGAACATCAGAGGTGTGCTGGGAACTTCATAGAGGTAATAAGCATTGAGGGCTGATTTCCTGAGCCTGTTTATTTGGGCTGTGATTAGCTGTTTTATGAAAACCTAAGATGAAATCCTCACCTCTGTGAGGTAGAAGCCAAACACCATTCTTTGTCACTGGTACCTTAGTTCGTTCTGCAGCCTTATGACCTTATCACTTATTTCGAAAATCCTGATGTCAAACCATCTGCTGAACATCTGCTGTCTTGTTTGTGAATGTGTTAGAGAACCAGAGGCAGACAGCTGAATTCCCAGTTGTCTAACTATAACATATGTCATTGCAGAGTGATATGAAACTATGGTAGAGTTTGCAGTCCTATAAATTACTCTAATGTTGTTCTCTGGAGAGCAGATGAATACCTTCTAAAAACAATATTTGTGCTCACATTATGATGCCTTGTAAAAATACACAGTGAACAAGCTTGACTAGGTGTTCGGAAGCATACAGTATCTCAGAATCTAAATTTGGTGACCCACTTCTTGTAGGCAGGTCTGTCAGACAGGTGCCTCCCAGTCCAGTGGAGAGCAGATAACATACAGTGTTGAATGGTGACCATCCAGATCCATTAAGAAGAGAAAGGCTCACTGAAAGCCACAGAGGGGCTGAACGACCCAGGCTAAATGACACCTGCCCACTTAAGCATCGTGGAGGTCATGCATATGGAAACCTTGTTGAACAATTTATTGCTAATGCTTGCCATTTAAAAAGCATTAGAGGTTAGGAGGATTCATAAAAGATCATCCCAAAGAACTTGGATTTCATTCTCTTCATCCCAGTCATGGATGCTTCTTCCTCACCCTCCCCACCTTCTCCTTCTTCCATCCACAGCTCTCTAGATACACCAGCCTATCTCTCCCTGTGCAGTGGCCCCTTAGCTTCCCTTTCAGACTCCATGTCTGCCTTTCTCCATGCCTCTCCAGCTCTCACAGTTTTGCAGAAATCCCCTTTGTGCACTTCTCAGTGTCTTCATTTCCTCATTCTCAAATGTCAACCCTGCCCCCCTTTCGCCTGCACCTCTTCCACGCCGCCCCGTAAGGCTCTTTGAAAGGAGGTTAATTTTACTTATCCACCTTCCTTCCCCTTCATCTGGAATCAATCTGATCTCTAGTAGTAGTTATTTTGCCCAAGTTTCTTCAATGTTACAGTTCTGTTATTACCTCTGTGCCTGGTGTTCTTTATATTTCCCTTCTGAAGTTCATTTGTATAGCTGTATTATTTCCAATTTTCTTTTGATATCATATACCAAAAGTAGCTCTTCTCTGCATGGATCATATTTTAGATTTATTTTTACTCCTGCATACCAGCATCAAGCTTGCTCTGATAAACCTTTGCAGATGAGGGTACTGGCGGGGGCAGGGTGCTGAGGTCAGGATTTGTAGGCAAATGTTCCTAAATTTAAGTTGTCTGTAACAGCTAAGCAGAGTTCAGTGGCTTGTGTAGTTCCTGGGAGGTGAGGCTACAGCAGGAAGGTCACTGAGAGACATGAGGCTTCCTGTCTTTCAATCCAAGCCTTAGTCATTTTCTCCTCATCTGCTCGATTATAAGGTAGGATGCCCTTCACTGGAAATCTTTCCATACACTAGAATTCAGGAAAGGAAGCATTACCATAATGTCTTTCTCCCTGCTGTATAGCAGTCTAACTCAGCATCAAACTGTATGATTTGCTGTTTCCTGATCACTGTCTGTTTTTTTTTTTCCCAAAACAGAACATAATACTTCTAAGGACATAAAGGATGATTTGAAATTTATGCATTCCTACTTGTTTATTTCCTTTATCTCCTAAAAGAGGGTGGAGACCACAGAGGTCCTTATTGCTAGGAGGTCACATAGGGCCACCTATCAATGCCCTATCACTCTTTATTCACTCTTGAAAAGGCATTTACTAAGCAATTGCTACTTAACAAATAGTATGATACCTCCTGGGCCCATCACAGAGAAGATGGTGCATGTATTCTTATTTTTATTGATTCTAACAGTCTGTTAATGTAGACAGTTGGTGGGCAAGTGAGTGGCTCCATTGGTGGCAAATCCAGGAGGCTGTGAGATGAAGACTCTAGCTGTGATATGCAATGTAGTGTCACAGAATCTCACCCAGTTTTAAGATCTTCTCATTCGGGTTTCCACTCTAGAGACAAGGAATTGAAAAGACTCCGTTTGTCAGTTTCCACTACAGCTAAGCAGGCATGTGGCTCTCCTCACTCACAAGCCCTATGGAGGTGGCTCTCCTCACTCACAAGCCCTATGGGGGTGGCTCTCCTCACTCACAAGCCCTATGGAGGTGGCTCTCCTCACTCACAAGCCCTATGGAGGTGGCTCTCCTCACTCACAAGCCCTATGGAGGTGGCTCTCCTCACTCACAAGCCCTATGGAAGTGGCTCTCCTCACTCACAAGCCCTATGAAGATGCCTAGAGAGAAGCCCCAGTCAACCCCACTCCCTTTGTCCATCCTGAAACTCAGCTGTGTTGGCTCCATCCCCAACCTGCAGCAGCCATATAGTAGTGTACAGAAAGGAACATACCAAGGACAGCAGAACAGAGCGCACACAGGTCCTTTGTCTCATCATCTACTATCATTTGATCCTGACTCTGTTACATATATGAATATGTAAATAATTAAGGAGAGTGATGGAATTTTCTAGAAGACACTGGATTGTGCAAGATGTGTCCCCCAATTATTATATGTCCTAAACTAATTAAAATTATCACAGGGAGCTTTTATATTCTGGTTCCAGCCCATAGGACAGTTAGAAATTAATCTCTCTTTCTCTCCCTCCCACATCTCTGTGTCAATAATAAAGTTTTAAGTCCCAATTTGGCAGCACATGAGTGCTTCATATGGAGGGTTCAACTTGAATGAAAACCTTTTCTGAAAACAAACCACATCTTAATCATTTCTCAACTCAACCATAACTTCTTGTTGTTCCTGCTTCCTGGATTCCCTTTGAGGGTCATTTATACTCCTTGAGATAATTAGCAAAAATCACAAAATAATATTTCAAGAACAACAGTGGGAACAGAGGAGATGTAATTCCATAATCCTTTTTTGAAGCTGAGCAGGCAGACCTTGCTAAAACACAACTATAAAGAGATGCATGCTATTTCATCTTGCAGAGACACTGGGACTCCTTACAGAATGGGTCTCATAACCAGCAAGAAGCCAAAAAATTCTCCCAATGAACCAGCTGCAGATTCACTGTTGTATATTTTAAAAGGAAAAGAGAATCAATTTACTCCCACAGACACATCCAGCCTATGAAATATGTTTCAAAATAATTAACAAAGTATAATGTCATGTGGTAAGCACTGGTGTGTAATCAGGATCTTGAGAAACAGACCTAGTGTGATGAGTACACATCTAATAACTGGTTTAATGGCTTCAGTTTTGCTGGGTCATGTGGTGTTCTGTGTTTTGCATCTATAGTAAAATCCATGACTTCACACATAGTTAAGTGCTCTATGAATGAGCTACATCCCCAGGCCTAAGAAGGGACATGTTACATTTTAGAGGTAAGATGAGAGAGGAGAGTTTATATATGATAAAATGTTTTACACTCATGTAGGAGATCTTCAATGATAAAATTAAATTAAATTAAGAAAGGATGGAGGGGGAGGGGAAGGGAGTCAAACAAGGTACTCAGAAGTTTTCTGACTATGACAGAAGTCACAGCAGAACTGCAGTTACTGAGTCTTAGCAGTAGGCGGCAGAAGTACGTAAGTCTATGAGTTTGTCCATGCTGATTTTGTTAAAATTCTATCTATGCAAAATCAGTGAACACTTGTCACTCAGCACTTCTCACCAGTGCATCTTCTTGTTTGTATTTACTAAACTCAAAACTCTTATGCTACTGTGCTTTCAGAGTAAATCTACTTTTCACTCCTGAATATTTCTTTGAGTGAAAGCAAACAGGTATATCTCTAAATAAGCACTAATGATGCAGTTATAACTACATATGTGTCTACAGAATTGCACAATAACACATCATTGTGTGATTTCACAATAACTTTATGAATATAGTGAACCCAGTACAGTATTTGTAGCAAAAGTTGCTTTGTACAGTACACTTGATCTGACCCAACACTTTTGTCAACATTAAGGGAAGGTACTGATGTTTTTACTTGTGGTTTAGAAGCCAGGGGTCAGAGTCATGAAGCAACTTGATCAAAGGTTACATGCTGTGATTAAGTACACTGCTGGGATGTAGCACATGGCTATAGTTCAGTGTTCTGAGAAACTGAGGATGTGGTTCAGTCCCACAGAACTTACCCATCATACACTAAACCCTGGACTGTATTCTCAGTCCTAAGGAGGACGATGTCTAACATACACGAAAACTACTATCAATTCTAACTCTACCTACATTAATATTACCAAGTGTTAATCCTTCTGCATAATACACAAGTGATTACTTCTTGAACCATGAGTAAGTGGATGTCTATAGGCAGCAGACAAGTGGGCACAGTGTAATGCATGGAACATAAGACCAATCAGATTGGCTAAACGTAAAACCCTACTTCAAGGAATTCATAGAATGCCCACTGGTGTTTTCTAAAATTCTTGTATAAAAATAAGCTTTATGGTATCAGCTCGATGTTCCTTTGCATAATTTTAGCTCAATTGATATGAATGCAGATCTGCTTTCAATAACACACATCAAACAAGCATCGTGAGTGTTGTGAAGAAACTAAGATGAAAGATGGATGTCTTAAGGTAATGAGAGGTAGAGGTCTCACAAGTAGGCTCTATCTTAGGAAGACAGACCATAAAAGTATAGGGTTGGGCTTTAATTTTAACTAAATCTCTCTATGGAAAACTTCTAAAAGATTTAGAGAAGTCTGACTTGTATGATTGTATTCTTCTTTGTTTAGACTTAATTAAAGGTCAGGACATAATCCACTCTCAGTATTATCATAAAAGCAGTTCCCATGTGTGCTAACAGGACATCTGGTTGTATACCTCTCCCATAAGAGAAATCAATCCTTGGCTGTTCACTTTCCTACAGTCTCATTTCCTGAAGAAGGAAACTGAAAGGCTCTCTAAATACCCTTCAGGTGAAGATGACAAGTACTTTAGGCAGCAGAAATCTGAGCCAAGCACCCAAGCTCTGCAGAGGTGATCACAGACCCAGGATGGAGGCATTAGCAAAGAACCTTGAGAATCACACAATCTGCCAAGACATAGCTGTGGAGGTCCCTAGGCATCCCTAACTCCCAAGATACCAATCAAATCTTTTTTTTTTTTTTTTTCACGTTACAACTATTAACAACTTTATTTTTTTTTTTATTATTTTCTTTATTTACATTTCAAATGCTATCCCGAAAGATTCCCATACCCCTCCCCCCACCTCTGTTCCCCTACCCACCCACTCCCACTACTTGGCCCAGGCCTTGCCTTGTGCTAGGTCATATGGAGTTTGGGAGACCAAGGAGCCTGATCACAGCCAGCTACTGGATGGAACACAGGGTCCCCAATGCAGGAACTAGAGAAAGTACCCAAGTACCTGAAGGGGGCTGCAACCCTGTAGGTGGAACAACAACAGGAACTAACTAGTACCAATCAAATCTTAAAATCAACAAGTCCATTGCTGTGTGTTGCTCATCTCATTCATGAAGATGAAACATTTGGTGCTTCAGTGCCCTCTGACAGTCCCTAGTTAACTCTTCTGGTAGAGTAGGATGTGTCAGGAGACAAACCAGTTTCCAGAGGGGTCTTGTGTCATAGTGAGTCAGAGAGAACAGATAGTCCCTCACCCAGGATGAGCAGAAAGAGGGGGTGGAAGAACACCATAAACTGTGTACACTTGACTTTAATTTCCTCTGCAGATTAGAGGATACACTCTGTGAGGTTTTTTTGTTTGTTTGTTTGTTTGTTTTTCTGTTTGGTTTCCCCACCCGCTTGGTAATCACTAACATAGGCTGTATTTGGGTGGGAAAACATCTTCAGCTCACATCAAACAAGGTGGTTTTGGTATTCACTAAGTAGAGACAGTGTTTACAGAAGTGGTTCTCAACTTTCCTAATGTTGTGACCCTTTAATACAGATCCTAATGTTGTGGTTAGCCACAACCATAAAATTATTTTTGTTGCTATTTCATAATCATAACTTTTGCTACTGTTATGAATCATAATATAAATTTCTGATATGCAGATTATTTTGCTGACCCCTGTGAAAGGGTCATTTGACTCCAATGGGGTCATGACCCACAGGTTGAGAACCACTGGTTTAGACTACAATGGAGTTTTTCTATTATTACTTCCCTATTTTGTCCTCTATCCATGATGGTGAGACAGAACTTGTTATGTTAGGCTTGCTGGAACTTCTTAGTCATCTTAACAGATGAAGAAGTCAGCGAATGAATCTAAACTGTGACCCCAGTACTAACAGTCAGAGTCAACATCGAGCTTAGGAAATCAGGGAGATCTGCTGTGATGGTAAAGAGCCTTATATGGAGCAGAAGACAGAAGACACACGCAAGTTCAAAACCACTTGTGAGACTTTAAGATGGAATGCCATTCTGAGATTGGGACTGAAGGAGAGTTCCAGAAACCTGAGAATGCATGGCTGGGGGCACTAGCCTAGCAAGCTTTGACTCTGAAGAGGACAAAGTGGATGCTTTAGATGATGCTGAATGAAAACTTTCTATGACATACTTGGCTCTTAAGATCAAATAACCTAGAAGGATGCTACTTATAGATCTACTTTATACTTCAGAAAAGAGATTCCAGAAGATTCCTAGTCTGCCACACACCACCATATATGGCTGATCTGAGGAGAGTAACTGGAGATGAAAAACATAAACTACCTTTGAAACTATGTTAGATATCAATTCAAATCTCCCCCTTGAAGCTGAGAGTAAGGAGTGCTTATTGGGTAACATTCACAAGTTGGCTTTTTAATAGAGTCTATAATCCCAGACCAGCTGGGTCTTTATTAAAATTCACTTAAGAAATAACATAGTCCTTATTTTATTCTATCAAAACGGTGTACAGTGTACACCGCATGCAGAATATCAATGGGTTTGCACTGAGAATCAGCTGTTGTTTTAATCAGACCTGATGTCTTTGAGCACAAGCATCCTTGCCATTGGTGAAATACACGTGCACAATACTTTATAACCCAAATCCCCTCTCTAAGCTCAAGACCAAGAAAAATACAACTTCAAGAGGAGACCACCATATAAAAATGACTCCTGAGGATATTTTGGTTTTGACTTGATAATACAGTACAGTGAGTTAAAAATAAACCTCTGTGCTTACCATCACCTTCTCTTCAGCTACTGAGATTTCCAATTCAAACCTACAAGTTGTTGAAGGGATCACCCGAGGAGTCCTCCTAGGGAAACGATGGCAACACAGCCCCAGGAGAAGGGCTCAACACTAAGCATTTTTTCCTTCTGACAGAAAACTTTCAAAAGAGAAATGACAGACAGCTCTTGCTTGAGATTTTAATTAAACCTCAAATGAGAAATTCTAGATCAGGCCAAGTGGCAGCTGCACTGATGTGACCTGCTGCAATAGCTGCACAAGGATCTGTGCCAGAAAATACTGCGTGAAAGGGGCCATGGTGCTCTTGCGTGCCATTTAATCCAGCTCTCTACAAAGCGTACTTCTGAAGAGCCTTCAGAGAGAGCCTATGCCTCTATAACTAGTGCAGAATTCAAAGCAAGCTGCACCTGGTTGCTTAGTGACACCCTATTGTGGACCACAGAGTGTTTTAGTGCGGGGGCTGGAGGGTTCCCTTATTTATCAGAGGACAACAGGCTCTGCTGCTCTGCCCTTCTGTTTTTGCTTTTGTTATTAAGCAAGACTCCCTTTAGTACTGGGTAGGAACTAGCTGTCTATGTAAATGCCATAGAGACATTTCCCTCATAGAGGCATTTGAGAAACTGCATGTTTCCAAAAAGGTTCCGGGGAGATGTGTTATTTCCCTCCACTCTGCCACACTCTCCCCTTAGGCTCTGACAGGTCCCACAGGTCAAAAGAAAGTTAATTCCATAAGAATATAGTTTAGTCTTGGCCCTGCCACGTACAGACCTCTAGACAGCTCTGGTCGTTTCCCAGTGTTTCATATGGAAATCTCTCCAGTTTGACGGAGACACTGCCAGATCAAAGCCCTAGACTGCAGTTCCTTGAAAACCATGAGAAATTAAGTAAGCATTCCTTTTTTTTTTTTTTTTTTTACGAGAATTCTTTTATTATTTCTCAATCTTGCTTACTATTTCATTAATACATTCTTTAAAAACTATATATACAGTGTTCAAAAACTCATATACTCTTTAAAAGATGGTTAACTGAATTTAATCAAGTCCAAGTTACAATTAAGTTGCTTGTAAGACATTACATTTTACCCTAAAAACATACTATTCCTTATTAAAACCATTCTTGACTGGTATCTTTCCTATATAAATTCCCCAAAATAGCAAAACAGGTCATAAATAAATAGCACTCACAGAGCAAAAGGGTTGGTTCATGGGTTAAGAACCTATACTGCTCTTACAAAGAACCCAGGCTTGTTTCCCAGCCCCTAGTTCAGTGGTTCACAACTGCCTGTAATTCCAACTTCAGAGGAATATGACCCCTCTAGTTTCTGAGGGCACTCCACTCATACACACAAACACATGCACACATATATACATAAAATTAAAAATAAATAAAATCTATAAAAATAATGCTCAAAGGAAAATGGTTTGAACATTAGTACCTCTTATTCTTTTCATTTCTATCACCCACCATAGAATCAAAGCCCTAGCCCCAGTACTGAGATAATGTTTGCTGACCTGCCACGTGGTCACCCCTGGTACCTAGCCACTATGGTATATTCTCTGGTTCCCTGGTAATGACCAGCCTGCTCCTGGCATCATTTTTCTTCCTCCAGATACAGAACAAAGACTACTTTCTACTTTTAAAAATCTCCTATGAAGTTAGATATGGTCACAGGATTTAGTTACAGTAGATTAGATGTAATCAGAAAGTGAAGTGACATTTTTAGAACCTCCCTTCAGGGTCCACATGTATCCCTCGGCTTCCATCTTTCTTCCTAGACACAGAGGCTTTTGGTCTATAAATGCTCTTGAGACCCACCCACCACCTCCGCAGAGGGCTGAGAGAGAGAAACTAAGTCCCTGCCTCCTCTGAGGAACAGTGTTAAACGAACTCTATGAGGAAAAAATACATTTTTCCTTCTCTAAGTCACTACCACTTTATTTATAGCTGTCAAGCTTGACCCTAGTCAGTGGCATGACTGCTGAACTTTCAAAAGTTTTCTATTTCATCAAGGACATCTGTTTGTTTTTGCACAACACATTTAATATATGATTATGAATCAGTGTGGTGCAAAAGCTAGGGATGAGGGGAGGGGCCCTGCTCTACAACACAGCATTCACTAGTGAATGAAATACATTGAGGGGATGCACAGTAATACAAGGCAAATGGAGCCTTGAGGTCTATAATACTGAAGAATAAGACCACAGATGATTAATTGCAGCGTTACAAATGTCTTCAACGAGATTTATCTGATACAGGTAACCCTGAGACAACACATGCTCCAACAAAGCCCACCCAAGAGAAACTGAGGCTTGTTGGAGGAGTGCCAAGTTGAAATAATGATAGCTGCAATATAACCAATGGTCAGGGAGTGGGCAGAAGAAGGAGACGCCCTGCAGGAAGAGGAGCTGGCGTCCCCAAGGCCCTTCACCTGGAAACAGCCCAGTGTGCTGGATGGACTCACAGACCACTCAGCTATGGCTGAGCCAGAGTCTGCAGATCGATCGAATTCTCAGTCTTTCCTGCCTTCCCCATCACCTCCTCCATCAGAGGGGTGGACACAAAGGAAAATGTGCATCAGGGTGTGGGACCGAAAACATTCTGGAGCTCATTTTTCAGAATCTTTTTGTGGGTGAGGAAAAAGAATTTGTACCCACACCATAGAATAAAATTGTTCTCTGAATCTAGGGTGGTTTGCTCTTTATACCGCCAAAGGAAAAAAAAATAATCTAGTGAAAAGCAGATAATTCTTAATAGGACCATTGTCTCCCCTGGTTTACATAATGAACAGACCCGGACTGAAACATGCAAGTCATCCTGCCCAACAGAGCAGGCTTTGTCCCTGCTTCTAACATCACTTAGTTATGAAAATAAACATATTCATGCTCTTCAATAGAAGCTGCCTGCTCAGAATTTCTTCTCATTGTTTTCCTAAGGAATATGCATGCATTTAACAGAACAAACAGGCCAACTGGCAACACTTTGAAAACGGCCCATGAATGGGTGTAAATGCTCAAGCGGCCACTAGAGGGCAGCTTCGCTCCTAAAGTCATGATTTCTAACCAAAGCCTGACCCACATAATAGCAAAGTGGGTGTGCATGCCTCAGTTGGTGGCATTTTCCAGACATGCTCAAACACAAGCTACAAATATTCTAGCTGCAGCCCTCAGATAGGCCAATTTCAATCTTCATTTTTCTTCTTACATCTGAGCTGACCCTTTTCTTCTGTTCTCAAAGCAGACCACAGCCCTCCTCAGCAGACAGATACCCAGCAGACCACAGCCCACCTCAGGCACATCCACTGAGGAGGTCTTACTGGCTCACTCTGGGAGCCCATTTCTAACTGTTCCTAACAGTCTCTTTGACCTGATCAGAACCTTAGATTACCTTCTGTGTTTGGGTTTCTGTTAGAAGAGAACCCCTCAAAGGCTGGGGCCCTGTCTTTTCACAGCTCAGTTCTTAAGAACCAGATTAATTTGTAGAAGGCTGTTGTATAGGTAGATGATCAAACCTCTGGAAAAAAGTCACAGTTCTCAACAGAGATGAGCCACAGACAGACTGAAGAGCTTGATCAGGGTCATGCATCAAACAAATAGAAGAAGCATGTGACCCAGAAACTTGCTTTACAAAATGTACATGCATTTATGTGTGGGTATGTGTATGTGTGGGTGTGTATGTATGTGTTGTGGGGGGTGGGGGGTTGTGCACCATACACACACCATGGCAAACTTGGGAGTTAGAGTAGAACATTTAAGAGTCGGGTCCCTCCTCTATCATGTAAGTGTTAGGGACTGAACTTAGGTCATCAGTCTTGGTGACAAGCACCTTTACCTGTTTAGTCATCTTGGCAGTCCCTGAGCTGGTTATTTTCTATAAACTTAATCATTCTTTCCAACTGTGATATAATCCACACATCAGAATGTTACTTCTTTGGCTTGACATCAAGATTCTCCATATTTATCTCTAATCTTTTTTTTTTTTTCTTGCTGTAATTTGTTTTCTCCCAAACAAACACTTAATTCTGACTCTACTGCATGTTATAACTTTGATGGGATAGTAACTTGATGGTGCTGTTTGGTGTTTCCCAGGATACTCAGGTTAGGGTCCCTGGGAGTCAATACCAGTGGCCTTCTAAGAGGGACAGAGACAAAATGACGCACATGTGAACTTTCTGATTTCAGGTGACACTCTGTACTACCAAAGGTGACCCCTCTCCCTTGAGCCTCCAGAATTATGAGCAAAAGCAAATGAGGCTGTTGTCATTATAACTAACCTCCTCTGTGACACTGCATCATTACAGACAACAGATCAAGCCGCAGCACCTTCTCTGGCTTCTCTCTAACAAACTGGCCCACCATCATTCAAATGTTTGCTGTGCTCCCCAGCCTTGGGTGTTGTTTGAGTTCATCTCATTTCTAGGACACACATGCTTCAATACCCTCTAAAAGTTCTCTCCCCAAAACCCAAGATACCTATGGCTTTTTGAACCTTTTTTTTTTTTTTTTTTTGTGGAAGGGTTTCTGATAAATTTCTATACTTTGGTCTTAGTCATCTATATACATCAATATCTAAAATGTGTCAAGTCTATTGTAAGCACTCCGCAAATTTTGTTATAAAGAAAATAATAATGATAAAAAAAAAAAAAAAAGAGAAGTGATGAGTATAGTTCAACTCAGCCAGGCACCTTTACTTTCTGTCTTACTTTCTCTCTGTTCGTCTTGGGTTTCCTCCAGATGGATCTAAGTGATCTACTCAGTTCCTTACACAATGGAGATCTCCATTGCCTGCATACTTTAACCACATGACCCAAACACTGGACATTGCTGTTAAATGTAAACCCTGAGCTTTGCTCGTGGCTCAGCATGTAACAACAACTGTACCCACAACAGATCTAACACTACATATCTCATCAGGAACATTTCTGAATTCCGTGAGAATGTCCTTCCTTTTCATTAGCTAATGTGTTGTACATGCCCAAGCTAGCCTGGACTGACGCACTGTAAAATGCAGCCACTACTCTGAGCTCTTCTAGAATCCTACCAATTCTTTCTTTGAAAATAATGACACAATAGTCATGATGTATCAGCTACAGGAGAACAGCAAATGAGGCAACCAGGAAGAAAATCAGATCAAATTCTGTCCAGCATGATGTCAGAGTAGAGAGAGGAGACATTGCGGTGAAGGTCACATGTACTCAGAGCTAAGGGAAAGCCCTCGTTTGGTAAGCACTGTGTTAATACAAGGTAAGCCTGGGTAGTGATGACAGGCTGTAAAGAGGGCTATTTTACAACATCCTCTTCATTTACAGAACAACATTTCCATGTGTCATAGTTCCTACCATCTCCTGATTCTGTAGTCTCTAACTTTCCTACCTTTACCTACATTTTAAAGGGAAAATAAATGGGCAATGATGACAAAAGTTCTTTCCTCGTGTAGCCAAATCGCTGATCTCCAACCACCTAATCAGTGATCTCCAGTCCTCTAAGCCACCTGATAGACTCAAAGACCTCCAGATCACCCAATTAGAGCATCTCATATACCTCCAAACCACCCAATCAGAGCACCCTCAGACCTCCAAACCACCTAATTAGTGGTCCAAAGACTTCCAAACCACCTCCAAACCACTCAATCAGAGTGGCACAAAGACACCCAAACTACCCAATCAGACAGAGGTAGACATCCAAGCCATCCAGTTAGAGAAGCCCACATACTTCCAAATTACCCAACCAGAGTGGATATGGTTGATTCCGCTATTCCTCTGTCTTTTTTCCTTTCTAGCATTTAAGATGGCATTGCAGTGATCTATGTCAGCACATAGAAAACCATGTAGAGGCAGAGGACCAATCTAGTCCACCATGCTATACATAAAGTATTATTATAACACGGTCATCTTAATTGATTACCTATTATAGTTAAAGCAAGAGAATGGAGTAGCTGTGACAGAAACTATGTGCTTTAAGTTGTAAATCATTATATCTAAACTCTTACACTTTGCCATCCTCCTGGGTGTTGTGTCTTTCTCCCACTCCTGGGACATGAAGACACACCTTGTTCACCACCCTGTTCATGACACCTGTGCCAGACACTGGGTAGGTGGAGAATATCCACAGGTTATGAAGAACTTGCAGACTTCATAAGAGAAAAATGTATAACTTGTATGCAAAGCTCTCAACTCTGCCACACATCTGGAAACACTGCTTCTGGGCATGTGTGTAATGAACTCATGCTGAGAAATTTGTAAATGTCTGGAGAATACTCCAGAGAGGATTTTTGGCACAAGGTACAGTTTTAATATAAATGCCACAGGCTCACTGTGGGGCTTAGAGGGGGCAGAGCAGCACATTTTTTATAGCCCTATTATGCTAAGCAAAAAGCATGCTAAATCACCAGGCAAACTGGGACTGTGGGATCTGGGCAACATCTAGAGAGTAAGAACCTGGAGTAAGAAATGTCTGAAAACTCGCTGATAAAGAATGCCGCTCTGTGCTCTTTGTTAACTTATTCGACCTTGTCAACTGATACCACCCAGAGATTAAAAAAATATATAAAAAAGTAACTGCCGTTAAAAGGCGCAAAGATGCCGTTCTCTGGAATTCTTGTTTTAGTTTCTGTGAGTAGTCAGCAAATCTACTTCGTATAAAGTTCTCACCAAAGCAACTCCTTATTTACAAGTAGAAATCACAATGCACTGAAACCAGCCAGTTACAGCAACTGAGCAGATGGCTGCAGGAGTGGCCAATGCCAGGATGTTATGTTTCAGCTATTATTGAAGGCACAAAGATGGCCTCAGTGGTTCACTTTAGATAACCTCCCTGGCTTCAGTGTTTCCACATTAAAGAACGCCTACATTTAAGGGGAAGGCTGAACTTACGGGGCTCTGATGCCTATTATATTTTGTGTGTGCACACATGGGCAGGGGCAGGAAAAGATAGAGAACAAGCAGTTGGTTCCTTTGTTCCACTTGGTCCTGGATGTTGAACTCAGGTTGTCAGCTGAAGCTCAGGTCATTATTCTTGGCAGCAAGCATATATACCTCCTGAGCCATCTTGCTGGCCCCTATCTATAGAACTTTGATCAGTAGAAGGTCTTTGGTAAGTGGCCACAGTTTTAATGCACACATTCCCCAGTCCAATATGGTTGGCTAACATTTCTCCTATCTTCACACTTACGGTTTCTTCTCTGCAATGTAATCAGACTGATGGTCAATGTCATCTATTCATTAATTTGTTGATTCTGGAAATTTCTCTAAAATCTCTGTATGATTTAAGAGAAAGTCAATGTTCTTATGGCAGAGAAAGCTCTTTGTGACCCCGCTCCCCCATTCCATGTGTTTCTACCTGGCTCTCATCACCCTTCCTCCTCTGTTCTCTGTGCTCAGTGCTCATGACGGCCCTTCGACAGTCTTCATAGTGTCTGATTCTATCTTCATTTTCCTTCGTTAGTCTTCTCTGGTCCTGATGGTGTTTTTCTACATGACCTTTCCAACTCTGATGGGAATGTTTTTCTGTCCTTTTCATCTCCTTTTTTCTTGAGCATCTTCTAGGCTTTATCTTTTTTCTAATGGCCTTTCTTGATTCTTGATAAAAGCTCTTCTGGGACACCCACCAGAAATGTAACCTCAAGAAATGCATCACATAAAAGATTAATGAAGACACAGCTCAAGTTTAACTTTAGGATGTGATGCTGATGTCTCCCCCAAGGAAACATTGGTTCCTAAAATCAATGAGCCAAATACCATCATAAGCACTGCCCCAGGTACTGCAAATGTGGGTCTCTAAGATAAATACTAAGATATTCTCCTATGAAATCATTCTCTTATAATACTTCTTGTATTAAATTTCTTATAATAAAATCAAAATATATATTGTTATATAAGTCATTCATTTAAAGAAAGTCAGAACGATGTAATGATAAACCACATCAGGTGATTAATTAGCAATCAGAGAAAGCAGCAGAGATCTGAAGAATCACATGAAGCACAGAAAATGGACCATTAATATGCTTAACAAAAAATGTCTAGGCAGAAAACCTCAGAGACCAGGCAAACTCACACTATATCAGCTCAATGGGAGGTTGCTCCTCGAGCCCTATACAGATGTGCTAAGGTCACGGTGTCCAGACAGAAGGGATAAATGCTGAGACAGGGCACAGTATATAAGCAGGACAGGTATGGAGTGGGTTCAGTCTGTGGCAAGTGATTTTAAATGAAGCACAGAAAACAGGAAAGTGGTCAGAGATATCAGGGAGTCACAGCAGCTCTTACACAGAAGCCAAAACAGCTTAAGCATCAAGCAACTCCAGAACATGGTGCAGATGCCCACACAGGACAAGCTATAGTCTTCAGCGTCCAGGAAGAGGAAGAGTCAGGTGGCTAGGTTCTGTACAGATTTCTGCACAATTAATTTGATCCCGGGGCTCAAAGGTGTGATACACCTTCTTATTCATGTTTTCTGCCCACTGTATAGTAAGGTCATGACATCAGTCTCTAGTTTCATGTTTAAACTAGAGAGAAAGCTGACCCAAAAGGGACCTCATTGACTGAAGACCTTGGAGTGCTATAGGCCTACAAGAAAGCCATCTTCTGAATCTCAACCCCCACATACTTTGGGCATTGCCTAGTCTTTAGAAAAGAAGAGGAAACAGACCTGCTTGCAATTTTGGCAACTTCCATGAAAAGAGCACCAGGCTCACCATTCTGTACCTGTGTTTAGACAGAACAATACACAAGGAATCCATATGGGAGCACACTCCTGAAACTCGTCAGGGTAATCCTGTTCCATCATCTTCTCCAGGAGAGATGCAGGCAGAGGAGCAAGAACAAAGCAGACCCTACACATTGCACTGGGCCCCCAAGAGGATCCAAGTTCCCCACAAAGAGCCAACATGCCACGAATATTACAAACTTTCCAAGCACAAACCTGTTTCTAAGGTCACATTCCTTGAAAGTTTTTTTTTTTTTTTTAAAAAGGACTCCCTAAAACAGGAAACATCCTAAGGTTTCCATATCACATTCTCATTTCTTTAGTTCAATATGCATACTATTTAAAAAGATATATATACTCACACATACATTTACACACACATATACACATATATACACATACATGTACCACATGTACATGGATATAGACAGCTAGGCACATACCCATGCTTGTGCACAGACAGTCACAAATGCATGCACATATATGCACATGCACACCGGTGCATTAGGGCATATGCACACATACACATATAGAGAGAAAGCTAACCCAAAAAAGGGAACTCATTGACTGAAGAACTTGGAGTGCTATAGGGCTACAAAAAGCCAACTTCTGAATCTCAACCCCCACATACTTTGGGCATTGCCTAGTCTCTAGAAAATAAGAGGAAACACAGGCATGTGTACATGTACCCACACATGTGCACACACGTGCAATATATACACATGGACAACCACACACATAACCATGTATAGGCACACATATGCACTCACACACATTCACACATATGCATATGCACATACACATGCATACACACACACACACACACACATATAGTAACCAAACAGGAATATGTGCTGGATGAAATGATGCACTGAACTGTTCTCTCTAGAAATATGTATTCTCATAAAGCAGTTCTGAGATACGACAACTATCTGATAAAAAAGAAATTAAAAACATTTCTCTAAAATATATTATGCATTTCTGCATAAGAAACAAAGGTCTTTCAACTTTACTGCTCTTTTTAGATGATATTCTTTTCTTAAAAAAATACATAGAGTAAATCAGTTCTTTTATGTACACTAGTAAACTCAGGACCTTGAACTAGAATGTGTTTCTTCCCTCACCCTGTAAGCCACATGCTAGTCAGGCCAGGGCACATGTGAGCTGGAGGAGCATGCATTAGAACTAGGAATGGTGCTGGAACAGAAATGGGGCAAGTGCCACGGGACCATACACATGCTAAACTACAAAAGGCCATTTGTATAAAAGAGTCGAGTGGAAACATCCCCCAAATAAATGGCAATTCTTATCTCACAAATCTGTTATTTAAATGTTTAACAGGAAAAACTATGACAATATAGTACACAGAAACAAGTGCCAAGCTAATGCGTCCAAATGATTCCAGTAGTAAGGACTATAAGGAAAAGTATCTGAGGGTGAAGGTCTTATTAGGAAGACAAAAACATAGCCAATGTATTGCTTTCCACATACCCACAGTATATCTTTAAATTTTTTACAAATATGGGAAATCAAGGGGAAATAATGTTCTATCTTTTCTGAAATGATACCTGGCTCTCAACCCTGAATGCCCAACTCCCCTAGTGTGATTGGAGGTCGAAGCTCTACAGTGAGTGCAAGGGGAAGAGGTGCGCTCTAATCATATAGGTAATTACCTTCAGGGTCTGCTTTGCTTTGGCTGTTGAGACATAGGCACAACTATGAAGACCCTACTGAAACAAGAAGATACAAGGTTCATAAAACACTCGCCATCTCCCCTGCAGATGGCGAACGAATGGACAGCACCTAAAAATACAAACTACTCCTTTGTGACAAGAGAAAAGAAAGCTTTTGGTTAGTTACAGTAAGAAGACCCTCTGTTTAAATCCTGCAGTAGAGAGGTGGTTTATCACTGGGACCCACGGTGGATGGGAAGAAAGAGCCACACACCCTCTGGGAATCACTCAGTGATGATTCTTAGTGTTTTGAACTGTCAATGTTAGGATGGTCCCTTTTCGGGAGTCCTGCTGTCTCCTGTTCAAAAACAAAGGGAGCAAATGAGGGAAGAATGTTCCTGAGGGACACCAGATGAAGGTCTCGGTTCTGTGTGGGATATGCAACAGCTCGGAGGATTCCTAAAGGAAAAAGTCCTGGGAAGATGTTAGATGAAGGACCCTGCCATCTTGATCTGCCTTCCCTGCCCCACAAGATCAGCCTCTGGTTCGTTGACAAGGCTCCACACTCGGAAGCTGTGTGTATAAGAAGTCTTACCTTATGATCACACCATTCTGTTGTAATCAAAATGTATTTTAGAACAGTCCAGGATCGTAAGGGCTACAAGGAGACATCTGTTCTTTCTGAAGGGCAATTCAGTAGAGTTCAATGGGAGTGGGAGTTGCAGTTTTCAGCTCAGACTTTCTGCATAAGCACAGTGTGGGTGGACAGCTGAGTCATCTCTGGGAAATGAGTTTCTCTTTCTATGACTGTGTATGAGTTTGGCTGTAATTCTATTGGGTGGTTATCTGTCAAGGTCATCTTCCTTTTTATCCTTAGAGGTTCCATCTTCAGTCTTCCCTCAGTGGAAAAAGGCACCTAGATTACTCAGCAGACCCACCAGTATTAGGCACCAGGCTCTGAAGAGCCTACTCATATCTTTGGGGCTAAGATGTCCTTGAAATTTTGGCTCCCCTGGAGTGCTAACTGAAGAATTACTCTGTATTGTTATAAGACTCTGAGAAAATATATACAAGGAAATATATGATTCCTGCATGTGAGCTACACACTGTGAGCAGGTGTTCTGTAAACATATCACATGTAAGAGGAGCTTTGTGACAGGTGCATGGTTGTCTGCAGTACCTCCCTGCAAAGCTAATCCCAGCTTACCCTGAGAGATCTCAGGATAGGAGCAGTGCCATTCATCCTTTGTCCTCTTGGGTGGGGAGGCAATGTGTCACTAATAAAACATATGCATACTAATGAGGATATGAATATTATTATTAATATGAATACTAATAAGGATTCCCTGGCTAGGTAGCAGCCATGACTGGTGCATACGTGGATGGAGATAACTTTTTTAATATTTATTTATTATTATATCTAAGTACACTGTAGTTGTCATCAGACACACTAGAAGAGGGCATCGATCACTTTAAGGATGGTTGTGAGCCACCATGTGGTTGCTGGGATTTGAACTCAGGACCTTCAGAAGAACAGTCAGTGCTTTTACCCACTGAGCCATCTCTCCAGCCCCCTGGAGATAACTTAATACACTGTTCTATACAGGTTTTATTGCTGTGGTCTGGGACTCTCCAGACTTTCTGCCCACTCAAAGCTTTCAAAACAAATTTAAAACCTGCTCTGCAAAAGCAGCTCAGGAGTGAGGGTATAGAGACAGACCTTGACTCAGAGAGAACCCAAACCTACAGAGATGAGTTGCTGCTCTGTATAAATGGTACATCCACACGGCTGATGAGTGAAGTGGTCCACGGCCACCTGGAGCTATCCTGCATTGAGCTGGGACTTGGGAATGATCTTTTAATTTTTTAAAAAAAATTAAATCATTTTATTTTTAAAATACAAAATAAATAAATAAATAAATAAATAAATAAATAAATAAATAAAACCTGCTTTGCCCTTTTTCTACTTTTCAGTGAAGCCTAAGGAAGACTTGTCTCTGCCCTTCATAGTCTATGAGAGTGTATTTTAGGGGAAAAATATGGTCAATGCCAACATTCAAAGTGAGAAACAAACAATATTAATGGAAATGGCTGCTGGGAAATAAAAGGAAACGTTCAATGAGTTGGTTTAAAAAAGAATCTGAAGAACGTTTTTCAAGGCTGTGTCTCAAAAACAAGTCTACCTTAAATTCATGGTTCAGTTAATGATGTTTATATCGCAAACTTCCTGTGGAAATTCTAGGCTAGAAAATAGCATTTCTGTGGAATTGACAATGGCTTAGTCAGTGTGCAGTTGCAGGATCATGAGCCTATGGGAGAAGCTAACTTATAGCAGTTCGTATCACCAAGGGAACTATGTTCAGGATGGAGTCCTTAATGTAGGGATTGCCATTTAGGGTTTTCTGAGGTGAAAGGGTGAATATTATTTGCAATTACTTGTTCAACTTAGTAATTTCAGATTTTGTTTTGTTTTGTTTTGTTTTTCGAGACAGGGTTTCTCTGTGTAGCCCTGGCTGTCCTGGAACTCACCCCGCAGACCAGGCTGGCCTCAAACTCAGAAATCCACCTGCCTCTGCCTCCCGAGTGCTGGGATTAAAGGCGTGAGCCACCACGCCCGGCAATTTCAGAAATTTTATTTTAAGAGATTGCTGATTTATCATATGGAAAACTGAAGGTTCCCTGAGATTCTCATTCTGACTGGGTTTCGAATCTCCCAGGAGATAAACCTGTATGCACATCTGTGAGGGCAAATCCAGAGGCTTAACTGAGAAGAGAATCCCACCTGAATGTGTGCAGCAGTGTCCCACTGTGTGAGAAACCACACTGAAGGACTGAATATTGGACAAAGGTGATGATGGCCTGGCCTCCAGCATTCATGTCTTTGTGCATCCTGTCTAAGATACAGTGTGACATACTGCTCCAGCCACCACACCTCCTTCACCATGGTGGACTGTGCTCTTAAGCTGCAGGCAAAGCAAACCATTCCTTCCTTAAGTTGCTTTGTCTGGTATTTTGTCCCAATGAGATTAAAAAAAAAGTACACTGATACCCATTCAGATTTGTATGCCTTGTTCTTCCCAAAGTCTACAGCAGTGGTTCTCAACCTGTGAGCCACTATCCCTTTGGGGGTTGACTGACCTTTTCACAGGGGTCACCTAAGACTAGCTGAAAACCAGACACTTACACTATGCCTCATAACAATGGCAAAATTAGTTATGAAGTAGCATCAAAAAAGCAATGCTATGGTTGGAGGTCGCCATGACATGAGGAACTGTGTTAAAGGGTCCCTGCCTTTGGAAGGCTGAGAACCACTGAAGAGTTCCTTGATTATTCATGCCTCTAACACAGGAGCAGGAGACTACTTTGCAATGCGATGTGCAAGCAAATTTTAAGTGGTTATTACCATGTACTAGTTACTGGCAACGTTTGAAGTATTAATTAGTACAATTAGTGCTAAGGACGCTAGTCTGTGCCGCTCCAGTGAGCTGTACAGCAGGGCTAGTGGTTTAAAGGAAAACAGCAAGTACATTCAGCACAAGATAATACAGTGTCACTGAGAAGCAGAAAGTGAAACTGTCAAGCATTAGAAGGAAATTTGAGACAAGAACTGAAGTGAGCAAGCCCTATAGGCATCTGATTTTTTATCTGTAAAGACAGCAGCACTAAATGAGCATACTGATACTTATTACTGGTAATACTGTGGCACTGTCCCACACAGCCTGTTGGTGTGTACTAAATACAAAGCCCCAAGAAGGCTTAGAGTGAATGTATTTCTTTATGGATCTGTCTGTGTCCTGTTTGTGCAGCCTGAACTCACAGGAGAACTACATGGGATTCATTCATATATATGGGATTCATTCATATATATATGATATTACTGCTTCCTTCTCCCACTTTGGGGTAGGCAGATCTCATCAATAATTCAAGAAGGCAGAGCACTACATGTAACTACATCATTTGCTTCAGTCCTCTCCTCTCTCCCCAGTTCACATTTAGACCAGCATAACTGACTTAAAACAAAAACTGTTCTTGTTGGGAAGACTGCAAGTAGAAGGCAAATACCAACTTGTGATTTCACCTTAAAATGTAATGTTCTTAAGGTATATGTTTGAAATTTTTAAAGTATTTTCATCTTAAGAAAAACTTCAAAAAGAAAATGTATTACATACATTTAAAACATATGAATTTCAGATATTAAATTTTCGTAATATGATTTAAACTAAATGTACTGCTTACTGGCTAGGCTACCTCAGCAAGGTCACTCTTGGTTGCCAGGGTGATATACAAACTAATGAGCACACTGGCTTTTCTCAGGAGTGTTAATAATACAAAATGGGATCATTTTTAAACCAATATCTTTGGTAAGTCCTGTCAAAATAACTTCTGCCACCATGGAAAGGTACTGAAACTACTGAAGGAAGGTGTGTACATTCTATCACAGTAAGATAGCCACTGCCCCTGTAGAGCGATGCCACATCATGGAGGGATGCCCCGCCCTGGAGGAGGGATGCCACAAGTTCTGCAATCAGGTGCTGAAGTCAAGTACTACATGTATTTTTAGATATTTTTGGTTCCTTTGTCTAAACTGGCACTGCACAAGGACAAATGATCCAGAAATCTGTTCACAAATGCTCCTTTTTGTTCCCATGGGTCTGAGCACTGTAGTCATGTTTTGGGATCTTGCGTACATAAATGGAAACAAGGCCTTAAAAAAGCAAGCATAACCTATTATTGAGTTTTGAAAAAATGATCATCACTCTCACAAGTTTTCAAGTTGTATAGAGGGATACAAACATAGGTTTCTAGAGACCAGATCATAGCTGCTCCTGTGATGCTCATGCCGAGGGATATGGAGGCTTTAATCTCCTCCCTACTTAGTCTCAACTCTAAGGTTTTATACAACAGTCCGTTTTTCATCACCGGAGTGGCCTGCAATTTGAGTCTGGCTACTTGTTACTCCCAGTAAATCAATATGTGTCAAAACAGCAGCACGACAGGTAATAGGACTCTCTCATTGGACTGCCAGTTTCAAAGTCCCAGAAGACTCTGCCAGGTCTGTTACTATGGTAACGGTGCTAGGCACCTTTCTGGCTTATCCAGCTGTAGTGAGTTGATTTTCACCACACAGGCGTAATATTCTGAAGAAACTTTAGGGTGAAGAAAAAAATTCAGAGTCAATAACAACATGTGTGATTTTTCTGTTGATCTATGATGATTTAAAATTCAAAAACAATTCTCAGAGGATGTCTCCACAAGCCCCTCCTCTCCTGACTGCCAGCTAAACTGTCATTGTCTTTTACTCAGGGTTGTCATGTATTCGCATTTCTTAAGATGAGAAATGAAGGATGGGGAACCATGAGACTTTGCAGGATGGAAAAGCATGAAGTTTACCAAAATGCAGACATATGTTATGCAAATGTCTCCAAAGAAGACATTTAAACTTTAAATAGACTTTAAAGTTTTCTGCTACTATCAATGGAAGACTCAACAAGATGATTCAGGCAAGCAGAGAATTAGCTTTGAGTTCTATTAAGGCACTGGAATAGGTAGGTAATGGTATATCTTAAATTGCACAAAGCTCTAATTCATTTTGGCAATTGAAAGGGACAATGGCTTTTGAGTGTGCCATTTGCTGACCATTTGTAGTTATAAGAATTGTGACCAATGCAGGCATGTAATAAATAGGCTGTTTTAGAGTGAGTCTGTTGTTCATGCAGTTCAAGCACACTTTGTTCTGAGTATTTTAAGGGAAAATGGATTTATTATCATTGACCTTTAAATGTGTCATAAAATTGGACAGATTTTTTAAAAAGATTAATCTAGTTTGAAACAGAGTCTCACATTTCCTCACCTTCTGATCATCCGGCCTCCACCTCCCTCCCAGGTACTACAGTTACAGGTGTGCACCATCTTCCCCACTTGGTAAACTACTGGCATTTGACAGTCATTGCACTAGAGGGGGTTGGAATGGAATGTGCTCTTCCAGGAGTCTGGACTTGAATTTTATGGACATAACACTTACTTGAAATAGTCTGCACTCTTTTACCCACAGAAAAGATTGAAAACAATTTCTCAGCTCTATGAAAGACGTAAATTTCTTAGACAAAGTATGTGAAACTTGGAAAATTCCTAGCACAAATGGAACTGATTAAATTTTAGTTGTCTTTCCTACAGCTTCTCTATTTATTTCCTTGGATATCATTATTAAATAAAACTAAGCACAGACTTAAAACATATTCTTTATTAGTAAGAGCCTTGAAATATATTTGTTCTAACTGGGGTAAACACATTCTAGACAACTTGCTTTTCAATAAAATTCTGAGTTTAAAATAATTTAAAAAAATTTTTTTCAACACATAGGGTCTTTTCTAGAATGTGTTTCCTTAATTCTCCATCCAAAATGACATTCTAGGAAGGGTTGGGGACCAGGTCTGTGGTTGGATATACTTGCAAAATGTCACCCAAGACATTCTCCCTAGAAGATTAAAGAGTGTATACAGAATGCTCCAAGAAATTCCAGGTAAAGAAATCAGTAGTAGTAAAATGTGAATACAAAAGTTCATCTGCCAGGGTTTATATCCCAGCCCCACCACGCATCAGCTACTTACAGAGGTTTTAAAAATGAAGACATGGAGAAGCTTAGATACAGGACATGGTTTCATTCTGTGTCCACGTAAAATGTCACTAGGTTTCCTTTTACTCACAATCCTCCTGCCTCAGCCTCACCAACACTGGGACTACAGGCATGTGCCACCATCTTCAGATTCTCTAACTTAAAAGTCATGTCTTGTATCTAAGCTTCTCCAACTTTAAAATGGGAATGGCAACAAGATGTTTCCTGTGATGGTAAGGAATTAAAGCAAGATATGTCAAGTGTTCACAAGAGGCTAACACAGTCAACTATTAATATTTAGAGTCACTCTTTACTATCAATCTCTAAAGATGTCTCGACCTTTTTCCTAATGGCCGTTGTTAGAATATACTTTGAACAGCCCAACCTTACTGTGTTAGGAGAATGAGTTATGATTAATTAAAAAACCTCTCATGTATATGCTTACATTATCTTAAATCATAAGATATCATGCTCCCATATAATACTAGAGAAATGCTGTGGTGGGAGATAGTGCCCCACACAGGGATGCTCTAGTGACTCAGCTGGGACAGTTTGTAACCACTTCATACACCAACACACCATGTTCCCACCAACCTATTATCTTGGTGAATCTCCATGTTGCTAAGTTTTATAGGGATGGGACACCAGGTAGGTAAACATTAGAGATCAAAGAGATTGTAGCTACATCTCACTGGTAGTAGGGTCTACAGAGACAAAACACAGTACTCAGAGAGAGAACTAATATTTGGAAGTTTCCTAGGATTAATCATCAACACAGTAAGATTTCAAAACAGAGAGGGGAAATGCAAATATAAGCAGATAAGCCCAGGTGTGAGTCTGAGGATTTCTGTTGACCATGGATTTGGAACCACCTAGGAGAGACACTCCTGGGTATAACTGTGAGGGCACTCCCAGAGTGGCAAGAGCCAGCTGGAATGTAGGCAGTGCTATCCCCATAATCAGAGGTCCCAGCCCATGCCACTGCTGCCTCAATGGGCCACATACTTTTAGAGTCCGAACCATAGTTCATCCTTCCATTGCATTGTTTTCTGCTAGGCATCAGCAATGAAAACAACCAGAGAACAACATGCCAGAGAAAAATATGTAAGACGTAACAAACCATAGACTCCTTCCTGGCCTAAGTAATAGCAACAGAAATGCAATACAGTTGCTTACCCTTATCTAGAAGAGGGGAACTCAGGGGGAGAAATCCATTAAAATGAATAATCAGATAGTTAAATAACAACCTTCAAGGAACCTTTAATTATTTCTAAATTTATAGTTGAATCAGTTGACTGAATTCTCTTAGGTCATATTTTAATCATCTTCATCATAAAATATAAAGAAAAAATTTCATGTTCATAATTACTTGTTCTCAGCAATTAAAATCTGCTTTCAATTATTACTATTCTATTTGCATTGTATTCACATGTTGTTTCTACATAAACTATTTCATATGACTGAAAAGTTTATTTCTTACTTGTGTATACAACCATCCCTCTAGATATAGTTGTCTTTAAAATTGTCATTTCTGGAGGTTAGAGAGATGGCTCAACAATTAAGAGCACTGCTACTCTTCCAGAGGATCCAGGTTGTTTGACTGGAATCCTAGAGGTTTTATTTCACTCTGGGAAGGTAAAAGAAGTTGCATTCTACCATTCTACCGGGTTCCAGTATGCTAATGTGGCTCCACCTGGGGACACATTCCAAGTCTCAGAAAGACTGCAACTAGTCACCTGATTGGGAATTCTGACCGCCCCTCTCACACTCACAGATTAGTGCTGCAGATGAGTTTTCAATATGGGAGGCCTCACTGGACAGCAGGTGAAGGACGAAAAAAGAAGGAATGCAGGCAGCAGCCAGGAGCCTTCAGTTTGCATTTCAGTGAAGCATTGTCTGGTTGACTGGAAATATTAACATCTCTGTTACTGCGGAAATTGTTAAAGAGATTTTTTTTTTGTCCTGATCCCCTAAATTCTAAAATAAATGAAAATTTTATGTTGGATGACAGTAGGGTTAGATCTACCTTCAGAATAGATGCCAAGCTACTTTTAATGGAAAAAAAACAAGAAACAAAAACTTGTTTCTGAAAATACCATGTGTGTATGGTATGTTTGTGTACATTAGCATACATATTCTAGTACATGACCACAAGTGCACAGATGGCACAGAGAACACACAGAGGTTACAGAAAAGCCACAGTGGTCTATCCTTGCTTTCTTCCACTATCGACACTTGCTCTTTAATCCAAGTGGTCAGAAACCTATAATTAAAGTATTACCTCCCACAATCAATCCAAATTCAACACTACTAAATTTCTGAGTAATCCCTACTACTTCTACACAGTTACAACACAAGGAGAATCCACTACAAAGATCCAAAGCATCAGTCAAAGGGTATGTGTATCAGTGGGCTATATTTAGTCTACTTGTCCAACATAGAGAGAAAATGGAGAAATGACAATATGGGTGCAGGTGGGGTGCCTCAAATTTCAATTAGTAAGTCTCCTCAAAGACAGGAAGACATTGCTTCAGATTTCTATCACTCTATCAGGGTGGACACAGATTCACAGGGCAAAGATGTCTTTGAAAGCCTCCCTGTGCAATGGGTAGCAGTTACTGCAGAGACAACTGGTCACGTGCAGACAGTTAGTACCTGTGTAGTGCTATGGTTACACAGTAAGTCTCTAGATCACAATCCCTGATGCCACAGCACAGGAAGCATCATGGAAGGGGAGTAGAAAGACTGTAAGACAGAGAAGACTGCTGTGAACAGTGTCTGTTGGATACTTCAGGGTCACTGCACTCCACTCATGGATTCAGAACATGCACTCAATGACTTGCACAAGATCAAGTCAGTTAATGAGCCGGCATGGAGGATGGCATGGAGGATGGGGAGGAGCTGAAGAGCTTTCGGTAGCTGATGGACACTCAGAGGGAGACTCAGTCACTTTTAGGTGAGTGGCTCCTGGTAAGCAGATCATGCTTCCCTGATGGTCCCACACTCGTGTGTGGCAGGCACCAGAACCCTGACTCACTGACAGCCCCACACTCCTGTGTGGCAGGCACCATGAAACCTGACTCAATGGGTTGATAGGAATGGTATGTGAAATCCAGAGTGAAACTGTAGGAGAGTAATTCAAATGAGAGGAGGGTGGATATAACGTATACATGAAGTTTTCAAGAATAAAAAATAGTATTAAAAATATCTATGAACATGTATTCATGACACTTGGCTTTGTCAACAAATTTGTTTCATAGTTTATGCAATGCTACACAATTTCCTTCAATTTGTACTTTCTTAATAAAATCACATGAAACATTTTATAAAAGAGAAGAACCACATAAGAGCAAGACTGGTGGGTACATCTTACTAAAAACTGTTGCGGGCATGTTCTAACAGCCTTACTGCCAGGCAGTGAGCAACCGCCTTGTGGTTCACAATTTTACAGGCTTGTCTGAGTGTGCCCTAGTAAGTGAAAACACTGTCACCCGGGAACATGATGATTTCACTCACAATAAAAGCCTAATTCTTCTATAAAATGGAATAAAATTCACAGAAAGTAAACAGTTCCTGAAAAGAAAAACAGACCATCAAAAACTAGCACTCCTAATAACGACTATATACTCTTCTGCTGGCCATAAAATAGTATATTGAAGTCTTCGACAATTGAACAGACATGAAAATCAGACATAATTAAGTATGCATACTGTGCTCTTTTGCCTGTAGATCCTAGGTGACATCTGAGGAAATAGCATCCAGGTTATTAACATCTCTATCACAAAAATAAAAGCCAGTTTCATAAGGCCCTTTGCTTTGACTGTAGGCTCTGGGGTCTCATATTCTAATGGAAGCTGACTCTCAACTGAGCAATTAGCCTGGTAAAATGTTAATGCATCCACAGAGACTCTAAGCCATCCTTATTTAATACAGTGATGTGAAAGCAGGCTGCTGAGCTTTAAACCTGTGTTTTCCTTGCAACAAAGAAGAAGGCAACAATAGCAACCTGGGTGCTGGGACCCAGAGTGATTCAAAAACCTTTAATGCTGGCCAGCTTTTTATATCATAAAGCTGTCATTCTAAACCAGAAAAGCCATTACTACTTGGGTTTGTTTATATCACGCAAGCATTACTGAAATTAGGGAAAAATTCTAAAATGATTGATAAAGTTTAAGATCGAATTAAGATAATTATTTCTTTCTCCCTGTGGCAGACTCTTTTTTTTTTTTTTCCTATGACTTTGGCAAAAACATGCCTCTCATCTCTCTCTCTCTCTTTTTTTTTAAACTTATTTTATTAGATATTTTCTTCATTTACATTTCAAATGCTATCCCGAATGTCCCCTATACCCTCCGCCCACACTGCTCCCCTGCCCACCCACTCCCACTTCTTGGCCCTGGCATTCCCCTGAATGGGGCATATAAAGTTTGCAAGACCAAGGGGCATCTCTTCCCAACGATGGC
Source organism: Mus pahari (assembly GCF_900095145.1). Lineage (NCBI taxonomy): Eukaryota > Metazoa > Chordata > Mammalia > Rodentia > Muridae > Mus > Mus pahari. The sequence continues at coordinate 24,419,964 of NC_034590.1, read as the reverse complement.
TGACTAGGCCATCTTCTGCTGTATATGCAGCTAGAGACATGAGCTTTGTGGGGTACTGAGTAGTTCATATTGTTGTTTCACCTATAGGGTTGCAGACCCCTTCAGTTCCTTGGGTAATTTCTCTAGCTCCTCCATTGGGGTCTCTATGTTCTATCCTATTGATGACTGTGGGCATACACTTCTATATTTGCCAGGCATTGGCATAGCCTCAGAGATAGCTATATCAATGTCCTTTCAGCAAGATCTTGCTGGCATGTGCAATAGTGTCTGCATTTGGTGGCTCATTATGGGATGGACCCCCGGNTGGGACAGTCTCTGGATGGTCTATCCTTTCATCTTAGCTCCAAACTTTGTCTATGCCACTTCTGGCATGGATATTTTATTCCCTATTTTGGGGAGGAATGAAGTATCCACGTGTTGGTCTTCCTTATTCTTGATTTTCTTGTGTTTTGGAGATTGTATCTTGGATATTCTAAGTTTCTGGGCTAATATCCACTTAACAATGAGTGCATATCAAGTGACTTCTTTTGTGATTGGGTTACCTCACTAAGGATGATATCCTCCAGATACATCCATTTGCCTAAGAATTTCATGAATTCATTGTTTTTAATAGCTGAGTAGTAATCCATTGTGTAAATGTACCACATTTTCTGTATCCATTCCTCTGTTGAGGGACATCTGGGTTCTTTCCAGCTTCTGGCTATTATTAATAGGGCAGCTATGAACATAGTGGAGCATGTGTCCTTATTACCAGTTGGAACATCTTCTGGATATATACCTAGAAGAGGTATTGCTGGATCTTCTGGTAGTACTATGTCCAGTTTTCTGAGGAACTGCCAGACTGATTTCCAGAGTGGTTGTACAAGCTTGCAATCCCACCAGCAATGGAGGAGTGTTCTGAACAACTGTGGCAGATTCTTAAGGAGGCCTGTTGTATTACTGTTTCCATTGTAAGTTGACAAGAGTAAAGTTTCACACTCACAAGCTTCCTCAGTTGGGAATCAGCCTCCTTTAGGATATGAGACCCCAGAGCCCACAGTCAACACTCTAAGGAGTGTTTGCTGTCCCTGACTCTTACTCGATCATGCTTCCCTGACGGCCCCACACTCATGTCTAGCAGGCACCAGAACCCTGACTCACTGATTCCTTAGGATGCTTCAGGTCTACAATGTAACCAAGATATTTTTTAACATGTTCAGATGAGAAGAGAATAGAGCATACTTTCCTTAGAAAGAGACCAAGAAGAGAGAAGAAAAAGCACTACTCTGAACCAAAGGTTTCTGAGGTATATATGTAGTTATAGTTTCCTTTTTTAAAGAATTTTTGGCCTTAGCAAATATCACAGCTTGTTCTGAGAGACCTAACTCTCTTGACTGTTAGCAAAGTCAGATTCTGAGTAAAAAGTTTTAAGTTCAACCTTAATGAATCCCTTTTTAGCCCCTGAGGACTCTGATGATTTAAGTTGGGGCGTTCTCTCTCTTCTAACTCGTTAAAACTTGGGGAGAACAGCTTTAGTCACTGTTAAGTCGGGATACTGTAGTGAAGTAATTTTTGTGGGGTTTTGGTGTTAGGGATCAAACATAGGACCCCAAAATTCAAAGTAAGCCCCCTCCTAACTGCTCTATCTCCAGTTCCCTAGAGAGTTGCCAATTTTATCACAATGTTCCCGAATCCAGACCTATGGAAAACCCATGCTGAACTAATCTGAAAACCTGCCGAGAAATACTAGGACGAGGACTTCTTTCTTCACTATGATATATGGAAGGTCCTGGAAGGGCACGTTTTCATTCCATTCTACCGAAATGAAAGGAATACAGGAAACATAAGTAGCAACCCTCTCCCATGGGAGTGATACTCCTCAACATATAAAGGTATGCTCTGCTCACCCAGCCTACAGGAGCACATTATCATGCCTATTGCTCTGCACAGGTTAGTGACACCATATCCTGAATAGTCATATGTCCTACTTCCCTTGACCTTGTGCCCTGATTCAGGTTCACACAAATGCTCATGTAGTTGAGCAGGGGGAAAAGGACTTTACCCTGATGAAGAGGATCTTCTCTCCCACTCGGTATCGACCTTGAGAGAGCCGCTCCACACAGAACTTGGTTGGGCACTTGCAGGGAGGATCTTCAGAGATTCTTTTTACCTGAAATAGAGGCACACAATTATTGTCCCCAATAAAGTTGTATGCAATTACCCTCCAAGAACTCAATCGTGGCTGAACTGTTAATCATTTACACTTGTTCTGTATCAGAAATGATGTGAGCATAGGAACTTTGGCCAAAGTGTGAAGATCGGGTGTGGGAGCGTCTTCTGAGTCTCTGAGCAAGCAGCTGATGATGACGCTGATGAGGAGGGAGAACAAGGACAGCTGGCATGGGAAGAGACCTGAGCTGGAGACCCACACAGTATGTGTGGGGTCCATACAGCAAAGTTATTAAGAGCTGAAATAAAGCATGCATAGGCTAACCGCACTGAAAGCTAGGGCAAATGCACATGACAGAAGGGTTCTTTAATACAACCCCGCTATACCAAACTAGTTAATTTTGAAATAAATGAAGAACAAATTAAGTTTTGTGAAACTTTTTTCTTGTTTGAAACCCTAAGGTTTTCCCCTGAGATTTCACCAACATATTAATATTACTCAGACTCGTTCACATTTTACCTCATCTTAGGTAGCATATATAGTATTAGCAAACATGTAAAATAAAAATCTAAAACATGACTCTGATTAATGTTCTTCTGGAGTTCTCATGAACAGTCATGTTTATTGTAAATCATAAGGACAACTCTAGAAATTCATTTGTTTTCATAATCCATGAAAATTCTAGAATGTTTTAAATGAGAAAGTTCTTTGAGACAATCTAGAGTAACCTAAATGTGTCATATATTCAATATTAATACATATTATTTGAATTAATCGGCTGTCAGCACTACCATTTTTTTTTTGATAAGGTTAATTCAACAAATGTGAAATGGTGGCACTTATAGTTGGCCATCAAGAAATCCAGCCATTGTTATGTATTTATTCATTTACTGTGTGTTTACATGTGTGTCAGTGTATGGGCTGACATATATGGGCTGGACTACACACATGTGCATGTGTGTGTATATATGTATGCATGTAGGAGGCCATCTCTTCTCTCCTCCTCCTCCTCCTTCCTCCTCCTCCTCCTCCTCCTCCTCCTCCTCCTCCTTCTTCTTCTTCTTCTTCTTCNCTCTCTCTCTCTCTCTCTCTCTCTCTCTCTCTCTCTCTCTTTCCCTCTTTCTCTCTTTCTCTCTCCCTTATTCCTTGAGATTGAGTCTCTCACTAAACCTGGAGCTATGCTAGAGACCAGCAGGCCTCAATGAAGCAAACAGAAGTAACATTATTTTGAAAGTGAAAGAACTAACTTCACAACTCTCATGTCCACCCCTGTCTTTCCGATGCTAAATTTTACACTGACACAGTCCTTACATTCTGTGTCATTACTGTGATGGCAGCCTAATGAATCAATATTGATCAATCTTAGCATCACCTAGCTGGGTTTAGTCCCCTAAAGGCTAAGATAATATTTATCTTATCTTAAACCTGAGACATAAAGCATATCACCCTATGGAACAGTAAGGAGTTTAACAGATGCACTCTGGGCACATACATAGTCATACTAACCAGGGTATAGATCCTCCAGGACACACAGGGAGATCACTGGAGCAGAGGAGCCTAGATCGAGGTAACCGTAGAGGAAACTTTCACGGAACAGTAAGGGAACCTCTATCATTCCATTAGTAATTAGGCCATGGATTTGAAATCTGCGTTGTTGCCATCTTATTATGGTAAGGCTAAGGCAAGCGTCATGCATGATGGGAAGCAGTGATGTAATCCCTTACAAAACATGAGCTAGCCACGAGCTCACAGGGCATGGAATTTGCCCGCTTGCTGTTTTGTTTTTCTGTTCATACTTCTTCCTACAGATGTTTGTAAGATGGCACAGATACACAAAGCATCCTTACTAAGACTGTAAGAGTGGTGAGAAGATAGCATAAAGGAACTAGAAGACAGGGATGAAGTCTTTGTCACCTAGGAGCCCAGACAACAACAAAACTCTCAGACCAAGGCATCACAACTTCCTGAGCAAACTCTACTGAGAAAGGAAACCCCAGAACTGTGTGGGAACGAAGCCAACTTGCAGGAACCTCAGGAAAAAAATGCAGAACCTGTTTGCATCAAATAAGCAAGAAAAGCATTTTCTCAAGTAGCCTGCCCTTCCTTCATGTCTTCCTCACTACACTAATATACTTGTTTGTTGTTGGCGTTGTTGTTTGTTTTTTAAATTAAGGATTTTTTTTTTTCATTTGTGTCAAGGACAGAAGTAAAAATAGAAGAGAACACGCCAGTCTAGGGGCAGTAGAAACACAGAGTTAACTGTGAATGATGACAGTCCTGCTTCTTACGTTACCATGAGGTAATTCTGTCTGCCAGGTGCTCAGCTCTTGGCTAGGAACTGAGCCAGTTTGGGGCTGAAATGAGATTTCAAGAGGGGCCTGGTTACTCAGAATTATATTACCTCTCATCCCCAGACTGAGGAAGTTGAAGAGAAGGGAGACAGTGAGAGCTATTTCTTAGAGCAGCATTTAACACCCTGTGAGAGCAAGCTCAATACAACAGGATGAAAAGAGGAGTAGGTGCACCCAGGCTGACCTTGCCCCTATCATGGCAGAATCACTCCACCAGGACATAGGGAAGAAAGCAATCTGAATGGACACCACTGTGTTTCCTCTGAGAGATCTTGATTAAGGAAGGGGGCATTTATTGTTCACATAAAAGGTCACCTATTTCCCTTTGGTTCCCCTAAGAATCAGACAAGAAAATGTGAGCAAACAAAGGTGGCTCCAGTCCTGGCTCTTTCTGAAGTCGTCCGCTGGAATATGATCATCTTGGCACAGCGTCCCTTTCTTTCTCAGTCTTCTCTGCTTCTCTTTCCTTTACCTCCACTTTTCACTCTTCGGTACCCTCATCTTTCTTTCCCTTTTGGAGAAGCATACAATAAATGTGTACAAAATAACCCAGAACTAACTATACACAGAAACTTAGAGAATGACCCTTTTTTCTTAAATTACTCTTCTTGTTTTTTTGTTTGTTTGTTTTAGTACATTTATTGGGTTACATTATATTCAGTTCCACATGGCTATGTGTACATGGTATGCAACAAGTGGTTGTAATGTTGGCCATTTCCTTTTCACCTTTGATGTCTGGGGTCTGATTTAAACCATTACTTTTCTTTCTGTCCCACTGTCCCTGAGATAAATACTTCAGTGAAAAACGATTAATGTAAAAAATTCAATGCAGTTTACAAAACTGAAGAATGAAGGAGACTATGAGAAAGGTCTATGTTCCCGTATAGTTGAGAAATTCCAGGTCAATTAGATCTTTTAGGGAGCTCGGCACAGCCTGCATGATGTTGGAAAGCTTTGTGAGTGCCAGGTAGAGAAAGTAATACTTAGTATCTCTCACTCTAACTGAATCCTTCCCCACAGGCATTGTGGTGGTAGGGTTTCTTTAAGCATTCTTTGAGGAATGTTTAAAATCTAGAGATTTTCTAGGACACAAGGCTTCTAACTCCTAAGAGGCAGATGTGTCCACTTTGCACATTAAATGTGTCCACTAATGCACATTCCTCCATCAAACCAAGGGTTATATTCTCATAAGTGCCCACATAGTTTTGAGCTGGAAGAAGAGACCTTAGAGCTACAGCAGCTTGAGGGGCCTGCTGTCTTGGGTCTCCATATGACTGTTTGGTGATGGTGGTGGTGGTTGTTGTTTTGTTCTGAGTTGGAATATTAATAAAATAGCCTCCAGTCCCTCCCAGGGATTTTCTACACCGTGGGGTTCTCTTTGTATTTTTCCTCTTCCCAAAGATGAGAAATAGTATAGCCTGGTTCTGGTAAATGGGCTCAAATGGCAGCACCTCTTCCATTTCTAACAGGACAGTAGAGTACAAATGCCATATGGTTCAGAAGACATGATTGAACACAGAGGACAAAGATGAGACTTTTCATGCTGGGCATTGCTATCAGGGACCTGGGTAGATGTAGACTTATTCTTAACTGTGAAAATCAGGCTGCGCCTTGGGAGGAATGGACATTTAGGCCTCATTCACAACCACTTCATTACACAATTAGGAATACTTTAGACAACAATAAGTAACATTTACCTAGGGTGAGAAATGACAAGAAAAGTTTAATGTGTGGGCTGAGGAATCAGCTCAGTGGGTAAAATACTGGTAATATATATACGAAAACCTGAATCTGGATCCTCAGTAGCCATGTCCAAAAAAAGGGGGGTGGGGCAGGGGAGGGACATCACATAAGCCCACATGCTGTAAACCCATACACTGGGGGATGTGGACAGGAGGATATCTGAAGCTCACTGACCAACTAGTTGGCCTAAAACTCTGTAAAACACTACCACCACCATAAAGTAAAGAGGTAAACAGAGAAATAGCAGTGTAAGCCTCCAGCCTCTGTGTTCATGAACACACATGTACACACACAAGCATAAGCACCTCCCCACAGATACACAAACACACAATTTTTTATGGAAGTTAACACAATGAAAATACTGGAAAAATTAAAATATATTTAAACATACATTTAAAAGAAAAGTATCAAGAAGTATGTTGATGAAAGAGTTGTAAAACACAGTGGGTTAGAACAAGGAGACCTGTGAGGTATCAGCGAGGCAGGGCTTCAGGTGCATCCTAGAGGAGCCTATTGATTCTGACTCTAGCTTGCATTGTCTTAAAGCATGTTGGCTGCAAGGACTACTGCCTCCACAGAGGATTTTCAAGACACTAGTGATGAAACAAAGCTATGAAAATAGGCCTGGACCTCACAATGAGAGCTGTGAGGGTTCCCTAGCTGAGTAAGTAGGAAGTAAATGTAACACTGGCCAGACACTTTTCAGGCCTGACACCACTGTATAGGGGAAAGAGTCTAAGCACATGTCACAACTGAGAGGAGTAAGAAGAGGTGTGGTCCTGTGGAAAATTGATTTTTGATAAAGAAGTCAAAACCATACAATGGAGAAATGAAAGTATCTTCACCAAATGGTGGAGGACTAACTGGATGTCTACATGTAGAAGAAAGAAAATAGATCCAACCTTATCCTGCATGAAACTCAAGTCCAAGTGGATCAAGAACCTCAACATAAAATGAGATTCACTAAATCTCATAGAAGAGAAATTGGGGAATACCTTTGAATGCATTGGTACAAGACACAATTTTCTGATCAGAACACCAATGGCTCAGGCTCTAAGACCAACAATTGATAAATGGGACCTCATGAAACTGCAAAGCTTCTGTAAGGCAAAGTACCCTATGGACTGGACAAATCATCAGCCTATAGATTGGGAAAGGATCTTCACCTGACAGAGGGCTACATCTGACAGAGGGCTAATATCCAAAATTGACAAAGAACTCAAGAAGTTAGGCATCAACAACCTAAATAACCCAACTAAAAAATGGGGTACAGAATTAAACAGAATTCTCAACAGAGGAATCTCCAATGGTTGAGAAGCACATATAGAAATGTTCAAAGTCCTTAGTCATCAGGGAAGTGCAAATCAAAACATATCTGAGGTTCTATCTTACACCCATTGGAATGGCTAAGATAAAAAACTCAAGAGACAGCACATTCTGGTGAGGATGAGGAGGCAGGGGAATACTTCTTCATTGCTGGTGGGAGTGCAAACTTGTACAACCACTTTGGAAATCAATTTGGCTGTTTCTCAGAAAACTAGGAATAGTTCTACATCAAGACCCAGCTAAACTATACCTGGGCATATAACCAGAAGAAGCTCTATCATCCTCCAAAGACACCCAACTACATTCATAGCAGCTTTATTTGTAATAACCAGAAACTGGAAACAACCCAGACATCCCTCAACTGAAGAATGGATAAAGAACATGTAAAACATCTACACAATGGAATATTACTCAGCTATTAAAAACTAAGACATCATGAATTTTACATGGAAATGAATGGATCTTGAGAATGTCATACTGAGTAAGGTAGTACAACTCTAAAAGGACATGCACAGTATATACTCACTTATAAGTGTATTATTAGCCATAAAATATAGGTATATGCTACACTTCAGGGACCCAAAGAAGGTAAACAAGAAGGAAGGCCCTAGTGTGGAAGCTTGAATCTCACTTAGAAGGAGAAATAAAATAGTCATAGAAGGCAGATGGAGGGAGGGCGAAGGGGTGGGTTAAGGAAGGTAATGGGGGGTTCACAATCAAGTGTGGGGACAGACAGGAGAGACGGCTAGATGGCCATGAAAATGAATGGACACCTGCAACTAACATGGGTGAGGGTGTGGGATGGGGCGTCTCCAGGAGAAGACAGAGACTTGGGGTAAGGAAGGTGCCCAAGAGTCAATGGTGGTGACCTTAGCTGTGACTCACTATACTGGTGATATGGAACCTGAAGAGGCCACCTCCTGTAGCCAGGCAGAAACCTCATTGAAGCAACAGAGATACCAACCTGCCTACAAAACTTCTAACCCCAAATTATCCTGTTTACAGGAAATGCATGCATAGGGGATAGAGCAAAGACTAAGGAAATGGCCAACCAATAAGTGGCCCAACTTGAGAGACATCCCAGGGTAAACACCAGTCCCTAATACTATCACTGACATTCTGTTATACTTGCAGACAGAAGCATGCAGTCCTCTGAGAGGCTTCACCAGAAGCTGACTCAGACACAGATACCCACAGCTAAACAGGGGCTGGAGCTCAGAGACTCTTATGGAAAAATAGGAGGAAGGATAAGCAGGTCCTGAAGGGGTAAGGACTCCAAAGTCAGACCAATACAATCAACTAACCTGGACCCTTGGGGATCTCAGAGTCTGAACCACAAACCAAAAAACATACTTGGGCTGGACCTAGGCTTCCCTGATCATATGAAGCAGATGTGCAGTTTGGTCTTCATGTAGGTCCTGAATAATTGGTATGGTGGCTATTCCAAAATCTGTTGCCTGCATGTGGGATATGTTCTTGTAGTTGGGCTGCCTTATCTAGCCTCAATGGGAGAGGAAGTGCCAGTGTGGGGTGATACTTGGGGGACCCCACCCACTCAGAGAAGGGGAAGGGGGAAGGATTGTGGAGAGGGTAACCTGAAGGGGGGCAGTGAGTCAGATGTAAAATGAAAAATTAAATAAAAAAACAAACAAAATAAGAATGGGTGTGGCACAGAGAGACACATTTGTAAAAAGACCAAAAAGTATAAAGAAAAAGCATAAAACACCATAAAAAATTACTCTCAACAAGTAAACAGCATGCCCCTGTTATTATACAATGTCATCCAGTTATTGTAAAGGCTAAAAATGAAGGTTTATGAGAAGCAAGGCATGTGATCATTTCAAAAAGAATTCCAAGAACACCTTCCTGTGGTACGAAAGCTCCCTGACTATTTGCACATTCTGAGTAGCATGAGTGGCTATCAAGAACAAACTGGATTAAAATGTACTTCATGGGATAGATTGGTGGGACAAGCTCAAGTATACTATCTTGTGGGGACTCACAGCTGCTCAGGCACTTAAGTTTCTGCTTTTACAAATTTGTCATGTGGAGAAAAACAAAAGATGGGTACATGTCTTTCTGTACATGAAAGCGCCCATCAACCCACTCTATCTCAGACCTTAGAGAGGGGGGCCTGCAGTCCTGGCAGCCCTGCATCCTAACAACTAAAAGCATCAAGGTTGCTACCAGCCTTGCATGGACTTGCTCTGGCAAGACAATACTTCAGTCTTAAACCTCTAACCCTGTCATGTCCCATAAGCATGCAGGCGATTATAACCCATGAAAGCAAACTTTGCATGAGCCACACCAAGACAAGTCATGCTTTTTCTTGTTAATATCTTCATGAATTTAAGATATGAGTATGACATCACATACCACTACCATAAGCAACGATTGTTTAATATACCTAGGAACTACTTATCCCTATAATGATGATGTCACTGCAGTGTGTTCTAATCAGCAAAGTGTGTGCCTAGAGGCCTGCAGAGTAGACAGACCCTAGAGCTAGATAAACACCTGGTAGAACCCAAGCTCCTCCCCTCCTAGAACAGGAAACTTCCCATTTCCATGACCCTCCCCACCCCCCTCCGCATGCCATCTTCCTTTCAGATATAAGAGCTCTCAAAAATAATAACAAAGGACAATTCTGGTCAGTACCAGGCAATCAATAAATACAGTCACCTTTTCTGTGAGATGAGCTGTCCCCTTCTTAACAGACAAGATTCTATCCATGAAAGGAGGCATTGGGAACTAATAAGAATGAGGTTTAAGTGTTTTCAGAAAACATTTTCAAAGAGTTGACTCATTTCCTAGATTTTCAGAACTGTTCAATGGAATTAAGTGGCACTTTATTTTAAATCACTGGTTCAGTTTTGAGTTTCAAGATGGGCTGTGGTAGCACAAATTTTCTCACTGGAGTTAAAATGAATTCACTGAAGCTGAAATGCATGCAGTCAGGTCAGAATGACCTGAGAAGGCAGGGCAGTTTTTATAGCTGGAAGACTTGTACACGTCACTCACCGCGTCATCCAGTAAGTTTCCAGTACTCTTCTTTCCTGAAGACTTTGATGAAGGAGAAGGCGAAGGAGATGGGGCTGAAAGCGTCTCTTCTTGTTCAATTTCTTTTTCCAGCTTTATCAGACCAGGAGGCTCCACACCATACCTTTCAAAAACATCAGAAAGTTATGCATGCACATGCACATGCACACAGTATAACAATGCAATGGTTGTACAGCATTCTGGATTGTGAGTACCAAGAACCACTGCCCTTTTAAAATGGCATACACTCACTGACACTGAAATGAAACGTTGTGAATTAACATCCTTGGAGCATGGTAAACACATGTGGCTGCAGTGTATGTAAGTGCACATGCATGGAGGTATATGATTGAAACATACTCAACATTTTACTGTCTCAGCAACATGAACACACAAAGGGAGTTTATCTAAACTGTTTTCTTTATCAGAATTGACAATAAAAATGCTATAATGAAAGTCTGATTTGGAATATAAGCTTGGTAATGCCAGGGATTAAAACAGAGGGTTGGTATCAAAATTAATACAGCAGAATGCTAACACTAAAAACAAAAAGTAACTGATTCTACAAAGAAGAGATTCACTGTGAGCTGTTCCTTTACAGTGAGAGCACTGCACATGGTTGCACAATATTGCAAGGCCTTAGGAATAGGACAGTGAATGCACAAACATTATTACTGTGAAATAAAACTAGAATACTTCAGAACAACGATGTATAAAAGAGGTGGAAACTCTACATTTTTAAGACACTTAGAAAGGAAAAGAGGGGGGACAAGTAAGAGAGCACATGGTAGTGTCTGTTACCCTTGTATCTCCCATAATCAGGTTTTCCTTAAAATTTAAAGAAAGATGCACTAGGTTTTATAGGCCTATATCATCCTTGCTTAGTGGGGGATAGCAAAGATAATTCTGAAACTTGACAGCTATTAGGAAGTAATCTAGGCATACACTTTCATTAACAAAATGATGAATGTCTACAGAGGACTGAGACAGGACAGACTTCCAAGAAGGACCTGCTGTTGTCAGCTTGCCTATTCTTTCTGATCAGGCGATTGTTATAAAGGAGAGAAAACATTACTTGGTGATTAAAAGGTTGTTGTGAAGCAAGTGTGGTGGTGCACACTTGTGATCCCAGCACTCAGGAGGCAGAAGCAATATGCTAATTTTGTGATCAGTCTAGATTAGTTGAAGGGACCCTCTCTCCAGATGAAACAAGGAAAATAAACCAGGAGTTATTAAATAGCATACAATATAAACAGTCCATGAGCAGAAACTAAGTGCTGACACCGTGCTCATAACTTAGTTGAGCACTGTGTCAATTCAGCAGCCAATGTCAAACCCTGCCTATGTCCTGCAGTGTCTTGTTACTTTAACAGATGTCACTGTATACAAGTGCAGGACAAGTCTCTAGGGGGGCCGTTTTCTTCCTGGTGATATTTGATCCTGACAGAGGGGGCTCAGGTCCTGTCCTGTCGACTCACTACCCACACTTCGCCCTGCCGTGAAAGGACATGGTTAAGTTGATGCAACCTCACTAGTTCACTCAGTCTCTCTAGAGAGAAATCTCCCCCTCCACAGGCCCCAGGCCATTTCCAGCCTTAGACACTCAACATGTCTGTTAACTTGGGCCTTTTAAGTCACAAAGGGAAGGCTGTGATTCTTTTTTCTTTTATTTTTTTTCCTCCCTTCAGAATCTGGAGAGAAGGATTCTGTGCATCAGATGCATTTTGAGAGCTGCAAAGAGTATATAAGAAATAAGTACAAACAGTTTACAATGCCACAACAACCGCTAATCTATTAAGTAACTTTTGTTCCAAAGTAAACACACAGTTGCTATAAATATTTGGTTAGCACATTTTGTATTTCTACCTTTTTGTATTTATAAACCAATTAATGAATCATTACGAGACACATGGTGTACTATGGATTCTATTCTATCACCAGAATTGATTCACAACAACCTCAGACTTCCTAACAGGCCAGAAAGACTTTGGAAAGCAACGCTCTAAGCTGCTACAGACTTCTGTGGGTTCTTAGCTCCAGTAAGGTATAAATCTTGCCTGTGTTGAATGTTCTCATGAGAATAATATAAACCCAGTTAAGTCTGGAGGAATCTCAGACACTGTGATCATGCCAACTCCACAGCAATAGTAAGTGAAAACATCATATTTTAAAATATAAATAGATTAGAAAATACTTTATATTCACCCACAAGTGGATGAAGGCCACCTTTCAGGACCAAGGTGCATATACTCTGTCTTAAAAAAATAAAACAATAGCAAAAATGCTATTCGAGCAGCAACAGGCTCAGCTCATGTCCAACACAAAACAAAAAGGCCAGCTTTGATGAAATTAGAACAGAATCACACGTGGAAAATGCTTCCTCGGAGATTCTTCTTTCCCTGAGAAAGCTGAATATTGTCTGTGCCACTGCCACAGCAAAATCAGCACCGAGCCCAGAATCCGATGCTTCCTTTGGCTTGTGAATTCTTCAAGCTGTTCAGGATAGCATTGAGCAGTACCAGAATGCAGATGAATATGAATTGTTGGCTTCCTGTCCATCTGGGGGCTATCATCAGGCTATCATGAACCACCCCCAAGGCTAGAGGCTTGCACCTATAAGCTAACATAGTTGTCAAATGCATTTGTTCTTCAAAAGGCAACCTCAGTTTAGTATCAGTAACTTCTATACCTCTTCGCATGACCATTCTTTGTATAATGTTTTTCTCAAATTAATGTTTCTTAGAATAGGTCGGTAAAATTTGGGGAGAAGGGAGGTTTTTTTCCTAACCCTTAATAAAGGATCCAACAAGAGTCATCAAGGAAGTTGAATTCACTGAAGCTGAGTCCTGATTCCTGCAGGGCAGATATGGTCTAAATCCTCAGAGGCTGGACACTTTCTTTCATCTCACTAAAAACTAAGACAGTCATAGGTTTGGCAACTGTAAAAGGAGAATATAGGAATGGCTCTCTCATTTTGCTGGCATAGGATATGGTGTTTGGGATTAAGCTAACTGGAAGAAATACACCACCAAACTCATTCCTGACCTAGAAAATCTATTCAAACTATTTAGTAGTCTGTATGTTCCAACAAGAGACATCTGTGTTCCATTGTAGTGGGGTCGGGGGACAAATTTAATAGACTAATGAAACTCCCTCTTTGTAAGGCATGTAACAGATGGTTTATAGATTCTTGCCAGATAATTTTGCCCCATTTTTCCTCTTTTAAGACAATGTAAACTTAGATTTATATGTGGAAAATGTCCCAGCATGGGAAAAGATGCATAAACTCCCAGCAGTCCTTGCAGTTCCTCCAAGTGAATCAATTATTGATCTTAACACATGATCACTTTTCTTTTAAGTAATGTTTCCTCAGACCATGACTGAAATATAAGATTAAAGAAAATGTCCTCATAGTATTTCCTTTAAATAGTCATAAGCTTGTTCTGGGTCAAGAGAACAGCAAAACCCAAGTCATGAGATGACTTGGTGTGCCACTGACACCCAAATTTGCCCCAAACTACCATTTCAGAAGCTTCCACTTTTACAACGAAGATAACCTTAATGTTGCAGTCAGAGAAGATGTTGAAATCATAGTTATTTACTTCATTTTGCACAATTAATACTAAAGTATTGGTCAAACAATCTTTTGATTTTGTTGAGTTACATTGGTCAATGCCATTTGTTTTGTTTGTTTGTTTGTTTTGTTTTGTTGAAATCAGAATTGTGAATTTTTCTGATATACTAGTAGAGAGATTTTACCATCCAAAGAAATTTTACAATGAGAACAGAAGTAATGTCACCATCTCAGAGCCCAGATTGTCTTCAGTTCTTGAAAGAGTTCTGCAGAATGTCTCTAGGCAAAAAAGTACAGCAGAGGCTCCTAGCATCATTTCTGAAGTGATGGTGGTGCTCTTAAGAGCATACATGTGAAATCTGGAGGTACCCTTACAATGGAATATACGAAGGCATCCCCTATCAGTGTGGAAAACACAAAACTCAAGAGACTTCAGGAACTTCAGTAAGATCAAACTCATCTTTATGGGAGAAGATGAATGCGGTTTCTAGGTGTGCTCTGAAAACCACTCCTAGCTTGGGCCAACATTGTTCAAATGCATTAATCTATGTGGTCTTCAGCAGCAGATACAAGAGAGAAGGGAGTGATGTCAAGTATCTAAATCTAGATCTAAACCTCAGGCAGAGCTTAGATGTGAAGTGAGACTAGGTAGAGTGGGTTGTCTTTCCTTCCTACTGCAGGTGCTTCTAGTACAACCAAAGAAAAACCTTGGATGTGTTCAGAAAGAAACGAAAGGGCATTTTACCTGAATAACAGTTTATCTAACTGGCATCCTTTCAACTGTCAAAAGAATGTAGCAGCAAGAGAAATGCACTGTCCCATTTTCTTTTCTGCTGAACAGTATATAGTCATTCACAAGACTCACTCAATTGAAGGAGACAGAAATATAATACAGAATTCAATATTGCAACTTCAAGGTCTCTTCATTTCAACTCCACCATGGAGTACTTTCATCCACAGTGTTTTCTGGAATAAATGTAGCCTTTATCTTTACTCATATGGTCATAAAATGTGGGTTTGTACAGAGCAATACACAGTAACCCACCACCTAAAACATCTGTACTGGTCTTCAGATGCAGGTTCCCATAGAATGTCCAACCTACACATGAAAGGGCTGGAGTGGAGCCCCAGTACCCTGTGCTCCCACGAGTGCATGCCTGCAATCCTAACACTGGGAACGCTGAAGCTGGACACCAGGATCATTCTTAACTAGACGAAGAGTATGCTTAGCCTACAGGGAACTCTGTTTCAAAATAAACTAATTGACTGACTACTTACTTACTTACTTAATTGCAGTGAGGAGGAAACTCCCCATATGACATTTTACACTGAAATTGATAAATATACTGCTATGTTCTTCATTACCTAAGATCTGCATTAGATTTCATTCCTATGTCAAAGGTAATTGTTGTCAGATAGTCAAGCTTCAGTTTTGGTGGTAGTCATAACTAGAAATGTTCTTTCTAAACTAAAGTATTAATGTGATAAAAAAAAAGTTGTAAAATAAAATGTCAAAAGCAGAAAAATGACTATTAGCCACTTGAGGACTGTAAAAGCCCAGAGACTCTGAGGAGTTAGTCTTTCTTTGGAGGCAGTTTTCCTGTGGCTATGTTCTGTTCTCAAAACTTGACTGTCTAATGCATCCATTTGTACTCTTTAGGCACAAAGTAGAATCTAGCATTCTTCTCATATTTAAGTCATATAATTATACCACACACTACTTTCTTAATTGAACTTCTAGACCTCTAGGTTTTTTTCAAGTTAATTATCCCCAAGGCAGCTGTTGATTGGTTTTGTTTTTTCTTAGTGTCTATTGCTTCTATGTAATGAATGCTGAATTTGACTGGGGCAGAAGTTCCAGAGCTAGTGCAGGAGTTGCGTCTCTGGAACCAGCAATATCTTTGTCCTACTGTGGAAGAACTAAAGAGGCTTGGCATTCTGGCTGGCAAGGGGATGCAGGCTCATGCTGTCCCTGAAAGGTAGCCCCTCAGTGATGAAGGGTAAGAGTATCACTCATACCTTTTAAACAGATATCTAGACATCTTGTGTAGCTAAAGGAATCTTAAATGACTCATTTGTTATTCCTTGTTGTCTAACACACTGTAATATTAATTTTAATTAAAAATACTGAAGCAATCTTTTTCACTATAATTACTGAGGTAAAATAAAAAATTCCGATATATTTACTAAAAGTTTATTGGCTGTGGTGATTTAAAGAATTTGAGATTGTTTCTGACTATTAATCAAAAAAATGTATATTCTTTGGCAGTGTTTGTTCTGGAGCACAGTATCATAATGTACAAAGTTTTCTTTCTCCTATTTTTCTATGTCAATTCTCCATCTAAGTTCACCCAGTATTATCCCTCACTCCATTTTACTGGTCCACGCGATCTCGACACATACACGCACATACATACAGACAAGCAGGAACAAAGATGTAAAAATACATAAAGTAAATACAATGACTTTAAAGGCATAGAATATCCCCTCCATGCTCCAAAAGGATATGAAAAGAAATGAATTTAATTAAATGGTATCAAGGATGGCTTAGGCAGAAACTGTCCTGTCCACATGATGACACATGATGTCTACATGACACATGATCTCCACATGATGACAGTGTTCTGCATCAGAAAAAACATCTAAACTCATTCAATATTTACTTTCCCTCAAGATGTCTTCAAATCTTCTTATCTTCATTTCTTCTCTGGATTTCACAGAAGTATAAAAAGCCTTGTCAGGCAGTTTGCAAGGTTACTAGCAGGAAAGCATGAAACCAGAGCAAACTGGTTTGTCTAATGCAGTCTTTTCCTCAGCTTACTTAGCTAGGATCACTACAATCAGTTGTTTGTGTTTTTCATACAGGAAAATATTTCAAAAACACCTTGACACAGAATAAAGGGGGCCGGAGAAATAATAGCTAAACGATTAAGGGCAATCACTGCTTTGATAGAGTAACCACATAGTGAGGCACACAGCTGCCTATAACCTCAGTTCCGGGGAATCCGACACGCTCCTCTGGCCTCTGCAGGTACCTGCACAAACATTCACAGACCTTCACATAGATATAGATGCATATACTTAAAAAAAAAAACTTATAAAAATAAAACCCAATCTCTCTGTTAAAAACATAGATAATTATATAAAAATTAGCCCCATTCAATTCAAAAGGAAAATCTCTGAGGAGTAAAAATTGATAAGAAAAATCGAGAAAATATGTAAACGGGAGACTAAAATTATTAAGCAGAAAACAAGAGATGAAAGAGAAGGAAATAGGAAAGAACAGATTTCCCATTGAGTAAACTGTCCCTTAAAGTGTCAAGCCGGGACCTGGAGAGATGACTAAGTGGCTGTAAGTTCTTCCTGTTTTCCCGTAGGATCCACACTGGGCATATCACAGGTACATATACAGACGAGGAGGCGCACAATACCTACAGAAGCTTTTAAGGTTCAAAAAAAAATGCATTTCATTTAAGGATATCAATGACAAAGACTGCCCTGACCACATGATACATCGTTGACAATAGTAGAGGCATACTTTTAACCATGGCTCTCTCCATATGATCCAAGCAATTTCATTTGCTAAATGGTTTCTTTTTTGTTTTTACCTCTTTATTTTTTTTATTAGATATTTTCTTCATTTACATTTCAAATGCTATCCCCAAAGCCCCCTATACCCTACCCCTGCCCTGTTCCCCAGCCCACCCACTCCAGCTTCCATTCCCCCTGTACTGGGGCATATGATCTTTGCAATACCAAGGGACTCTCATCCCATTGATGGCCGACTAGGCCATCCTCTGCTACATATGCAACTAGAAACACAGCTCTGGGGGTTACTGGTTAGTTCATATTGTTGTTCCTCCCATAGGATTGCACACCCCTTTAGCTCCTTGGTTACTTGCCCCTAATGAAGGTGCTAAATGGTTTCTTAGCATCTGTTAGAATGTCAATAGTGAGAAGCCAGCATGTGTTCCTTGCCCCAGGCTGGGATGTGTCTGTGTCTGGACATCAGAGGGTTTACCTACCTGGCTGCAATCCGACCAAGCTCTAGCAAGCAGAGACACACTTCTCGGGGCTGCTTATGCAGAACTGGAAGAGAAGACAGACAGAAACACCTTTACAACAAAAAAATACTGTAAAGTATCTTTGGGGGACAGGCTTGCCCATGACCCTCCTGTTGCCCTCACAGTCAGAGATGAGCTACTTTTCGTTCTGCCATTCAGAAGACTCATTCCAAACCATCAACTGTAGATGCATGGTACTTTTGGGAACTCCAGCCACACTGCGCCCCATACCCCATTGTTCCAATGAACTCTCACTATAAAAACATTGACTTCGATTAGTTAATATTAGTAAGTCTATGTTTGATGCGCATGTAGCAGTAACTGTAAGTGCAGTATTAAACATATCACACACTAACTGTGCAGTGAGGGTTAATCTTTTGAATATATTGTGTATACTCCTGATTTTTAAATAAGATTGAATTAATAAGGATAAAATTTATAAACTACAATTCTTTGTTTACCTCCAAATAAAGGCATTTGTCAAATAGGATCTACAATTTGATGTTCTCTGCTAATCAATAATTGATGATTTAGAAAAAGACACACTCTACTGGCTGGATTCTTAAGACGTGTGTCTTAAAGGTACCATCAGCCAACAGATAAGCTAATGAGAAGCCTTCTTTGAGTTTCTATTCCTGAATTATATGACACTACTGCTTAGAGAAGCTGTTCTGTGAATGGTCTAGGGCAGATCATTGCAGACAACTGCATACTCGCACTGCTGAGCCAATGAGAAGAGCACATGTTGCTTGTTCTAATCTAAGCTGGGGCAGTTAAAAAATATTATATTCAGCATCAAATAAATCAATAATGTAACAAATCTTTTCATGAAGAAAAGTCCTCACAAAGTAATTATTCTAATAAGATAAAATAATATTTATTGATAAGAAAAATAGAAATTTTGTTCTAATTCATAAAGCTAGAATTTTATAATAATTCAAGTCCCACTCTCTCTCTAGTCACTGTAGCTAAGTATTCTAATTTCCTGTATCCACTCATAACATAATAAAAATATTTAGTCTAATGATAGCAACAGGATTTGTTCGGGGTAGATCTGAATACTAAATGTATTTGCATTTTGACTACTAAAATTTGTGATTTCATTTGGTTAGAACAGACATTCAAATTAAGTATCATTAATAATTTGGTTATAAAATGTCATTTTTAAACTTAAAAAAATCAGAATGCTTACTAAAATCATAATTGATCATAGAAATCCTGAATTGAAAAATATTCCCATTCCCAATAAGCAATGAAGCTTTAGCTGTCCAATGGGGAATTATTATAGAAGCATCTAAGGGAGCCTTGAATAGTTTCTAATTAAGTAAACATTCTTTACATAAATATCTTACAGCTCCAGCTATGAATGTTTTGGCTGGCTGTGGCTAGGACGGCAGTCACCTCATAAGTTAATTTAATGTGTTGTTCAATCAACTTCAATTCAGTGACTGGGGCATGTGGCATTACACAGATAGCAATGTCAAACAGAGGACAACATTGAATACCACAGAAACAGAACCAAGAGACCGAAACCAATCTAACTCATCAGTTTCTTCATATCCTAACTTTTTAGGACATGGTACTAAAATTAAACACGGAGCTTTGAGTGGGAGGAAGAAGGAATGGAAGTGAAGAAAAGGAAGACATTTAAGTGCCTGCTGCTTCCCTCCTCTTCAGTGAGAGCTGTGTGAAGGAGGTCCAGTGCCACTCACTTCTAGATGGAAACATCAAAATAGTAGTGGTCAGAACAAGTGAGTCCACTTGCAGGCAATGACCGACTGTTAAAAAGCAACACCTGACACAACTATCATGAGATTTTAGCCAAATGCGTACAGGAATTCTGATGAATTGGTATGAGTATGTAGTGGTGTGGAGACCAGACTACTACACAGAAAATTAAATGTGTTCTGAAGACCAATGATAGGGAAATTTGGTAAGAGGGATGCATAGTAATTACTCAACTCTTGCTTTCTTCATTTGCCAAAGTAAAACATTTTGCATACCAAGCTCAAATGTTGACTCAATGTGGACATGTCAGAAAATCAGTTTGACAAAGTGGAGTAAGCTCAAGGTCCCCATCATCATTCTAACAGAACTGACCCAGAGACTCTAACAGAAACAAAACTGTCTTAGATGGGAGAGGGATGAGGAGATGAAAAGCAAAAAATGACAGTGATGTATGTGTGTGCCAATGTCATTTGTACACAATATTAAATGTTGACACAGGAAAAAATGGAACATTTTTTAGGAAGAATTTCACAGAAAGGCTGAATTTCAATCTCAAATTTTTATGAAATTATTATCCTTTATATAGTAATAATAAAATTGCTTCGAAACTTTATACTTGTAAATTATTGTCTTTTGTCATTCACAGCCTTCCAAATATTGATTAGACTCTCACAAAAATGGCCAGAAAAGAAAAACAGACAAAGCAAATACTATGAGTGATGACTAGCGGACCTGACCGAGTCTTCACTCCCCGATTCCTCCACCATGTTATGTGTTAGAATACTGAGCATGATAACAGGCTGGTGGGGTGGGTTATGGTGAACAAACAAGAAAGATGAAATTGCTTAGCAGGTTTAAAAATGATAAGAATTTAGCTTAGTTAAATGCTTATTTAGTAAGCAAAAATTACTTTTAGCATACTGCTTGTAAAAGTGGATCTAGAACCCTTTAATGGCATAATGTTTGTATAAGACACAAGAGTCTGCCTTGACTTGAAGGGAACAGGCTATGGGTGTGGATGCAAATGGCAAAGACGCGGGCATGAGTGTGAGGACTCAAGGACTGATCTGTGTTGGATGGGCAAGTGAGTCTGTGGATTCTCACACTGCCTATCTCATAACATCCCTGTGGTGATTGGATGAAATACTACTATAATAAGCACAGTACTTAGCACACAGGAGACATGGCCTGACGGCACCTCGCCTTTTTATTATTACAGTTTTCATTGTTATTAGTGATTTGCCTAGGAAGATTAACTTCATTTGTTTGAGTCAATTAACATTATTCACTTTCGTTTGTTCCCATGATCATCTTATTGCACCCTTGTAGTGAACCAGTGGTAATCTTCATAGGCTAGAGAAATGACTCAGCCATTAAGATCACTCACTGGCCGTTCTTCCAGAGACCATGGCTTCAATTCCCAGCACCCACATGGTAGTTCACAACCACCTGTATCCGTTCCAGGGGTGTGTTACCCTCACACAGACAATGTATATAGGCAAAAACCAATGCACATAAAATGAAAGAAAAAAGAAAAAAAAATACTCTAGAATGAAAAAAAAAAAAAAAACACACACCGTATACTTGGGAAATGCTAATTTAGAGCATCCTGTGGCAATGAGTATTTTTAATATTACAGGGCAATATACTTCATGGGCTGATATACATATAGTATGGCTATTACAAATTTATACTAGATTTAAATTTAAATAAAAATTACATTTGTACACGAGTTGTGCTTAAGACCTAAACACCTTGACATTGATTTCTCGAGAATAGAACAATTTAGTGGAGTCTATCTTCAATAATTAATCTGGAAGTATAAGGTGCATGCATACAAATAATACACAGACAGTCCCCACATATATTCTCACCCATGAGGGAAGCACTGTAAGATGGAATATAGTGAAGTTCAATGAACACACTACAAGGACACAGGTTTCCTTTCTCCAGCACATTGCACTAAGAATTGTGATCAGGGCAAGTGTATCAAGTTGGTCTTATTTACAGTTACTTATTTTCCTTAAACTTAAAAATAGTCCTATACAACTTTCCAAATCCATTCAAAGTATTCATTTCTATAAGGGGTACAGTATTTATAGGTGAACAAAAATGATTTCAAATTTTGGCTATCACTTGGGAGTTGTAAAAAGTGGTCACGAATGATTTAATTCTCCCGATACAAGCTTTTTTTGTGCAGTGACGTTGACTGGCAGACTACAAGGGGTAGCATATGTGCTGAGCTTAGCTGCTCTTGATGAACACAGAAATACAACCATCAAACCTGAGCCAATGGAGACCCCACCCTGAAAAAGGTACAGAGCTGCCCAGTATCCTTTCAACCAACCTGGATTCTTTAAAGTCCCTGAAACTGCCACCCAGTAAGCTGCAAAACAGTCTTTATAAACTGAGTCTTATTCTCCTGGACATCTTCCTAGATGCTGTGCAGACAGCTAGTTCTGGAAAGGCATGGCTAAATTTCTAAGTAAAAGCTGATTTGGGGGATGGTTGTAAACATCTGAAGTCCCAGCACCTAGAGGTAGAAGCTGGAGAGTCAGGAACCCAAATCACCCTTAGCTACACAATGAGTTCCCCTGGGTCGGCCTGCACTGTTTAAGACCATTCTCAAGAAAGAGATAAAGAGAACAAAAGTAAACAAAACATAATAAAGACATGAATTAAGATGCTAAAGCACTTTTTTTTTTAAGTAAAAGAAGCTTCTTTTAAAAATCTAAAACAAAATAACCCTGGAGAAAAGTCCAATGAATACAAATACCAGGTGGCTCTGAGGCAGCAATGTGGCCTTGCTATCCTGCATTAATCCTAACACCTCACAAATAAGGATATTCATAACAATAGACTAATAACAATGTTGACTTGATCTAACCCAGAGACATAGTCTTACAGTTTTCAATACAGACAAAAACAGGAACAAGAACAGGGCATATCACACAAGGGATGCAGGCAGCAAGTGTTGCTTTTCTGATGCAGCCAGTGACCAGGCAGGAGAGGCTTGGTACAGTTATCTGTGATCTCCAGAGAGTTCATCATACTTTAGTGAGGCCAGAGATTTGCTATGGAGAATGTCTGGAACCATAGATCACAGGCTTTGTGAAAAACCCTGCTAGTCACAATGGTGCATGGAAAGAACAGAAACCACACAACAAGCACAGGCACAGGGAACCAGAATTAAAGAGGGTAACAGTCACATGAGTCACACAGTGCATGCTACACAGCAGACAGCAAACCCGTTTCTCGGTGGGCAGATTCGTTCTCTGAGAAACAGATGAATAGTCATTGCGCTCCAGGTCCTACAATCAGTCAACAACATGTTGATATTGACACCAGTACTGCAAGCGATCTGTGTGCTTTTAGAGTTTCCCTGACCCTCCCCTCTACCTCCCAGGTAATAAAAATGTGTACCAACAGACAAAATCAAACATGTCACTGGGGGAAAAAGCTAACATATTCTAAATGAGTTTTCTTTTGTTACTTTCATATACTCCTTATAAATAAATGCATCACTATTCAGAAAACTATATTAAACATTAAAAGCCTTAGAAAAGTCATATAAGAGCATCAATTTATGACATAAATTTAAAATATTTTAAACTGGGCATAAATCAAATATTTCTGACTTGAAAGTACATCAAGAGTCACATAAAAATAACCAATGTCATTTTAAATGTGGTTAAAATATCTAAATTGACATTTGAAAACATGTCAATTACTGATGGAAGGATTATTGACAAATATAGTCTAGTAATCTTTATATAATTCTTTTGAAATAAAAAGTATAAATATTTTACTGCTTTCTAACCTTTTTTTTAATTCCATGTTTTAAAATTCACTAGAATTATAAATGGAGAAGTATTTTGATACTAGGCTTATGAATGATACATGTTTAAATTCAAAGCAATGTCTCTGGCAATCTTGTTCATGGGAAGCAGAAGAACAAACACTGAGGAAGCATCCACAAGGCTAACATCTATGGGATGGACCAGCTAGGTCAGGGGAGTTAGCACACGGACACAGTCAGAGCTACAGCTGCACAGGGTGTGCAGAAACAACCTCAGTGGCAGGGCTCCACACAGTTCTCAGTCACCTGGACTCCACAGCCTCAGAGTCAAACAGCTTTCATAATATGCTGGTGTATGAACGGTCAGTAAAGGGGCCTCTGTGTCAATCACTCTCATTTCTGCCTAAGATGCACTAAGTAAGTTCTCCATGTCTCCAACTACATGCTGTAAAACTGTTTACTACCTAGCTTGCTAGCAAATGAAGACTAATACAGCCTAACTACTCTCCATTCTTCTTTCATAGTCTGGACATGACCTTTATTGTTACGTACATATACAGCCATGTTTAATGTTCACCTCATGCCTTATATCCCCATTCCTTTCCTAGTCTCAAGAATATGAGTTTCATTTTGACATCTATAGACAATGGCAGCTTGCTGAAAATAACTTTGAATGCCAGGGAATATGTATTTTTACTTTGTTAAAGTCTCAGTAGACATTGGGATTTTCATCTTTTACAATTTCCTTCAGAGAAGTCAGTAGAAATTTAAAAAAATAAAAAAATCTGTTAATGTATGCAACTTTATCTAAGACCGTGTTACATTTCTTCAGTAATATACTCAGGAATCTTACATGCAGGTTTTTCTTAACATCTCTTTTATTACTTTGGATAACATTCACTTATTTCCACTGGTGAAGTGTTAGAAACGTTTTGCCAGCATGGCCTGTGATTTTATATCTCAGTTTACTTGTTAACTTAGCCTTTTATCAGTACACTACTCATGGCCTTTGTCCCAGTTTTGCTTTACTTATTTTTGAAGCAATATTTGAGTACAGTTATATCTTATTATCTAAAAACTGACATTTACAGGAGAAAATTCTCTCTCAGATTCTCAGAGTTAACATAGGCGAAGGGTTGTATCTCATATATATAAACCCAGTATTTGGGAGGCTGAGACAGAAGTATCAAGAGCCCAAGGTTATTCTCAGCTACAAAGCAAGTTCAAAGCCAGCTTGAGGCTCTTTGAGGTTCTGTTTAAAATAATAATAATAATAATAATAATAATAATAATAATAATAATAATAGGATGGCCTAGATCACCTCGTTTGTACTATGTGCTGTACAGTATTCTCTTCCAAGAATCAGAAATGTAACCTACATGAAAGACACCTGGAGCTGGCAGCTGCCACGCTTTCATGTCACCCTATGTGCCCCCACCACTCACACTTGGGGATTTCTTGACATTTGCTGTGGTGGAAAGAGAACAGACTGTGAGCAGTGGACAGGGCTGCTGCACAGGGCGGATCCAAGCTGCCTCTGAGAGAGCAGGCAGCTTCCTGTGTGCCCTCTGAGCAGAGTGAACAGAAGCCTCTTCACATGGGCAGCACTGTGATCTAGTTTATCACTCACTTAGACACCCCCCCCCCATCCCATCGAGGCATCTTTTTACTTTGCTTTCTGTTCAAAACACTGGGACACAAAGGATGTTTTTCACTGAGCACCACTGAAATGAAATCTTGAGGTAGGAAAAAAAAAAGAAAGAAAAAGAAAAACCTTGCCCTAAATTCCCTTTCAAAGGTGAACCGTGAAAGACATCAAGCAGAGCACACAGCACTATTGTTGTGGAAAAGTCCAAGGCCAAGGCCAGCAGCTTGGCTCTGCTGCCTCCTCAACACAGAGCATAATAAAAACACCCAGGGAGAAAGGGCTCCTCTGGGAAATGAGATTTCTCTTTGTCCTTCCTCTTTATAGTCATTAATATCCATGGGCCCAGCTGTTTCCTTTCTCCAACTAATCCTAAATCAATGCTATAATATTGACCCCCTTTTACTGGATCCCCGGGGCCTATAATACATCTCCTTCTACCTATTCTGAGCCCCAGAAATTTCAAATATACTTTTAATTGAGCAGCAAAACAGAAAGCCTGATTATCAGACTTGGTTTGGTACTGATCTTAAAAGTAGTTTTTAAATTTTAAAAGGCTTAAAATTTTAGATGTGCTGAACCTGCTTGGACATTTAAGCACCTTTTAATTTAAACTTACATGATAAGATACAAAAGACAATAAAAAAGAAATGTTTAAGGAACAGACTATGTAACAAATTTTTATATATAAATTATCATGAACTTTCTTTTCATAATGCCACCTTCTTTTATAAACAGGAAGATATAGGATATAGGCTATCTAATTTTTCTTTACATAACTATACAGTTGCATAGCAAGGTCATGAGAAAAATTGCTTTAGTGTCTACAGTTTCAGTATAAAATGTATTATTTATGACTTAAATTGAATTGAGTGTTTCAGAGCGTAAAGACAGTACAAACGTGAATTGCAGTGGTATTTCCAGGGAGGAATATGGTACCACATTGACTTCTGCTAAATTCTATTCAAAGTCCTATTAGTCCAGGCAACAAAATGACTCACAGACTCAGAGAAAACCAAGACAAGGCCACAGAGATATTCAGAGCTATTTGTAGCCCATTTGGTTGTTTTTGTTTTTGTTGTTGTTGTTGTTGTTGTTTGTTGTTTGTTGTTTTATTTACTGTAAGTGAAAAAACACATATTTAATGGAAGTCTGTATAATAAACAACCTTATAAATTAATGCAGATGTTAAAGCTTTTGCTTATGCAGCCATTCTTTGCCAGTTCATAATTTGAAGCATGAGGTTAACCATCTCCATACACAGAATGCCTTCATCACACTTGGCATTTAACTGACTATAGCTATGGAGAGACAATGTTTTCAAACCATTCTTCTCCATTTACTTCCTATAATCTTCATTCCATAGCCATAGGCAACTAAAGTTTAAAACATATTTGTAAAGTTGCTATTGAGCTGAAGGGGGGGTAGCTTCAACAAATGCACACACCTGTCACCAAAAATAATCAATCAACGCCCACTTTTTCAATGACCCTTCAGGGAGCATCCTTCTGTATGTGCCACATTACTGTGTAATTATCCTCACTCATCCTTCTTTTAAATTTAGAATACCTTCTTTTCTCTGCTGAGGAATTTCTCATTTAGTGACCATTTTTTTTACATCTAATTTCTTCACCTTAGAACAGATACAAATAGCCTTAGCATGAGAAACATTAAGCTCCCACTGTCACTGTGAGTTTGCTGGGTGTAGTGGAGAAATATTATTATCCAAAGCTCAGGGACAATGGCTCTGTTAACTATTTGGAAGGTAGTCTATGTACTTATTCTCCTGAAGGATGCTTGGCTTATTTTAATGTTAATATTTGGTATTATATGATTTGGTAAATTGATTTTTAAAGCCTTAGACAAAAAAGGCCAAAGTTTTTCCTTTTCCATTAAATGTTCCCATTCTTCACTTTGTTATACTTTGCTGGGGCCTATTTAGTTCCAATATAATTCAATTACATTGCAGAGGACTTCTGCAGTTAGAATTACATTTCAGGGGACCTCTGCAGTAAGCTTGGACATTTATTACCAGAGTGTCAGGCAGTATGGAACCACTCACTAGTTCAATATATCATATGTTTCCTTCCAAGCAATTAAGACTCTCAATGTGTGGTCTGGAAATGGAATTACCAAAATTCAATCAGAAGATAAAACCTCAGGAAACAGCAATCTGGGAAGGTATTTTCTCTGAGGTGTCTTTTTTCTCCGTTACTTTAATATCCCTTATGCATACCTAATTTTTAACACAAAACCAGCTAAATACATAAACCAGTAAACTTCAATTTCAACAAATACAGAACTGAAATTTTTACCCTTCCCAGAGGTGGCAACACCTTGTCCTCTCTTGGTGGAACATAAATTACCGTCCAAGCATGGATTATAGCTTGGTGCTGAAACGCAGTTCTGCATACTCCAATTCCCCATTCATTGATAGCACTCTGTCTGGGTGCAAAGTGCTCTGCAACTTCTACCGCTGTAGTTTATGAACCAGGTGACCAGAAGTAAGACAGCAGGTGCATTTTTCTACCTTGACCTGGCAAAGTTACAATTGCAAGATTTCAATTTACTTTGACTCCTTTAAAATAACCTTAGAAATGACAGCACACAAAAACTGTGGGCAGATACCCTAGGAGGAAAGTCGGTGATGATACGACAAGAGCCAAAGTCTCGAAGGAAGTACATACCCAGGCCTTCAGATTCAAAAAGACATGTTTCATCAACTCCCAAATCTCGGCACCAGGATAGGAAATTGGCTGTGTTGTCTCGGGCAAAAAAGGAGCCCGAGGGTGCACTGGCTTTGCAAGGAATCTTCTTCAGTGGTAGGGTCTAGAAAATAAAGAGATTTCAGTCTGGAGGGATGTCATTTGCAAGTCATTTCAGAAGCACATTAAAAATTCACTTATGCTTTCAACAGGATGCCTTGAAATTTATCTCACATCAAGAAATATTTTGCAAAGAACAAAGAAAAATGTAATGTTGTAAAAACCCAAGATATTCTGAACTTCTGGGCTAATATTCACTTATCAGTGAGTGCATACCACGTGTGTTCTTTTGTGATTGGGTTACCTCACTCAGGATGATATTTTCTAGTTCTACCCATTTGCCTAGGAACTTCATGAATTCATTGTTTTTAACAGCTGAGTAGTACTCCATTGTGTAAATGTACCACATTTTCTGTATCCATTCCTCTGTTGAAGGACATCTGGGTTCTTTCCATCTTCTGGCTATTATAAATAAGGCTGCTATGAACACAGTGGAGCATGTGTCCTTATTACATGTTAGAGTATCTTCTTGGTATATGCCCAGGGAGTGGTATAGCTGGATCTTCAGGTAGTACTATGTCCAATTTTCTGAGGAACCACCAGATTGATTTCCAGAGTGGTTGTACCAGCTTGCAATCCCACCAGCAATGGAGGAATGTTCCTCTTTTTCCACATCCTCGCCAGCATCTCCTGTCACCTGAGTTTTTGACCTTAGCCATTCTGGCTGGTATGAGGTGGAATCTCAGGGTTGTTTTGATTTGCCTTTCCCTGATGACTAGTTCAGAATACCCAAGATACAATTTACAGACTACATGAAGCTCAAGAAGAAGGAAGAGTGGATACGTTGGTCCTTCTTAAAAGGTGGATCAAAATACCCATGGAAGGAGATACTGAGACAAAGTTCGGAGCAGAAACTGAAGGAAAGGCCATCCAGAGACTGCCCCATCTGGGGATCCATCCCATATATAGTTACCAAACCCAGACACTGTTGTGGACTCCAACAAGTGCTTGCTGATAGGACTCTGATACAGCTGTCTCCTGAGAGGCTCTGCCAGTGCCTAAAAAAAGGCAGAAGTGGATGCTTACAGCCACCCATTGAACTAAGCATAGGGTCTCCAATGGGGGAGCTAGAGAAAGGAGCCAAGTAGCTGAAAGGGTTTGCAGCCGCATAGGAGGAACAACAATATGAACCAACCAGTACCTACCAGGGACTAAACCACCAACCAAATAGTACACATATAGGGATTCATGGCCCCAGCAACATATGTAGCAGAGGATGGCCTTGTGGGACATCAATAAGAGGAGAGGCCCTCGGTCTTGTGAAGGCTCAGTGCCCCAGTACAGGGGAATGCCAGGACAGAGAAGCAGGAGTGGGTAGGTTAGTGAACAGGGAGAGAGGGATGGGGTGGGGAGGTTGGAGGGGAAATGAGGAAAGGGGATAAAATTTGAAATGTAAATAAAGAAAATATCTAATAAAAAACAAAAGGAGACAGAACCTCTATGTGGCTGACACACAAGAAAACCAAGAAGGAAGACTATTGTGTGGATAGTATAAGGAACAAAATACTCATGAAAGGATATAGGTACAGAGACAAAATTTAGAGCTAAGATGAAAGGATGGACTATCCAGAGACTACCCCATCCNGGGATCCATCCCATCATCAGCCNCCAAACCCAGATACTAATGCACATGCCAGCAAGATTCTGCTGAAGGGACCCTGATATAGCAGCCTCTTGTGAGGCTATGCCAGTGCCTGGCAAACACAGAAGTGGATGCTCACAGTCAGCTATTGGATGGAACACAGGGCCCCCAATGGAGGAGCTAGAGAAAGTACCCAAGGAGCTGAAGGGGTCTGCAACCCTATAGGTGGAACAACAACATTAACTAACCAGTACCCCCAGAGCTTGTGTCTCTAGCTGCATATGTAGCAGAAGATGGCCTAATCGGGAAGAGAGGCCCCTTGGTCTTGCAAACTTTATATGACCCAGCACAGGGGAATGCCAGGGCCAAGAAGTGGAAGTGGGTGGGTAGGGGAGCAGGGGCAGGGGGGAGGGTATAGGGAACTTTCGGGATAGCATTTGAAATGTAAATATAGAAAATATCTAAAAAAAAAAAACAAAACACATTCTCATCTCAAGAATAACCATTAGTAAACACACATGAGCCTGTCCCCTAATGCCGATTGATTTTTCTTTTATCCTATAATTACTTTGGCTTGTTCTTTCATCCAAATAACATATTAGTGTTCTTCAAAAAGCACACAGAATGTGTTTTTCATATCAATATTACAAAGGAGATGAATGTGTCCTATGATGCAAGCAGATATAGTGTCAAGTAAACAAAACACTGAGAGTATGCACAAGCTGAAACCAAAAAAGCAGCAGAAGAGATTTGGACCTCACACCTAGTATCATCCTAAAGGTCCTTAAAAATAACAATCTATGGCAATCCTTCGAGGCTCCTTTCATTTAGACATATGGTATAGCTTGACCATATAGAAATAATTCATGTCTAAACTTAATGTTTGCCTTTAACAGTATTTACGTTCTGTCACTTCACTTTGGACATCAGAGGAAATACTTAGCATACTGGTGCATGTGAACCTAGAAGACAATCCTGCTAACATGAAAATGTTTCTTTAACATCTTAACCAGGAACTTCTGCTTGGCACCACAGCAAGCGCTACAGGCTTTTCCTTTAACAGAGCAGAACCAGTTCCCAAGCACTACTCAAAGCCAAGGAACTCATGTGATGTTAAGGCCTGAGTCAAGTATGTGGTAGAAGCGAGCTGTGAAAGACCTTTCTGAAAAAGCAAAAAGATCAACAGAGACTAACTGTTAATTTAGATTCAGATCTAGGCATGTCCTCTACTCATAGGAAAAGCAACGTGCTATGGGTTGTTGAGCTCACTTACAGGGCATTATAATACAACCAAATGGTGGCCTGCCTGACTGAGTTAGTGAAGTTTACACAGTTCTTCACAACAAGAAGTTCTGTCCTGGAAGGACCTGCTATCTGAGAGGCACATCATTCCATTGAAATATTAACATGAAATACACACCATTGACATTTTTACATTAATACTCAAGTATGCATGTTTTAGGCACTATAGGTATATTAAGTTACATATGTACATACATGCACACACACATAACACACACACACACCTATTTTATATATGGGCTGGTCTACATGGTAACCAACCACTCTTTTTGCTTTTACTACTATGTGGTAATTATATAAAACATTAAATTGCAGTGTGACATCATCATGCATGCATGTAACTCTTGACCACATTCACATTAGGCACTGCCCTATCACCTTCCCTGAATCTAACATCTAGCACTTCATCTTCTACTCTCACATCTTCTTTGCACTCTGGATATCACATGTGCAATGTGTCCTGGGTTCATCTTATTTGCTTAAGATGGTGATCTCCAATCCCCCTTACTTCCCTGCCAATGACATAAACCATTCTTCTCTATGTCTCATTCTTCACTGTGCAGCATCTGTCACATTTTCTTTAATAATTCCTTTATGCTCTAGATGGGCATCTAGACTGAATCCCTCCTTGGCTACTGTGAGTGACAGTAGAATAAGCGGAACTATATGGCCTTCTCTATGCTGTGCACATTTATTCCTTTCAGCGCACACCCAGGACTACTTTAGCAGGCTTTGTAGTAGTTCTATTTTTAGCTTTGTGAGGAATTTTCATATTGATTTCCACAGTAATCGGACTGTTTTACATTTATTGCCAATGATGTATAATCATCCCACACAACAGCATTTGGTGTTTTCTGCTATACAGTAATATCTAGTTAACTGATCCAGTTCAGGTATCAGCAATGGTTTTCAAAGAAATGCTTGCACATATGAGTCTCAAAAACAATTATACATATCATTGTATAATGTCTCCTTTATAAACTACTTATGGGCACCAATTTGTATTTTAAGCTTAAAATCAAAACAGGCATGTCTTTAAATCCAGCAATTTAGTTCTAAGAATATACACTATTCAACAGTGACTAAGTGTATAAAAAATAGAAACAAAAATATGTTGGGAGAGACCTAGTGGAGTAACAAAGAATGTAAACACAATGTAGTTCTACATGATCATTTAAAAGGAACAAAAACATACGTATACCATACATATACATAGAACCATAAATCTTCTCGGAACATACTCTTAGGTAGAGAGTAGTGTACATGTGTGTATCGTGATTTTATTCTAGGATATGTGTAAGTATGCATAGATGGCCTACGTATGATGTTAATTTTCATATAAAATATTACAACTTGTATTTATAAAATAAAATTATAAAAATGTTAAGAAGAATATGCATCAAATTAGGTGGTAATTACCTTTGAAGAAGGGGATGAGGTAGGATTTTGAGTCACTTTTGATGTCAGATATAATCCAGCTTCAAAATGTGGTGAATAGGGCTAGAAAATCAATTCATTTTTAAAATTTGATCAACTTAAATTCTAATAGACACATGTGGATAATGGTTATTATATTAGATAGCACGTTAGATGAGAAAGCAGTGCCTTTATCTGATGTTTCATAAAATGTATGTGATCACTTATCTACTTTTCAGGAAAGGAGAGGTCATATCTCTATGCCTCCTTACCCTCTTCAGACAGACTATTCTCCATGTGTAATAAACATACTCAATGGTACACACCAAAGATTTTACTTAAATGATGAATTCCTGACATAAAAATGGAATTGTTACGGCATCAGGGTGCTTTAGCTTCAAATGGGTAATAATGACTAATCCAGTCACATTTTTTGTATAACCTACCTCTGAGGACAGAGTCTTGTCCATTGTCTAACAGAACACTAGCTCTGTGATGCCGCCAGTGGTCATGCACAGGACATACTAACTTCACTACTGATCCATGGTGACATTAAGAAATAGTGGCCCAGAGTCTGTAGTGTCTGCCATAGTGGAGGCACAGGACACATACTCATATATGGACCTCTCAACTTCAATGTCAAAGCACACCACCCTGAGTTAGGCGACTAAGAGGACAGCACCTCCTTAGAGGCTGAGCTTGTACATAGGTCAGACTAAAACACCCCCAGTTTCACATGCATGAACTTCAGCTATCCCATGACAGCTCACACTTGTCTTGAATTGTGTATATTTCTGCATTTGGTAGTCCCGAAATTTGAGCCAAATAAGGTTAAAATGAAGAAATGCAGGAATAATCTTTTGTGCACTGTGTAAAAGCATCACCTGTCAATAAAATTATGATGGCCAATAAGCTGAGGAAAAATTAAAATGTGGGACATCTGTGTGAGAGAGGGGAACTCTGGGAAAGTCAGACAAGAGTTTTCACCATCAAGATTCAGAGAAAGTCAAACATGTGAAATTGAGGAGAAGTAGCCAGCCGTGTGGCAGACATAGAGCAGAAAAAAAAGGTTAAATGAGTCGGGTGTGGTAGCGCACGCCTTTAATCCCAGCACTTGGGAGGCAGAGGCAGGTGGATTTCTGAGTTTGAGGCCAGCCTGGTCTACAAAGTGAGTTCCAGGACAGCCAGGGCTATACAGAGAAACCTGTATTAAAAAAAAAAAAAAGGTTAAATGAGTTACAAGCTAGTTGGAGAATCAATCCTAACTAAAGGCCAAGGCATTAATTCATAAATAAATGAGCCTCTATGTGATCATCAGGGAACCTGACAAAGATAGAAAAGCCCTAAATAATCTACGAAAAATTATGTATTATCTGTCACCTATTCCAGTTATCTAAAAAGTAAAGTAAGTGAAGAGGACTGAAAAAATACCATCTTTCATTCCCTTTACATTGTTAACTACAATTTTATTTCTGGCAGTTTAAATAAGATTTTTCTTCATAAAAGCTCAAAACAGATGCCTATTCTTAATTACATTCAGTAGACATTTCAGATATAAAGCAGAAGATGATGTGGTCCTGGCCGCCAAGAAGTAATATTGTTTCTATTCCAAAAGGTACGTGGAGTGTGCTGTTCAAATATGCAGGCAATAAAGTCACTTTTTCCACAGTGGAAATAACATTTCCATTTGAATCTCTGTTGCTCTCAGATTCCCTGTATAGTTTATTGAAAAGTAATCTCTCTCTCTCTTCTCTCTTTCTCTCTCTCTCTCTCTCTCTCTCTCTCTCTCTGTAAAATTTTTCTGCTGGCATGTAATGTATCAAAGTGTGTAAATTCAAATACCCTGTCACTTTAGAAAGGATAAAAATAAAGGCTGGCAAAATGGTTCCATGGGTAAAGACTCTGGCCACTAATTGTGATGATTCCCAAGTGCTACATGAGGGAAGATGAAAACCAACTCCTAAAAGTTGTTATTTGACCTTCACATATGTGCAGTAGCACATGCACACACACACACACACACACACACACACACACGCATGCATGAACAAACAGCACACATGCGCACACAAACACACAAAAAAATACAATCAAAAATATAAATGTAACAGTTTGAAGAGGTGGCTCAATGATTAAGGATATTTACTGCTCTTGCAGAGGACCAAGGTTTGGTTCCTAGCACCCACATCAAACAGCTCATATCTACCTGTCTCAGGGAATCCAATACCCTCATCCGGCCTTCATGGGCACTGTAAGCATTTGGTGCACATAAACTGACACAGGCATATATAGAGAGATAATGAATAAACCTTAAAATAACACCAATTTTCTAAAAGGATAAAATATGTTCTTTAAAATAAAATTACACAAGATTTTGAGAAGAAAAAATTAATGATTTTTGCCATTGCAGGCTTGAGGACCTTGTGCTTCAACACTGACTCAATACACATGCAACTGAAAAGATCAGGCTAGAATTTTAAACGACCCCTCCACTTCCTCTCTAAGACAAGTTTGATATGATGCAGCTCTGGCATTTTATGCAAATTCTGCTATGATCATCTATTATGATATCATGAAAAAACTCAATGAGAAAAAACTACAGAGGTTTCTGAAAGCAAAGCTTGCTTGTTTGCTTGTCACAGCTTCCCATCCCAGGCCAGCCAGGGCTACACAGAGAAGCCCTGTCTCGAAAAGAAAAGAAAAAAAAAATGTCCCTCAATAGAGGAATTGATACAGAAAATGTGGTACATTTACACAATAGAGTACTACTCAGCTATTAAAAACAATGAATTTATGAAATTCTTGACAAATGGATGTATCTGGAGGATATCATCCTTAGTGAGGTAACCCAATCACAAAAGAAGTCACTAGATATGCACTCACTGATAAGCAGATATT
>NC_034590.1:24380251-24383942 GCF_900095145.1 Mus pahari | reverse complement strand
ATAGGGAACTTTCAGGAAAGCATTTGAAATGTAAATAAAGAAAATAATAATAATTTTAAAATGTTAAAAAAAAAAAGTGAGGATAATTGCTTAGTAAGTCTGCCACATTCTAGTGTGATTAGTGTGATGTCTCTCAGCCAGAGCATATGGACAACACAAACCAGAATCCAAGAGTTATTCAAATAAAAGAAGTAGAGGTCACAAAGTTGGAGGGTAGAGTGGTGGGAGTGGTTCTGGAAGGAGCAAAGGGGAGGAGTTGGGATGAATATCATAAAAATTAAAATCATGCCTTAAGAAAATGTCCAAAGAATTAATAAAACACTAAAAGTTAGGCTTAAATGACACATGGATCTTTTTAGTTACTTGGAACGATCTCTGTTATCGTACAAGATAAAGGAAATGAAGATCAAATCTAGACTCACACTTTAAGCTTAAAAGAAAAATAGGCAATAAAGGAGTGTTGATAAGTTAGAAACCTCTGTCTGCTGAAACTATCCAGGAGTAACAAAAGCTCATTCATAACTACTCATAAGGGAGCAACCAGGATGGCTTCAGGAGTTGAGGTAAGAAACTAATTGGTTGAATGGGTAGACAACTAAATGTTAATCAGCGATTAGCAGAAACAAGCTCTCAAGCCATGGAGAAGCATGAAGAGAAATCTAAAGCCTTTCACTAAGTAAGAGATGCCAATCAGAAGTGCTAAAAGGACACATGCTACGTGACCAACTCCATAGCAATCTGTAATAGGCAAAGCTAGGAAGACAATGAAAAACATGATCTGACGACCTGGGAGGCTGGAGTGATGGCTCAGTAATTAACACTTGCTGATAAACCATGAAGACACCAGGCACTCACAACTGTCTAACTCCAGTTATCTAAACATGCATATGTCCATATGTTCACATGTATACTTACATAGACACATGCATGTAGACAAAAGGAAATTTAATTTTTAAAACATCTGGAACAGTAGGCATGCAGGGATCTTAGGATTTTAAGGTCAGTGAGACTACTTTGTATGACGTCATATTAATGGACATATATTATTATTTACTGTCAAAATTTAGGAGTAGAATGTATAACCAGAAAAGTGCATTCTATGGTGATCTTTATGCTGCTGAAAATCTGTTAATGAAGATTCCTAGGTGGCAAGAGATGTGCCACCCTGATGAGCTTACCATAGAGTTTTACTTTAAACTACAAACATCTCTAATATTTGGAATAACAGCCAAACTATTAAAAACAACAATGAGAAAACAGGGCCCTGATATCTGTGGAGGAGGAGGGTGAAGCTAGGAGACATGACTGAAAAAAACACAAAGTATAAGAAACAGAGTTGATAGGTTGGCAGGGTTAATAATAGGCTATACATTCAAAAACCACAAGGAAAGGGGATCTGCCACATTATCATTGAAGTAAGGAATATGATGCTAATGTTAGTCATATTAATTTAAAAATTGACTGTATACACAGATCCATGCTGTATATTGAAAGTCACAAATATGTATAAATTTTGCTAGCGATAACTCAGTAAAGCTTTAAAAAATGGTATCTATAATATGTTTTATGTTCCTAAGTAGTTTAAGAAACAACAGACATTTTCCAAAAAATACAAACATAGGTTTTGTGGGGTTTTTTTGGTTTTGGTTTGGTTTGGTTTTTCTTTCTTTGCACTCAGCAGATCTCTCTCTCTCTCTCTCTCTCTCTCTCTCTCTCTCTCTCTCTCTCTCTCTCTCTCTCTCTCTCTCTCCTCTCTCTTTCTCGCACACACAGCAATAATAATCAAAGGAAAACAATTTTATATAGTTTAGCAACGAATACACTCTTTCAATCTTTTTTCATTTGATTTTTTGAAACAGGGTCTTGCTATTCTGTAGCTCTGGCTATCCTAGAACTCACTATGTAGACCAGGCTAGCCTTGAACTCACAGAGATCTGCAAGCTCTGTCTCCCAAGTGTTGGAACTAAGTGCATGCAACACTACACCATGATCTTTCAACTTTTTATACATCGTGTCTTACATGTTATATACCCTCCTCATCCAAGTGCTAGCTGTAAAACCTTCTGTACTGCTCACTGCTGAAGTATGGATTAAGAGATCAGCTTCTGAAAGAACCAGAGGACTACCTCTGAACTTTAAAAATCTAGTTCAATGCGGAAGTTATTTTAAAACCTCCGAAGACATTTAATCTAATTTGGCTGTACCTACCTTTCCCAAGTCACAGCTCTGTGACAGCTATCACTCTGAGGAATGAGAGAAGAGCAGACATGACCAAGCTTCCTTTCTAGGCTATTCATTCTTGCTGAGGTGTTAGGGGTCAGAGTGTATCCCAAGAGTTACAGCAGAAGTGCAAGCCATCAGTTAAGACCAGGTTTCTGGGGATTTTAGAGTTCTGTGCCCAGCTGAGAAGAGCATGATAGAGCATCAGTAGGGGGACATCTTACTGAGAATCAGCCACTTCCAGAGCTGAGCAGCCTCAAAGCTGACCAAGAGGTTAACACATTACAGGAAGTGAAATTTCTGACAGACTGGAGCAAGCTGCCTACCAGGACTGAGGATGAGACATGATGCAAGTAGAAATGCTGCAGAGGAACCAAAAAGGTCTTTACATCCCGCAAGTATTTATAAAACTGCATTCTCAGTCAAGGTCACAAGCTCCTGAGCACCCTGCAGAGACCAAGGAGGATGCATAACAGATGAGAGTGGTAGCTCTGAGGGGCTATATACCTAGAGAACTATAGCCCCAGTTAGGTTCTAAGTTTAAAGGGCTCCAGTGTTAGTAAAGATTTTGCCTTATCTCTAAGTAGTGAGGGCTCCACTGGAGAATTCTGATCAAACAAGTGATTGGCTGACTTCAGTTTTAAATGACCTGATGGTTAGAGTTCCATTTAATAGAACAATCAGTTAAGAAAACTTCACTGTTTTATCACTGTACAAGGTATTACGTGTGAAAAGAGTAAACTTCGACCTCCAGTCTTCCGACAGGATCAAAATGGCATTCATGAGAATGTGAAACAACATACAAGTTGTTTTCCATTTGCAATTTACTATTAATAGTTACTAAAACACACAAATGCACATGTACACACACTTATGTATGTGTGCTAATACATGCACACCCATGCTCATGTGTACACACTCATACATATGCACAACCCATACATGCACTCGTCTAACATGTGCATATACATAAGTGCAAACATACATACACATGTACACACACTTATGCATGCATGTTCTCACATACTAACGCACCTGTACATACTCAC
Source organism: Mus pahari (assembly GCF_900095145.1). Taxonomy (NCBI): domain Eukaryota; kingdom Metazoa; phylum Chordata; class Mammalia; order Rodentia; family Muridae; genus Mus; species Mus pahari. Next base: position 24,380,673 of record NC_034590.1, on the reverse strand, counting down.
AAATATGCAACATATGCATAAGTATAAACACATACATAAAAAATATCCTTTCCCAGAAAACTTAAGGCTCTTTTCAGATTTTCGAAGGTTTCAGAATATTTTCATAAATGTGAAGTGTTAATATACTGAGAGGAAATGAGTTGTAATAAGGTGCTCAACTATGTTTCTTATACATCTCATAAACATAGTCTTGTGTTGCTGTTATTTTACTATTTATTTTCAAGGTTCCTGCTTGAATATGACAGGTCACATGAGGTCAAATGTGGGATCTCTTTTCCTATGACATCATAAGAGGGTAGAATGTTCCAGTTTCATATTGTAGAAGCACACCTCTATGTTCACACACACATATGCAAAAACATACTTTATATATATATATATATATATATATATATATATATATATATATATATATATATATA
>NC_034590.1:24369889-24379581 GCF_900095145.1 Mus pahari | reverse complement strand
TAGTGGAGCATGTGTCCTTATTACCAGTTGGAACCTCTTCTGGGTATATGCCCAGGAGAGGTATTGCTGGATCTTCCAGTAGTACTATGTCCAATTTTCTGAGGAACCACCAGACTGATTTCCAAAGTGGTTGTGCAAGCTTGCAATCCCACCAGCAATGGAGGAGTGTTCCTCTTTCTCCACATCCTCGCCAGCATTTGCTTTCTTGACAGCCCTTCCCACCAACTGAAATCCCCAAAATACCCCCCTCATGCGCTAGGACCCTGATTATGAGATGAGCAAAACTTCCTTTAGTTTAGTAAACACTAATCAAAGTTTATCATTCTCTCAGTGTAAAAAGAAGAAAGGGGTCTTTCTATTAAATGAAAACATAGGGTTTGTTTGCATTATAAAAGGTGGCAGAAACTTGAAAATATTACTCCCTACTCATCTTTAAAACTTTAGACTTTATTTCAACTAATGGCCAGTTAAGGTTTTAAAAGGCAAGCTTTGCTGCTTCTGCTGAGCCTCATGTTTGCTGTTACTGCTATGAGGATAGTTTCTGCTCCGAGAATCTATTTCAATAAAAGTTGGTTTGGCTTGTATTGTCTATGACATTTCATGAACTTAAAAGCAGCATCCTTGGAGAATCTCAATGCTTCACCCACTGTCCACAACAGTGCAACAGGAAGCTCTGAGGACTTCTCATTTGGATGGAGGACTTGAGCATCCCTCACAAGACTGAGCACAGAGCACACTGGGAGACTTCCTGAGGTTAGCCTCAGACAGAGGTTTTTCTTTCTCCACACCTGGAGGATTTTATTCTTATTCTCAGTCCTGACTGTGCCAGATTTCTTGATTTTCTTCATTTGCCTTCAGTGTATCACTCTACTATTTACTTTTAATATGGGACAATGATTGTAATACATCTAACAGACAAGCAGACTGTGCTGTGTGAAATTAGACATGACCAGTGAAATAATGCTAGCCCAACATGCATCTCAGACAGCTTCTTGCATGATATAGAATGCATAGCCAAAATACTGCCTGAGACAAAGGCAGCATTCACATAACTGCCCCAGAGAACTCAGCAAAGAGCTGGAAGCTCTGCACACGGTAAATTACCTCATCTGAAAATACCACACTGGCTCTGTGATGTAACAGAACCTTTTCCCTGGACCACACACACACACACACATAGCATGAGCACTCACGTTTTAAATTACCTAGAAATCTTCTGATACTTGTAAATGAAGAAATACCTCTTTTCCTTAATTTTCAGACTTATGAAATGCTGTCGTTATGAAAATCTCAGTGTTTCTCTTTTCACAAAATAGCTTGCAAAGACTCTATTGATTTGTTCAAAATGCCTTGAATTTCTCCATTTAGAAACAGCACATTTTCAAACAATTAATTTCTCATTTTCCATATGGGGAGAGTTATTTTTCTTGACACTGTAGTCTACATTCTCCTGCCATAAAAGCAATGACTAAAATTAGTGCTCTCAGATATCATGGAAACACTCAATTCTCTTGCCAATGAGCCTGAATGTGGTTAAGGCAGGAAGTGGGCCTGATGGCGAAGAGATGATGTCATTGTGGAAAAATTCAGTAGATTTATTTCCTGCTAAGGAGCAAACTCTGTTAATGCTGGGAAGTCACACAGATGAAGTGTGTACCTGTGTGTGCTCACATTTCACCTTTGTGTCTGTGTATGTTTACTGGGGGAGGGGGTGCTTGTGTGTCTGTTTGCTTTTACTTGTGTACATGTGTGCTAGTGTGTATGTCTGTGTGTATGCATTTATGTGTTTAACTTGTATCCAACTCAGAAGGTACTGGAATTGTTAACTGTGTTTTGATGTGTTAATTTGTTTCGTTTTCTGTCCCACCTGTTTTTAATGGAAGCTGTTTACACTGTCAAGCATAAGCTTAAGAATTCAGCTTGTGACAAGACTGGTGTCACCTCCTGGGAAGTGGACCTTTCCCAGTATTCAGATAAGTCTGCCTCTGCTGGAATTCAGGCAGGTTTCTAGGGCAGGTGTTGCAGTTGCCAGCTCATCTCTTCCTTCTCTCCCCTATTCTGGGAGGCAAACTCTCATGAACATAAAGTAGAGCTTCAGATTCTCTCTGCACTGCCCCGCTCACAGACCTCATTAGAAGCAGACTCCACAATAAAGAGGACCTGGGGTAGGGGTGGGAGCATAATGTCTTTCTCTTATTTAGCTAGGTTGTCCTCATGGGCAGACTGCCATCTAACCGTGTGCAGCAAAGAACTAAGAAAATGAAGTGAGTGAGGCAGGTGAGTGAAGCTCTACCCAGTGGACACTACTCTAGTTTAACATGCTCCCTAAGTTTAGTCACACAGTAAAATGTCCCCTTCCTCGTAGTCCCAGCTCTGCCTGCATGGCACTTACTTTCCTATGGCTTTGTGAGTCTTGTCTCATAGTTACCATGTATGCTGAGTGACCTGAGAGTTGGCTGTGAGGGTTTTCACAACACCTCTATTCCTATTCATTAGCCACATACACCGAGTTCTCCTCCCCAAGGATGTGACCCTAACATGTACCCATCGGCCAGCCTTCCACCACATTTTCAGTTATGATATAGCCAAATATAACATGCACATATGCATCACGGCTATAGAATATTTACAGCTCACAGTGTACTGAATTGCTAAGTGGTGATAAAACGAGTACCTTGCTCTGCCATATTTTTATCCCCTTATCAGCTAGCATTAGCCAATAGTCACACATTCTCAGAGTTGACAACTGTCATCACATAATGACGTAAGCACTGGAATTCTCAGGCTCTCTCCTGCACTTTCACACGAACTACTTTTCCCTTGGCTGTTAAATGGTATTTAGATAGATGGCTAATTAGGGATCCTGAGAAGAAACAACCTTCTCATTTTCTGGTTTCAGACATTTTATAGTACAATCAGGATCACTTATGGAGAAGATAATATGTTATATTTATATTTAATATATATATTAATATATATACATACATATATATATATATATATATATATATATATATATAATCTCATCTCTATGGTTCTTTCAGCAACTGAAAGGAAGATTCCTACTTACTGTAATAACGCCTCACTTCAGGTCAGAAGTGTCTCCTAAGGACCCACTTGGTAAGTCTCCAGCAGTCATTCTCTCTATGAATTCTCAGAGCTGAGTCACTGTACACAGTACTAGCTGCCATCACTCAGCTGATTATCACTGCATGCAGCTGTGGAACACTGTAGAAGCAGACCTTAAATCCTCAAAATGAACAGATCCTGTCAATACTAATTAGTTCACTTCTATCTACATTTTCACCTTTAGGCAAGCTGTGAGCTCTTCCAGTTGCACTTGGCCAATTAAGATACACAAAGTACACACATCAGCCCCTGGAACACCTTGAAATCATGTAGTCTTCAGTCAGCTTCTTTCCATAAAATGTTCCAGCCTGCAAGATGGCCAGAGAGTAAAGGAGCTTGATGTTCAATCCCTGACACCCACCTGACATTCACAAGGGGACCTTCATTTTCCACATACACATGTGATGTACATGTGCTTATACACACACACACACACACACACACACACACACATACACATAAATATTTTGAGCACAGAAAAGTTATGCTGAAGGTGTAACTCAGTGGCAGATCACACTCCTGGTGAGTGAGTGGTCCTAGTTTCAATCCCAAGTACCACAAAAGTAAATTATTAGCATATATAAAATACTAGAATCATCATAAGACACACAAACGCCATATAACCTTCCTATTTAAGACAATCTAATACATTAGAAAAATCTTTCAGTTTCACAACTCATTACAGGCAAATATAAGTTTTGACATTTCTATTGTCAAATGTGGATAAATCAGTCAAGTTTCCCATTCCCAAGTGAACTGTCAGATGTAGAAACATTTTCTACAGAAGATCTGTGCTAGAAAGGAGTCCAGAGAGTACTATGACTTGGCTCGGATACTGGCTCCTGACCTTTGCTTAAGGCATGCCCAAGCTTTAGAAATTACAACAGAACATCGCCACCTACAAAGTTAAGAATTAATGCATTAGTACAACTCATAATATTTAGATAAAATTTATGATTTTGTGTTAGGTCATATCCACAGCTGTTCTGGGGTACAAGTGACCCACAGGTTTCAGGCTGAACATGCCTGGCCCCTAGACTATAGGGGTCCAGGCATGGACCTAACATTTGTTCCTTGGGGGCAGGACCGAGACAGAAGAGGTAGAACTTAGTCTCCAGAAACAAGTAGGTCCTAGGAGGCATGCTCACTGCCACTTCTCTCCTAGTCCTAATGAGAGGAGGGTATCCATTATCCTGTGCTATCCAAGGACTAGGCTTGTATCCATACATATCTTAGCTAGCCAGATTTAAGAACTCACATTTTAGCCTGAGCTGAGAAGCAGACAGGGGTCAAAACACTGCAGTCTAGCTAGGAATGGATTGTGTCTTATCTCACAGCAAGACTCAGAAATTCCTGAAGAGTTAGGAATACACCATCAACATATATTTAAAATCTTAAGCATCATGCAGTGTCTTTTTCTCTCTATGAATGAGACTGCGAGACAGATAATCTGAAAAGGACAATCGATGACTATAAAATCAACAGAGCAGTGAACTGTCTGGACAACAAGCAGTCCTGTGTGCACTACCTTCCCAAGAATGGCCAGGGATGTGTCCAGTAAGCTCTTACTACACTAATGCCCATGTAGAACTGAGGCTGGCACAAACTCAATGACAGTAGTTGGTGCTATCATGGAGAAAGGAAGTTAAAACCTAGAAAATGTAATGTGGCAGACAGAGTACAGTGGATGTCTCATCAGGGTATGGGTTTGAGGCCACTCAGTAGGACCTATCAAAATCTGTTTTATACTAAAATCTTGGCTGCTTTGCTTGTGCTGTGAACAGATGTCTGACAAGGAGCAATATAGGGGAAGGGGTAGTTCTGTCTCAAGGCATAAGCAGAAATACAGTCTATCATGGAGGTAAAGGCACAGGAGCATGCCCTGTATGTGAATGACATGTCCAGGCTATTAATCTTGAGGCCTCCCCCTAGAAACTCACTTCCTCCAGGGAAATTCCACTTTATAAAGATTCCCTAGCATCCTGAAAAATGAATACTTCCTGCTGACGTTAAGAGCTCAATCGTGTAATCATGTAGGAAACACTTCATATTAAACTAAGGTAGATGTGAAGAACAGAATTGTTAGGAAGGGACAGAACTGTGACTGCAACAAATTCCTTCAATGTTAATACTGTCAGAGACTCTCAGAATGGGAGAATGCAAGGAGATGCCTAACTCTCAGGATATGTCTGTCAGAACAGAATCAGGTCAATCATCTCTGCTAGGATGCATGGACCACTAGACACCTACTTTAGAAGCAAAGGCCTTTATATGTAAATTAAAAGCCAACACTCTAAGTTGATCTATAGCACAACACAAAGGAAAGATCTGAACTCTGAGTTCCCAGGCTAGAGCCCATCTGTAGAGCCTGAGTCCGGGTAAGTAGGTGACATCACTATCTCCAATCTCTCTTCTAAGGCTTCTTTCCAGTCCTTATCTAACCGACCCAGACTGTACACTATGCTCTAGGAAAAGAAAGATACTTGTGAGAACTGGGAGAGACATCTTTTTATCTGAGAGTACACCAAAAGTAGAACACTTTCTAGTACATAAAGGTTATTTTGCTAGATTTTTCTGAATGCATGATGCAATTAATATTCTCATTAACTGTCAAAGTTCTTAGCTCCTGACACATGAATAAGTTCTTGGTTTTTATGAGTGTTTGTCTACATATATGAATATGTACAGCATGTTTGTCTGGTGCCTACAAAACCAGAACAGGGCATCAGAACCCCAGAACTGGAGTTAGAGACAGTTTTGAGTCACCATGTAGGTTCTAGGACAGAGACCTCAGGAAGAGCAGCCAGTGCTCTTGCCAATGAAGCCACCTCTTCAGCCCCTAGAACAGTTCTTATGTGATAAAAGCACCAAATAACACTGCACACCTATATGAATATCAAAGTCAAACTATTACCCACTGTAAGCTGGAAAAGAATCCCAATCACATCTCCACATACTCAGAGACAACATGAAAAATTAATGCATTTAAAGCACAGAAGTGGACTTATAACAAAATAAGAGCCTTTCTCTCACATATCAATCAATACCATTTCTTGGCTTCAATCTATTATAATGGAAAATTTACATTTCTTAATTTTTGTAATTAGAAAACCCAGAGTCCCGTATACATATGCTTCACACAGAGCTCCTGTTATCCTGCACACTACCTCCAGGTCTGTAACATACAGGACCACAGACATTTCAGCATTCCAATGTTATAAAACTTATATGGCCCCACACCTCACTGTTTGTTATGAAGCACGAAAACAAAGTGGCTTTCAAAAACCCACATGTACCCCAGGCACCGGGGCGGGGAGGTGTGAAGGGGAACCCTGGGAGGGTCTTGAATATATACTTGTAGCTTCAGAGGGCAGGACAGGAGCTGGCTGCAATTACAGGACCACATGCAAACATCCCTGCCTTTCAGCTGTTCCATGAGGGATGCTGAGCTTCTGCAGTGGAATACTGCACCCTTAAGCTACTGAGAGACCATCTTTCTATGACACACTTTGACATGCAGCTTTTAGGATTTATTTATTATTTATTTACATGTATGGGTATTTTGCGTGCATGGATGTCTCTGTACCACATCCACGCAGTGCCCTCAGGAGTCAGAAGAGCTGTCAGATAGCCTGGAAGTAGAGTTATAGACAGTTGTGAGCCACCATTTGGGAAATCACCATGGATGGAGTCGACTGGAAAAACAGCAACTGCTCTTAATCACTGAGCCATCTCCCCAGGCCCTCTCATCACTGAATTTTATGTGGTTTTATACTCTGCTCTAATCTGCCCTTATCCTGTGTATATAATATATGATAAAAGTAGATAAGTACATACCTAATATGAAATATGAACATTAGGGGCATATATTGAAATAGTCACATTATTTTAAAATTCCTTCTATACATAAAGCTTATCTATGATGGAAATGTCAGTTGTGGGGGCTGACAAGATGGCTCAGTGGGTACTGCTCTTCTGAAGGTCCTGAGTTCAAATCCCAACAACCACATGGTGGCTCACAACTACCTGCAATGAGATCTGATGCCTGCTTCTGGAGCGTCTGAAGACAGCTACAGTGTACTTATGTATAATAATAAATAACTGGACTGGAACAAGTGGAGCTGACCAGAGTGAGCAGAGGTTCTAAATTCAATTACCAACAACCACATGAAGGTTCAAAACCATCTGAACACCTACAGTGTACTCTTACACATAAAATAAATAAATAACTCTTAAAGAAAAAGAAAGAAAGAAAGAAAGAAAGAAAGAAAGAAAGAAAGAAAGAAAGAAAGAAAGAAAGAAAGAAAGAAAGAAAGAAAGAAAGGTAGGTCAGTCCTGAGTGACCCTGACCCATGTCAAGCTGGTCGCTCTCCTCTCCCCAAACAGCCCCAGCTTCTGCTTTCAGGCCACATGTTCTACTTCCTTCTCTTTTTATCCCTCCATTCACAATCTCTCACTTCCCTCCTCTGGTACTTTTTCTAGTTTCATGTCCTGTAAACACTACTCACACACATGCGCACGCACACACACATACACACACACACACACACACACACACACACACACACCTTTAATCTAGGTAATGGCCACTTTTGCTTAACCTCTACTTTTGCACCTCAATCTGCACATGTGTAACCCATATTAAGTCTAAAAATCAGCTGACTGGTAGTGAAACCATGTCAGATTCATTTGCACACTGTTCTTACAGCTCGCAATGGCACAATTCCATGAGCCCCATCAGGCCATCTCTCTATAAAACAGTCAGGACAGAAATACTCCTAGAAGAAAGCACTGAACCAACAAGCAGCTGCCTGGATTGACCATGGTCAGAAATTAAGGATGCATGAAAAGAGAATTTTCATTTATTGGAAAAGTATTTACTTTAGCACATTTACAATACCTTCACTTTATAAATTTTGAGAAATTGGAGTTTATCACTATTTTTTCTACTCTTATTATTTTCTCTTTGCCTTAACCCACAAAATTTATTTCTGCATATTTTCATCCATCCAGATCATCATGGTTCACTTTCTATTTGTTTAATCCTGGTATTTCATATTTTTAACAATAAATTTTTAAGTCTAAAATTATTTTATCTAGTTTTGTTTTTGCTTTTTGTTGGATTGTGTGTAAGTGTGCATATGCACGAGTGCACACTAAGGGATCAGATGTAATGTTTGACATACATTAGCTAAGTTCTCTTCAACAGCTAAGAGTATATACATACACATAATTAGAAGTGAGTAACTCTAACTTAATCCCAGCTGAGAGTTTAGATTTTTAATATCATACACTGCTGTGACTGGTGGGAAGGAGCACAGTAAATATCCAAGGAACATGAACAGTTTAACTGTCCAGACCAGGCGTGCAAGATCATCTACTTTTCTGGAGATGCCAAGTTTGGGCACTGAACTAAAGTCAGAAATCATAAAATTGAATCAACAAAAGCATGGGTTCCTCATTTGTTTTCGTTTCACCATAGTAGGAGGACATTAGAGGGCTAGGAAGATAACTCAGGGAGCAACACTTTCAGTGCAGTATGAGTACTGGAGTTTGGGCCCCAGCACCAAGGGAAATGCTAGGTGGGCCTTATAGGCAACTCTGATCCTGGGAGTCTGATAGCCTGGTCAAGCTGGCTAGCTGTACAAGTTAAATTGAGGTGAGCTCTGAGTTCAAGTGAGAAAAATGGCCTCAATAAACAAGGTAGAAAATCATCCAAGAAAGCAGACATATGTGTACCCACACATGTGACGATGCTAAAACACACTATTGACACCATACACATATTCACAAGCAAAACCAAAATCTGAAATATAGGATATTAGAAAGATTATTCATAATACTCTGTTATGCTTGCAGATAGGAGGCTAGCCTCTGAGAGGCTTTATCCATCAGCAGATGGAAACAGACACAGATACCCACAGCCAAACATTGGACAGAGGTTGAGGACTCTTATGGAAGAGCTGGGGAAAGGACTGAGGAACTCAACAGAATGCCCAACAGAGTCAACTAACCTGGGCCTCTGGGAGCTCTCAGAAACTGAGACACCAACCAACAAACACACACAGGCTGGAATGAGGACCTTGGCACATATGCAGCAGATGCTCAACTGAGACTCCATGTGGGTCCCTCAACAATTGGACTGGACCCTCTCCCTAAAGCTGTAGCCTGACTGTAGTATCAGTTCCCTGACAGGGCTCCATGGGAGAGGATGCGCCTAATCTGGCAGGGACTTGATGGTCAGGGTGGAGGGATACCCAGCGGAGGCTCCATCCTCTCAGAGGAGAAGGGGAGTAAGGATGAGGGAGGTTTCAGTAATGGGGAGCCAGGGTCAGTACTTGGGACGTTAATTAATTAATTAAAGACAGGTTTTTTATTATTAATAAAAAGAAATATTAGGTTTAGGTATCTTTTCACCATTTAAGAACCTTAAATCCGGGCGGCTGTCCGCAGGCTGACCCAGCGCCCAACACCTTGCCTCCCCGACCGAGGAGGGGTGTCCGCCTGGCATCCAGCGCCTTTCCTCACCCGAGGAGGGGAGTGCGCCCGAGAGCAGTACTAAG
>NC_034590.1:24354646-24360399 GCF_900095145.1 Mus pahari | reverse complement strand
AACCTTAAATCCTGTGATATTCACACTGATATGACTAGTAAACTTGTTATATTATGATACATATACTAATTAAGTCAAATTTTACATTAAACTGCTATAGATTTGGCTCAAATATATCATATATCTACAACATGATTCTGTTGATTTTATTGCAACCCTACTATGTGAGAAAATTACCATCAAGCAAAGTCAAAATTGCTAACATCCTAGACAAGCTGGTTCTAACCTGAACCTATTAATGTTCTGAGAAGGGAATTACAGAATACAATTTCTTCATGAGCAGAGTGTCTAAGCAAACCAAAGCAGGTATGAAAAGTTCTCAGTCTATTCAGAAACATTAAATCTGTAAATTGCCTATGATATCAAAACTTGCTTTCAAGTATTAAGAGCATGAAATAACTCGTAACACAAATACGCTCACATGCATTCTTAAAACAAGAACATAGCAGATTTCATGCACTTGCTCAAACATGCCTACACAGCTGTAAAACTGTGTAAACAATTAATCTGAAAAAGTAAATAAAAATAATACTTGAAAAATGAAAAGATGGAATTAAAGAGGAGAAGAAATCACCAAGGGCTTCCTGGCGTGCTCTCATTCATTAATTCTGAGGAGAAGCTGACCAGGTCATCTATTGTCACTGTCATTGTTACTAAATTCAGTAAGAAATGTAGAATAGTCACCATACACAAAGATACACATACACACAGACATACACACACACACATGCACACACACACAAATATTCACACAGAAAGATATATACATAGCATACACACAGACATATACAGACACAATAGATACACTGATATATACATTATACATACATGTACACACATACAAACACATACAGTAACATACACATGTATGTACACACACATACAAAACCATAAACATACACAGACACTAAACACACACATACACAGTACACATACAAACACAGTCATGCAAACATATATGAGACAAAACATACACACAAATACAAATATATATACAGGCACATATATGTAAACAGAAACAAACAAAGACACACAGTGACACACACATATATGCACACACTCATATACAAACATATACAAACAGAAACACACATTGGCACACAGAGACACATACACTCATACACTTAGACATAGACATGCACACACACATACAGACTCATTTTTACATGCAGATATACAAACACATGCACACACACAGGACATACAGAGAGACATAGCACTAACAAACAGAAGAGACATAATGCAGTAGTACAATTATTACTTATGGTTATAATATATCATATATGCTATATATATTTTATATATATTGCTAAAACTCATATTTTAGTAAATTATCCTTTAATATAGACTTTGAATGAATAGTAACAGTGTTGTACAACCTTTTTTGTTTGTTTGTTTGTTTGTTTTTCGAGACAGGGTTTCTCTGTGTAGCCCTGGCTGTCTTGGAACTCACTCTGAAGACTAGGCTGGCCTTGAACTCGGAAATCCGCCTGCCTCTGCCTCCTAAGTGCTGGGATTACAGGCGTGCACCACCACTACCTGGCCTAGTGTTGTACAACCTTAAGCAATGTCCTTCCCTCTCGTCCCTCTTTCCCTCCCTGTTCCCTTCCTCTCTCTGGGATAAAGTCTAATGTAGGTCATGCTGGCCTTGAACTCTGTACACAACACGGATGCCCATGAACACTTATCCTCTTGCCTCCATTTGTCAAGTGCTGGGATGGCAGATGTGCACTCGCGTGCCCCAGCCCTCCTATGTGTCAGTTTACACTATGGGGAGTTTACACTACTGAACTGAAAGTCAGTTTGACAAAAATATATTTATGAATAATAACAGCCACTGTGATAATAACCATTTTGATTTTCAGCTTTTGAAAATGCTGTATTATTCACACAGCAAAGTATATGATATTTTGACTTCAGAAGCCATTGTGAAATATATAAATTCTGTCAAAGACATAAAAGAAAACTCAGCCAAAGCTACTGTGCTAAATGGACTCAGATTAATTTGGGCATTTGAGCACCAGAAAGGAAGCAATACTACATTTTAATCGTCTCTTTAAAAATCAGAGTTATATTTTTAGACTAAATTAAATTTGTCACAGCCACAGTAAAATTTTACATCATATTTAACTAAAAAGACTGGAATTAAGAAAATGCAGATTTTATAAAATCTCACTGTAGTTATTGTGAACTTGTAAGAATATTAATTTTTTTTATTTTTGATATAGTTTTATTATAGAAGCAGAAGCTTTAGAGAAAACAGTTGTAAAGTTCTTGGTCTCCGCAGTCCCCACAGTGTCTGAGCACTACCATGAAGACCAGGGCGAATATAGATGTGGTCGCAGAGGCTGTTACACTAAGTATGGATATTTACAAAGCACTAATTTTCTCCTACTTAATTGAATATATTCACCTAGGGTCTGTTAACCCTCGTTCATGTAGGGAAGGGATGTAGATGGAGTGACATGCACAGTTTTATGAAAACCTACTTTAAAATGATAATGGCCACAATAATAGTAATCACTTTGATTTTCAACTTTTGAAATGATGCACTGTTCACACAGCAACATATACACTACTTATCCAGAGCTCTTAATTACTATGTTATAAGTAATTAGTACTAATTCCAAATTAGAGGCAAAAACTAAGCATCAGACACAGCCAATTAACACTTAGCACAAGCCTACCTCTCGCCTCACCATTGCATAATTACAACTGTGTGGATCTTTGCTTCTGGCTTGGAAAGACATCTTCTGAAACAAGCAAAACAACAGAACTATACAGTATTCTTAGCAAGGTGGTTTTCCTCTATGTCATCCTGACCTTGGGCTTTGCTCTTTCTATTCCTAACAACAATAAAAGTACATGTTAGTGACATCTGAAAATAGTCTAGTGACAATGCCATTTTTCTTTTTGCTAATTGCTTTGAAGTTTCCGTACAAACTGCCCTTCTCTCAGGATAGTACTTCTCTTTGCTAAACTAAATGAAGGTCTGTCCTATTACAGTGAAATGATGGCCTAAGGACAAGTATCTGCTGGTAAGCATTATATGAAGCACTTGCCACACTGCAGCAAGGGCATCAAGAACTAGACTTGGAAGGGTGTGTGCTCCATCGTTGGCAGCTGCTTTCCAGCCAGAGTAGCTGTACAAATCCTTTCAATCCTTCCCAAGGATCTTCAACCTTCCAATCGAGGGAGAAAATGTAAAAAAGAAACTGCGTGAACATGCAGCACAGAGCATGGGTCTCCTGGGGAGCTTTTGAGAAATGTGTCCAGGAAGCATCGCATAGGGAAGCAGGCTGCAGGTCAGGCAGAGATTCCAGTCTATTTCTTAACAATAGCCACATGCTACTCGTGGTAACAGAGTTTGGAAGGCACTGCGTTAACTGACAGGATCACAGAACTGCTTTGAAGAAAAACAACTGAGCCTCAGAGTTGGTGGAGTATGCAATAACATGAACACTGTCATTAAATTAAAAAATGCCATAGTGAAATCCATTGGTATACATAATCAACATATACTAATACAAATTTAAAAGATAACCCTAAACAATAAAGATATATTTACATATGTATAAAAGTGGCTGATGATAAGCACACATATGCCCTGTACCTCTGTCCTACCACAGGTTCAGGAAGCATTTATAATCTATGTACGTGGCTTCCCCTTTTAAGCTGTCTTCAACATCTTTTAAACCTTCTTTTTTCTTCTTTCCCTTACATATTAAAAATTAGAAAAACTATTTTCTATCTTGTTTCTCAAAATTACTGAGTATGGTATTTTCCCATACTCAGCTGGTGACAACTAGAAAGATTAGAATAAGAGCCCAAAAGAAATAATTTGCCTAAAGTTACATAGATCAATGACACTATTTACTAAAACACACAAAAATAACACTCCAGATACAATGCATTACACTATATTACACCAGTATTCTGACAACTACTTTTGGAAAGAATATCTATTCTGTAAACCTTTGTGCTTGATGTATTTCATTGCCCAGTGACACAGTTACATCTGTTTTGTTTTTCAATAGTGTTTCAGATGTAGCCAGTTTATAGACAATGATCTCCTAGAACAGCATCAGTTTTCTATAAGCTTTCACTTAACTACACTTATTGAAAGGAGTATGTAACTCATATAATTAAAAAGGAGATAACATATTTCTTAATTACAAACTAGCTTCAGTGCTCGGTTATTACTGCAGACCTTCATGCATCCATTCACACTCAGTTCTCATGTAGAACCCTAGTTGTAAGTCACTACAGAAGTACCTGTTTTTGGTAGGGCTGTCTGCACAGAGACCACAGCTACAGGGGTACCTGTGTTTAACAAGTGTCTTCTGCATGGGGACCCTCCACACAGGAGTGTCCATCTCTTAACAATATCTGCTGCATAGAGACAATCACTGCAGGTGTATGTGACCCTCCGGATTGTCTTCTGCATGGGGACCATACACACAGCAATACCTGCCTCTCAGCAGTGCCTTCGGCATGGGAACTTTCCACACAGGAGTATCTGCCTCACAGCAATGACTTCTGCATTGGGTCTTTCTACACAGAAGTACCCATCTCTCGAAGTGCCTTCTGCATGAAAACTTTCCACAGAGGAATAACCATCTTTCACCAGTGTCTTCTGCACTGGTGAACCTCCATACAGGAGCATCCATTTCTCAAAAGCATCTTCTGGATGGAGACCATCCACACAGGAGTATGTGCCACTCACTCATCAGTGCATTCTGCCTGGGGAGCATCCACACAGGAGTACTCAACTCTCAGCAGTATCTTCTGCATGGGGACCCTCCCCACAGGAGTACCTGACTCTCAGCAGTGCCTTCTCTATGAAGACTTTACCTTGGCAGGCTTGTTGGCATCCATGCTCTCTTTGAATTTCTCCTGCACAGTTGCTGCAAGCTGACAGAGCAAGGCACCATTATCCAACTTCTCCATGAAGGTTTCTGCTGTTATCTCTTTCCCTAAAAGAACACAAAAGAGAATTACAAAAACATTTTCTTTCCCTGGCACAGATATCAGATTCACACTAAAGAACATTATTTCATTAGAAGTGTCTTCTATTCATTCTCAATGAATTCACTGAAATGGCCACAAGCTTGGTTTCTTTAGCATTTTATCTTTTCATTTCATGGTTGGAACCTCAATACTTTATATGCATCCTAACTGTCCAAAAATTGTATTTCATTTTAATTTAACAAGGATATCTTGGATAAAACATTCCTACCACTTAGCAACCAGGGAAAATGAAAACAGATCAATGAAACTCAAAGAACTAGCCTTCACAGAGATTCTATATTAACATAAATAACAAAACAAAATGTATTAGATATAAATGTATGTGATCTCTTTGCATGTAAAGAGATCTCATCCTTGGCAGCCCCCTCAATTATTTTGGCCTGCAAAGTAGAACAGGTATGTCTTATATCATTATCTAATTATAACAACAGCTCAATTGCTACAGTACATGTCTAGCCCTAGCGACGCATATGAAAACCCGCATGTAGTGGCACACAACCACAGTCAAAGCAGTCCATCAGAGAAGGCAGGAGAATCAGTAGCTCGAGGTCATCCTTGGCTACATTTCAAGCTAAAGGCCAGCCTGGGACACAAGGGTCCCTACTAAAAAATAACATGGACAACAATAACAACAAAATCAAAACAAAAAAATGATTTTGTTTTGATGGCTTGACTGTAAAGTGTTTGATATGCAAGCATGAGGACCTGAGTTCAGAGTCCTA
>NC_034590.1:24275601-24354527 GCF_900095145.1 Mus pahari | reverse complement strand
AGAAAAGAGAAGAGAAGAGAAGAGAAGAGAAGAGAAGAGAAGAGAAGAGAAGAGAAGAGAAGAGAAGAGAAGAGAAGAGAAGAGAAGAGAAGAGAAAAGACAGGCAGATAAACAGAAAAGAAAGAGGCTTGTAAAATGCTGGGGTCCAGGTTTGTAACTCTGGCACTGAGCAGGTAAAGACAAGAGGCCCTCTGGACTTTGCTAGCACTGCTTTAGCCGAGTCGGTGGTTCTGGGTTCAGTGAGAGACCCTGTCTGAAAAACATGGTGGAAGACAACTGAGAAATACATCGAATGTGGATCTGACCTCCATAAGCTTAAGCTTATGCAAACACAACTTATGAAACATCATATAGGCATATGCATGAACATACACACACACACAATTTGTTCTCTTTAAGGAGAACAATGGTACATAAACAAATGATCATTGACAAGTCCAACAAGAAACCACTAAACCTCATCTAAACTACACTAAATCCCATCTCTAAACTCTATGAATGTGTTATTCTAGATTGAGATTCAGATAAGAGGTTACAAAAGCTAAGCTCTAAGTAGAAAATACAAACTGTTTGAGCTGAGATGGCAGTTAGGTCCAGAGCTCAGCTGTGCTCTGCTCTCCCTCCCCACAAGGACCTTCCCAGTGTCAGCACAGCTCTTAGAAGCTATGGGCCTCAACCATCATCTCTATACTTGACTGGATTCTAGTCCGTTATTTTCAGTGAGGTGGGCTGTTTGTTTGTCCATTTGTTTGTTCTTGGATTTGGGGCACTTTTCTCCTGCCGTGATTTCCCAAAACTTGGAAGTCACAAATCCTGTTGATTCAAGCCGTCTCTTTTGCCCATCCTATCATGGTCTGATGACTGGCATGATGACAAAAGGCATGGGGATTGTTTCCTAGGTGTGGGCTCCCTGTCTTCACTTAGACATCTTTACTGAGCACTCTGCATCCCACCTTTATCTTGCAAAACATATCTATGCAATTTATCCAATACCCAATGGGCTCATGTGATGCCTTTGACCATTTGTTTATTCATATGCTTCAAAACCTGCCTGTGCTTCACATACTGCCTTCATCAGACCCCTCACAGACTTTCCACTCTTGCTGGCATGGACCTGACTTCAGTGTCCTGTGCACACATGTGCCAGGGGGAATAGAGAGGGGAAAGGAGTTTAGTTCTTGTGTTTTCTTTTTCCCTGCTGAGTAGCTCACTTGTTAGCCTCTGGTGAGGATAATGACTTCTTCAGGTGACAGAGCAGCAGTACGATAAGTGCAGATCCCAGAGGTTCTCCCGTGTGGGCTGCTTTGACTTCAGAAGTGCACTGAGTTCAGTTGACTCAGAAAGGAGGACAGGAGTCTTGAAACAAAAATAGCCAGAGGGAATGACTGACTGCTGTGCTCCTAATGCCAGTCCAATGAGGAGAACGTTATCATGAAAGCGGGCATGGCACATCAATGCCAGAAATAGTTGCCTATAATTGTCAGTTTATTGCAATTTGTTTAAATATCATGATAAACTTTACACCAAGTCCTTAACTGATTCTGTTGAGTGATTCCTTTTATAAATTGCAAAGATATTTTGCCTCTGGAAGGAGCTGGATGTGTTAAACCCCACAGTAATTTTATGATTCCTCCTCATATTTTTAAGTGACTAGATGATTACAATAAGTTGAAAAGAATTTTTAATAATGAAAAAAAATTGTTTTCATTAAAGAGCCATCAGAAATTTGCCCAGAGTTACACTTTTCACTTGATTTTCTTTGAATCTCACAAATGTCCATTGTCCTGTCCTCTATGAACACTTGAAAAAAACTTTACACTGAACATCTGTAACCAATGAAGAATATATTAGGTGTCAGCTTTCAATTCTGTGTAGTTTATAGCTTAGAAAGGTGGGGGTTTTGGCTAAAACACAGACTGTTATATACTTTATAGTTGAAATGGACTCAAATGAAGGAAAAATACAAGACTGAAAAGTTCTATTTTAAAAAATCCTTTATATGTAATATACTTTCCATCAAAACATTAAGTCATTAAATATATATTTTCAATGTACTATATAATTATAAGAAGTCAGTTATAATGGTTTTATGGAATGATTCACTACTTCACTTACATTCCATACATATCACTAACAGCGTTTAAGAAAAGGCAGGATATAATGCCAGTTGGATTTACCCAAAACATATACCCATAAGAGCAGGCTGTGAAGAATGAATTACAATTTCTTAAGTAAAATTAACACGTAATTAGTGAACTCTGCTTCACAAAACAGGTCTTCCTTATTGTGTTAGGCAACTTCACAGAGCAGATTATAAAGCATACACAAGTGTATTTGGAGTCAGATCATTGCCACATTCTCAGCCCTGCCTTTCCCATATCTTACTTAGCACATCTAGAGAATCAAGAATAATAGATGGATACCATTAAACCATCTTGGATTACCAGATACTTCAGCCCATAAGTGCCATGGGCTTGAAGATCAACCTAAGGTACTCTGATCTAGAAGTCATATAATTATTTTCTGCATCCAGCGTAGTGAGTGCTTTTTAAGTCATGCTTGATAGCTGACTGGTAGACAGTGATCAAGGCATCTAATTGAGTAACACAGTAGTCACTGGCCCTTATGACCTTTATAGTCTAAATGAACAAAATTAGCATCAGCCTCGGGACTTTTAGGGAGGAATTGGATAACTAAAATCAGCATGAGTGCTCATCAGTAAATAAATATCTTCTAAAATATGTTTGACATCGTTTCTATAAAGATTTGCTATCCATCTGTAAAATACATTAGATTGGCACTATCTCAGGGTGGGGGCAAAGATCCATTTATCTTCTATTAGAGTGAGAATGGATGTTTGTCCCAAAAAGTTAGTAATATGGGATTTCTAAAGATAAGACTATATGTAATATTCACATTTGAAATTTAGACAAAATATGTCAGGCATGTGAACACATTTGTATGTTACTTCTCACAGTACTAAAGAGTGGATGTTACTATTTACCTTTAAAAAATCCATACAATTAGCACACAGCCCTTTGACCCAGGCATTCCAGGTTCAAAGTCTATGTTCCCAGCCATTTGGCTTGACAATTTCAATATTTACTGAACATGCACTAACTATTTCCTACATCAAACCATTCTCCCAAATGAAATTATTATTGTTTTCTTTCCTTACACAGAAATGTCATAGAAGGCTTGTTAGAAAATGATAATCTTGAGACTGAAATGAATAGAAAGCCTGGAACATGGCTGAGAAGACTGTACAGCCATGTTTTCATATCTACTTTGGAACACAGCAGAAGAAAGCTGGTACAGTGTCAATGTCTGAAGATAATTCTGATGCTTCAGTAGCAAACTCTAATCCCTCTGCACCTTCAACTTCAATTTATTTTTCATTACTAGAGGGCTCAAACCCGACTCCTTTTCTAGTGCAACCCAAATTATTCAGCACTTTTGACAATGAGTTACCTTATCTCAAATTCCTCAGTATTTCTGAGACTGAATTTTCAGAGTATGATATAGGAAGTGACTCATGATATCAGAACTCCAGACCAGGATCTATTACGTGCTACCGCACATTTAAGTCAGAGATGGCAAAGGGGTTGTGTTACAAGAACCGCTTTCAAACAACAAACACACAGACTACTCTGAAGGGCAGAATCAGCAGAACATAAACCTGTGCCTATACATATCTACACTGACAAAGCACATGGATGCCTATGAACTTTTACACCAAGAACATGAGGATCTCAGAAGATGAGAACCCAATGAAAATGGGCCTGCAGTAGAAGAACCTCCTGTCCCAAGCTGGACAACAGCTGTATTTGATAGCACACTAAAAGACAGATGTTTACTTTTTTTTTTTTTCTTCTGAGACAGGGTTCTCTTTGTAACAGCCCTGGCTGTCCTAAAAGTTGCTTTGTAAACCAAGGTGACCTTGAACACAGAGATCACAGAGATCTGTCTGCCTCCATCTCCCAAGTGTTGGGACTAAAGGCAAATGCTGCCACACCTGGCTTGATGTTTACTTTTTAATAAAGAAAATTGCAGAAAATTTTTAGAAATAACTGAAAAAAGTCAAGAACATTACTCATGTTGAAAACTGATAAATTCTCTTTTCTACACATGTAGAAGATCAGAAAACTGGAACTTGCCAGACTATCAACTATCAATGCATTTTCTAAATGTAAGCAAAATCAATTTAACATAACTTAGCTTTGTGGAAAACAAAGTATAATTTCTAGGTAGATATAAACACACACACAACTCTTCATCTTGAAGACCTACAACCATTAAGAAAAACATGAACTCTTTTCAATGTTTAATAAGTCTCAGACTTTCCAAAGTGTTGAAAATATGCTGGTCCACTGTCCCAGCTACAATTTGAAAATGTAGCAGACCTACCCAGAGGACTTCCTGTAAGATGCCAAAGAGCATGTGAATGCTCCAAAACACAGAGAGTGACCTCCTCACAAGTCACGTTGCTTACTTCAACTAGCACATGTCCATGGGATAGCCAGTGTAAATACAAAATCTGAGGGTGACTAACATTCATTATTGTATCTTCACCTCTATGACTAGAACTCTATAATGGTATTTACAATATCACATAAATGTGGATATTCATCTATCAGCAAAACCTGAATTCTCCTCTCCATCAGACCATATTTTTGATCTTTGGAGAACTTGAAAATAAACTGTCCTTTTAAAAAGTCCATCTCCAATTGACAGTTTATGTATAGGATCAGAAACATCCAAGTTTAATCACTGACTATCCTTTAAAAAGTACATTTTTAAGTTACTTTTAAACAAGATAACTAAAATGGGGTCATCGAAGTTCTCTGCGAGTATGACCCCATGAGAACAGGAATGTGAAAGCTTAGCATTTCTTTCCCACTCAAGACTTTGGTGCTTAGCATGAAACAGGACCAACATGGAGATTGTCACCAGGACAGTTCTATGGTATAAGCACGAAGAAGCTAAGATCTGAGAGACAGCACTATTCAGTAAAATATGTGAATATTACTCAGATGGTAAAAAGATGGTTTTAAAACATTTAGTTATCCTCTCTCTTTCTCTCTCTCTCTCTCTCTCTCTCTCTCTCTCTCTCTCTCTCTCTCTCTCTCTCTCTCTCTCTCTCTCTCTCTCTCTCTGTGTGAGCTTGTATGAGTTTATGTGTACCGTGTGTGTGCTGCCCACAAGGGCCAAAAGAAGACAAGACATCCCCTGGACCTGGAGTGACAGACAGTGAGTGCTGAGAAGCAAGCCCATGTCCTCTGCCTAAGCAGTAAATGCACTAACCCTCTGAGTGCTCCCTCCACAGTAAGGTCACTTCACATTTTCACTTTCAAAGCAAGTGCGCACCGGGAGTTGCTACTACCTGTATGAAAGCCATCCTCCAACAAAGCAATTCATATCTTCATTTCTCATTATTATTCAAAACATGCTTATTTTCCTATCTCTTTATGCTTTACCATTTTAAAGTTTCAAGTGTTTAGACTCCTTTCCAAATTATAATAATAATAACGCTTCCTTGAGGTTTCCTCTGTCTACCTGGGGTGACTTCCAGTCCACTGAAAGATAATACTCAATAGCTACATTTTTTAAATCCCTTTAGGATCCCCTGCCTGGAAAGTTACATAAACTATCAATTTCATTCACTACAACTACTAATAAATATTAACAAGATAATCTACTTTTTAAAAAAAAATATAACCATTATATATTTACTTTGCTTAGATATGTATTCTGTTGACCTAAATTGCCCAAACCAAAGCTCCAGAATCAGATTTCTTGGAAACATAGGTTTTAGGAGCTGGAAAGGATATTAAAGAACATCTCCAACTCTTTCATTTATGGTTGAGGACACCAAGCCCAGAACAGATAGCTGAGGGACTTTGGGCATGTTTCCGACCAGTGGGACAGCCAGAAGCTGAAGCCAGGTCTCCTGATGCCCAGAAAGGAGCCAGGTCTCCTGATTTCTAATCCAAGGATCTTTCCATTACACACACTGACTCTGTTCTTTGAGGCTGTATTGGGCTGCTCACACTGATTGAGCCACTTTGAGAATGATCACATTGGTTAAACAGAACACTTTGATGACCTGGTCACCCAACACTGGGTCACGCCTGTGTAATCGGGCTACACTGTACTCACCCCTATTTCTCCTGTCCTAACATCTCCATGGCCCTTTGTTGATCACACTACTGATTACAATCAGTACAATTTTTTTCAAGGCAGTGTATGATTAAGCCCCCAAGTCTTTTTTTTTTTAAATTAACAATTTTACTGGACTTTATAAATGGAACAGCAACTTATATAATATTAACTAAGATCCAGGAACTATACAAAGTACTAGAGCTTGTGTTCTCAATTTCTGTAACACAATTCCAATTACAATGATGGCTAGACATTAATAATAGTCATTAGTTAGCCCTGGGAAGACAAAAGCAAGGGAGAAAACAACTGCCTGCTTGATGAAGTTAATAGTGAAGTACAGTACCACAGTGGGGTGGAGGGCCTTGCCTGGGGGAAAGGAGTTCTGAAAACCTTTCTGAAGGGTATGTTTTCTATATTGACAATTAGTAGTGTTGGTTAAACCACAAAGTTAGTCAAAATGGGGTGTTTATGATGAAGAAAAGAGCAAGTACCTCACCATAGACAAAGACTTTTAAATATAGAATAAAAGTATAAAAGCCAGAAAGCAGAGAAAAATTCTGCAAGAGGCAAATGGGTTCTTAGCCTCTGCTAGGTTTCAGCCAGAGGAATGCAGCACATAAGCCCCATCTTCCTAGCTAGAAAGTGAAGCCTGCAGCTTGCAGCACTACTGCAGTAATAAAATAGTGTAGGTGCATCCTCTCTACCCACCCACACTCTGCTTGTTCCACAGTTCAATCCTACATCCTGAAAACTGTAAGGTCCTAAAGTTGTGGCTCACTCTTCTTGTCTGGGAAAATCTGGTACTGGGGATGCTATGGCTAAATATATGACGTGCCTTTAATTGTACAAATCTGTACCCTTCATTGTTGCACTTTGATCCTTGAAGTTCATCAGACAAAAGAAAAGATACCATTAACATGCAGTATCGTTTTCTCAACAATGATGCTTTTCTAAAATGGATATTAAAACAAACAAACAAACAAACAAACAAAAAACAGAATTTAGTTCCAAGCTAAATTACTCCAGTCAGTCCACAAAGCATAGGTATTCTCCCTCGGTTCCTGAATTCAGCAGCTTTGGAAGGTGTGAAGTAAAAGTAGGGCAAGAAAGACAATTTTAGAAGCGGATTTCATAGAGCCTGCAGCTTGAACCAAAGCACAGGTCAAAGTCGTCAGCTGCAAGGCCATGAGTGAGAAATGAATCAGAGCAGGAATGGTATAAGCAACTTGACCACAGGCTTCCACATTCCAGCGCAGGATGCGGGGATATGAAACACAGTTAACGTGAGAGGCACTGGGAAATTCATTTAAATTTCCACAGGCTTCGATTTCCCAGATGAAAAACCCTAATAAAGAAGGTCTTTCTTTCCCAGGTATGGTCACATGCTTGGGAGAAGGACACTCTCAGAGGAGGTAAAATACACAAGACACTGTTATCTTTGCTCACAAAGTGATATCTTATAACCTTACCTAATAGATTGGTTAACCACAAGGCCAAGTCTTCCTTCATCGGCAGCAAATTAGCTTCGTGTCTGCTGGCCAGCCACTGGCTGTACTGATGCATATCAGACAGGCCAGGTCCGCTGCGAACCTTGGGGCTCAGGGCAGTGCACATCATTTATCCACTCCTAACACCTAGTGTGGGGACAAAAGAGCAATATACTTTTTATACAAGTTAAAATTTAAAAACTACCACCACCATGTGCTTTTGTGATGTCAGCTCAAGTTATTAATTATTAAACCCAGAAGAAATTATTTGTCTTACTCATCTGGCTCTCTAATGTTTAGTCAGCCATTTGGTAACAGAAACAATCAAAGGTCAAAGAGAAAAATCAAACAATTAATGCTTAGCTCATGTAAAACAATGTATTTGGGAAGGGCCAGCTTCAAGGGGAAGAAGCCCAGTAAAATGTAGTTAAATGGAGATTTTAGTGTCTGCTGGTGTTTAAGCCAGGGATGTCCACAGACTCTGAGTGCTGAGCCCAAGCACTGAGAGCATGCACACGCTCTCTAGGAAGCACATAGGGAATACTGGCAAGACTGTTACCTAAAGGAGAGAGCACAACATGCAACTCGCTGGTGACGGCCAAACTCATTCAAGGACACACAATTAAAACACCAAGTATTGGGTAGGAGAGGAGGGGTATTCAAAGAGTCCCCACTACCACTCTGAAAATCACAGAAGACCAAAATTAGAAGGAAGAGTGGCATAAGCAATCTGACTCTATGGCATCACAGTAGAGTAAGGCTAAGATCTTGTTCTTCACATCTCAAAAACTCTTTCCACAAAGACATCGTCTAACAGAATGCATTAGTGGAAAACACTTTCTTGCAACCACTGCCTCTGGTGGCCTCGGTTACGGTTTCCCTTGCTCTGAATCTTCCTTATTTTAGTTATACATATTGAGTTTTATTTGTAATCAGTTTAGAGTAGAACTATGTTAATGTTTTACATCTAAAATAGGAGTGGTGGAGAAAGAATTTGCTTCTCATATTAGATATCCCATGTTAATATACAACAGAATAAAAATAAATAAATAAAATTATTTCATGACCTGATCACTTCACTGTATACAGAGCATAAACCTCTATTTAAATTATAAAGTACTTTAATAAATATGTTAAGGTATATAAATATATTTAAGTATTTAAATACTTAAGTTGACCTTAGGCATATCACCTTTGTATAATATTTTTTCAAGACGGAGTCACAAGTAACCCGATGGTAGCCTCAAAATGCTATATAGCTGACAGTGGCCTTGTCCTTCTGATTCTTCTGTCTCACCTCCTGAACTCTAGGATTACAGGTGTGACCCACCATACTGGCATATGGAACTCTGGAAAATAGTCCCAGAGACTTTTGTATGTTGGGCAAGCACTCTAACCACTGAGCTACATCTCCAGCCCCTCTCTGGATTATTTGTAGAACTTGATGCTATATAAGTAAAATAAATCTACTGAAGCAGTCTTTTATCTGATATAAAATGAATTCACCTGTGTTCACAACAGTTCCATCATTCATTTAGAGTCTATTTCACCATAGGACCTATTCTGGCTACAAATTAGTATGTGCATAAAATAACCAAGATAAGTCCACATAAGTGACAAAAAACACAAGACTATTTGCAACAGGCAACTCAATAGTTTCCTATAACATCCTGAATATTTCATCTAAGCATTTCAGAGTGACTAAATTACACGCTGTCTTTGGTGATTTACTGTTTCAAACTTTGTACAATACTCCTTTGTAGTTATTCTTAAACTCTAAATTTATTTAGTTTAATTTCTTTTAAAAGTTTTCTTTTGAGTAAATGATCTATTTCTATTTTTAATGCAAAACTTGGTTATCTCCAGAATCTTGGAGCAGACTGTTGGGAGAGGTAGTAAGTAATAAAGTGCATAGTACGTCACAGCAGAAAGGTACACTTTCATCCTGATGCACTCAGCTCACTAAGTGACATTCTCTAAGTATCTGACCTGAAGCACTAGGAAGGTGACCCGTGTTTACTACAACTTGCCACAGGTTACAAGACCATCAACATAAGAACTACAATGTTGTTGTTGTTTATTCTCTCCCAGTTATAACAGCATTGCTCACACTTTCCCTAAATGTCTGTGATTAAATATCAAAAACAAAAAACACCTGAAATATTTTCAATGCCAATTCTTTTAAAATTATGTTCATTCCCGAATAACAATACCTCTGTAGCTCATCAGGATCCTACAAGATGGCTAGCCTGTCAACAAGTATGTAATCAATCATACATCTAAGCACATGAATCACACATTTAAATTCAAATCTTAAAAGGGTTACCTTTAAAATGTCTTCCTTCTCAAGACACAATCTCTCCCACTACTTCCCTGAAAGTGAGATATGGTCTCACAGTAACTCTACCCTCACCCTTTTGTGTGCCCTGTGACTCCCATTGATGCTTCAGAGCCCTGTGTCACTCTACAAAGGCAAGAAGACGCCTCAGGTTCTGAAGCTCATTGTCCAGTACAGAATCCATCGGGGATCAGTTACAGTGAGCCTAATGGCATGTAAGAGTTCCAGCGAGGCAGAGACAACAATCCTTCCCCTCAGCATTTCTCAACAGTGGAGTTGTTATTTCCCTTGACAGTAGCACCTTTATTTCTCATGCAGTCTCTCTTGTGTTTCACCAGAAATGTAACCCAAACTATCTCCTAATATGGACAGATGGATTAACTAAAATCAGTGAGGATAATTAAGCTAATTTTATTTTAAAATTTTGTACATAACCACAATTTTAGTAGAGATGGTCAGTAAAAATGGGGTCATATTTTCCCAGAGACTTAGTTGATAATTCAAATACTAGAAAGATTAAATAACTAAACTTCGACAAATACAGAGAGATAAACAGACAGAGGTATTTTCACAGATAAGACTTCTCTAAATCCTGTCTAAAAGGAAGAAAGGTGGGCAACCTAATTCCTCTCGACATTTTCCAATCTCTCTCCAATTATTTTGCATCTTTGATATCCTAACTACACTGTGTATGACTCAGTGGGTTTTCTTTAACTCTCTACACTTATGCCTTAGAACTGGGCAAAACCAGACAGTAAACAGAAATGGACCCAGCTAGAAGGAAAACTATACAGAGTCTGAGGAATGCACCACATAATGAAGCAGACTCTCATTGAAATGACTGAACTGTAAAGAGGGAAAGAAGGAAAGAGAAAAGTAAGAAAAGGAAGGGAGGGAGGGGGAGAGGACACAGAGGGAGATGGGAGGGAAGGAAGAAAGAAATGAGGGAGAAAAAGAAAAGAATAAAGCTTGGAGGTACAGGAAGAGGACGGGGGAGGGGAACAGGCTATGAGAATAGGAAACTAAGATTGTCAAAGTATATTGAATACATGCAAAAATGCTATAATGAAGTATACAATTAATAAATGATAAAAAATGGAAAATAAAGATATGAATTTCTTAGTAAACACAACCTAGTTTAACTTTTAACTTTTTTTTTAAAAGTTCATACTAGTTAAATAAAAAGATAAGTATGGAATTTGTTCCTTATATAATTTGTAATAAATGTTGTGTGTGAGTTAGATCATAAAGAAAAACTAAAGAAAATATCATGCCAGTTCTTTGGAGCACATTTAAAGTTTCAAAGACTACAAAACATGTTAGTAGTACATTTAAATACAGAATATAAAATGATCAATGAGACGCTGAACAGAGGAGCATCAGGAAGGAGAAAACGTTGACATTTCTAAACAACGAAAGACATTCAATAAAATGTACGTAATCCAAACATTTTAAAAGACCAATCAATAACTTTGTTAAATATTAAAGTCAACCAATTGGAAAGAGTAAAACCTCAAATACATGTATGAATTCACTAAATTGGAGATCCTGCAAGCTTTCTGGGTCAAAACGTGGGTAACTGAACTGTCAGGACTTGGAATGAATAAAAATCAGCCTTAAAGGCAAAAACATGCAGAAACGTACACAAAATCCTTCTAAGATTGTGCATTTTCCCTGTCTTTCCATAGGAAAAGTGACTGTGGAATTGTAATTATAGATGTGATGAGACTTGGACAAACCCAAGGGAAGGAGGGAAAAGTTAATGAGCCTGGAAGTGAAACATCATGTTGAGAGACTGTCTAGCCCACTACTCCAGAATGCAGCTGAAGACATAGATTTGCTCTGATGGGGGAAATATTCTTCCATCCTCCTAGAGGTATGCTTTGATTATTGTTAAATGGTTTCTCTTATGTCTAGAAGACTGGCATGAGAGAAAACATATTTTCAAATATCTATATAACACAATATTATATATAAAATAAACTATAAAGAAAAAAACAGAAGCACAACTATAATCATACGACTCTCATCTTCTGAGAGATTCCACTAGGAATGCTAATGAATGGATCCAATACAGGAGATGAAATCTAGCATCCTAGTGTGAAATAATGGCTCAGTGGCCTAGCCATTTAAAAATTGTACATGTCATGGGACTTCCTTTGAATCTGAGTTCTGCGTTGTGAACTGTTGACCAGAGCTTTCAAAGACGATTGTGAAGATACAACATTTATGATGTTACTTGGCAAATAGTTCAAGTTCAATGAATTCTATTTGCAATCTAAATTATCACCACCAGAAGTCATGCCAAAACAAAACATCCAATGATTTCTTTTGAAAAGAAATTCTATAACAAAATAGGATTTTCCTAAATATCAATCTTTAATATGAAAAGAAAGAAGAGAAGGAGATGTCAGGAAAGTATGAATGAACACTGCATATCACCAAAGCTCTAACATTCTCTTCATGTGGTGATCTGCACCAGAGCTTAAGTGTATAATTTGATTTATGTGCATCAAAATGAGTAGTTTATATGGGGTTAAAGATGGTAACAAAGAATATTGTACTTTGATATCAGTTAAGAATCATAAGCTATTAATAGGACAATATTCTGCACTCACTGAAACACACAGGTGCATATAGCTACTACCCAATCTTCTCTGTCTCCCTTTCATCCTCCGCCCCTCTCATCCCATTATAAAAAACAAAAAACAAGCAAACAAGCAAACAAAAACGCTAAAAGCAGTAAAGCTCAAAAGATGTGCAGCCCAGGGTCCTGCCTTTAGAGGCAATCTTAGCTCTCTTCTACAATGTTGACCTCACTTCTAACCATTAAGTTTTAAATGTTAAAGGTTCCAAACAATGCAGAAATCAAAGACTAACCATGTCTTTTAAACCATGGTCACTAACCATGTCTTTTAAAATTAAAAACAAAATGAATGCATCAATCCAAAAACTCTTCCAAAATCTGGCAGGAGAAATGTCATTTTGAACTAGCCTCGACTGAGGACTTTACTATCACGTGACTTATTTTAACCAACCAGTAACATCTGGAAGATAAAGCTCCTCAGCCAATGCTCTGAATGCAAAATCCTTGCTGCTGCCATTTTTTTCTTTTATTAAAAGCAGATTTATTTGTCACACAATAAATCCTGATTATTCCTCCCCCTCCTCCTCCTCTTCCCAGTGACTTCCCACTTCCCCTCCTGTTCACACCCACTGCTTTTCTGTCTCTAATTAGAACACTGCTATTATTATTGGTTCGTAGTTTAATTTGGTTTGACTCTGTAGCCCAGTCCGGGCCAACTCACTATGGAGCCCATCTTGGCCGAAACTCTAAAGTGTTCCTGCCTCAGTCTCCCAGGTGTTGGCATAACATGTCTGTACCTCTATTCCAAGTTATAAATGAGTAACCTCAATTCAAGAGCCTAATCAGAAAATAAAATCCACAATTTAAACATAAAAGCAGTCTCAGATATTGTAATGGAGCTATAACCTCTGTCGGGGACCAAATCAAAATAAATTGAAAAAGTATTAGGCAAAATAATATACAGCTTTAGTTACATAAATGGAGAATAGACTCAAAAAACCCTTGGAAAAGTTGAGAAGTGAAATTCTCGAATACTCCTAAGAGACTGGTGGCCTAGGAAGATATTTTGCCCTAAGTAATGGGGTATTCAAACAGTCATTAAACCTCTAAACCTTTCTTGTACCCAGTCTCCGTTGCTAAGTCTTTAGGTATCTTTCCTACTGATAGCAAGATAATGACTTATCTTGAATAAAACAATCACACACACACACTGACACAAAACATGCACACTCATACACACACACACACACACACACACAATTCTTTTTCAAGACAAAATATTTCTGGCATTGAAGTTTCTTACAAGTCATTGTTCTAAAATTCCTACTTAACTATTCTTCCAGACAGTGAAGCACAGATTTTTAGACCTCTGTCAGATTAAGCTGAGACACAATTTGAGTAGAAAACCATCTAAAGTCATTATGTGGAAACTGTTACGGCTCACATCAAAAGTTTATATAACTCAATTTGGCAAGCCCTTAATTTGTGAGAAGATTTGCATATTGTTTATAACATAAAATTATATTTTAATTCAAATATAGCAATGAACTATCAGAATTCCACATTTTCTTCATATATATATATATATATATATATATATATATATATATGAAGTGCAATACTATATATATGTAGTGTGTGTGTGTGTGTGTGTGTGTGTGTGTGTGTGTGAGATGTATTTCACATAACAAAAAGGGAGCAGAAACGTCTCAGGTGAATTGCCCTGAAAACATCTACTACAAGAAGTTACCAAGCACCGTAGCCACCTTGGCAGCAGATACTTCTACCCTCCCTCCTGTTCTTTCCTCTACTCTAACAACATTGACTGGAAAACTTGTGTGAGAGTTCAAGAAAAATTAAATAAGTTGGCTCTTCTTTGGGACACAATATCAAAATCACAAAAGCACAAAAATAATGCTACAATTTCTACAGAAATTTCAATCAAAACTTCCTAGAAACTTGTTGGAAGCATACCAGATATTTCAATCAGCTCAGGTCTTCACAGGGCTCTGTGAACTGACACAGCTGTCCACTTCTGAAACAGCTCTAAAAGGCATGTACCTGCAGACGAAATCAAGTCCTGAAAATTTGCCACATCTTCAAACTCAAAGTTTAACTAGTGCTTGGTACCAAGCTTGGTGCCATGCTAGAAACCTTGAGGAGAGAGGCCAATCACAAGTCCTTTGACTCTGGTGACTTCTGCCATGTAGATTTCTTTCCCAGCAAAGCACAGTCCACTGCACAAAGAAAGGTCTCATAGATAAAATGAAGAGCTGTACGTAAAGCTCAGTGGCACACAGATGAAATCCACGCTATCTTTCCTGGTCAGAAACTTCTCAGGCAGCCCTCAGCACAGGTTCCAAGGTACATAGGCAAGGCACTGTGGCCCAGCCTTGGTTCCTCAGGTTCTTACCTTCTCTTAGGCAGTCAGAACCTGAACACCCATGTTGGAAAGGACGACCACCACACTCTCCACAGCTAGAGCAGGTCATTCCTTGAAGAAGGATTCATTGACAGAAACCAAAGACAAGCTAGGCAAATCAGATGCGAGCTGTAGTTACGAGCACAAAACTAAGAAGTTGGTTGGGAAAGGCAGCAATGAGCACAGAGTTTGTTCTCAGCCCTGCCTCTCAGAGTCTCTTGGGACAGGTGGGAAGGAAAGGAGGACTTCCTGTGCCTGGCGGACGCTCCCAACCTGTCTGAGCCTTTATTTAACACCATGAGGCCAAAGGAGTATCCCTCTGAACACAGGATCTTATTTCCTCTACATAAAATCTCCTATGAACAAATCATCAAACTTTGTTAGAGAGGTTTTGGGTAGGGAGTCGATAAAAACAAAGATGAAGATAAAGAAAATGGAAAAAGCAAAGTCCGTAATTTAAAAATAGTAATTGGTAGAAAGAAACCCACCCCACCTCTATGTGTATTAGAATACAGAAAACAGAATGTTGGGCGCTGAGTTTGCTCTAATTCTAATCCCACACTAGGAACTCACTCGGGATGTCTGGACCAAGTCAATTCTTTAGAGTTGATATAATTTAATTTTCCAGGATAATTAATACAAAAAAATTAATAAATTGGCTCCTTTGCTCCCTAAACAGTTTCAGACTCCAGTCATATCAGGCCGGGCTAAAACAAAACACCGCGTCGAAATACAAAATTATAGATAAATTTAACGTTTGTTCACACACAAAAGAAGGTTCGACTCTACCTGATTCTTTCACCAAAATAGTCACCCCAAATTGCATCAAGATCTCCTCTACCCCCATTAAGTCAAAAGGTCAGGAAGTGTGAATAAGACCGCCAAGCTCCCAGTGTCCCCTCCCCGCCCCCCGCCCCCCACCCCACAATCGCAGAGCATGCACAGCATTACAGGCTCGCTTGAGCATCACGCAAGTGTACATTTACGTCCAAACGCTAATGAGAGGCTTCCTCACTTCCGCCCCTGGTTGGCTGAGCGGTCCCAGAGGGCTTCTGGTACTGCTCAACAATAGGGATGGAGGGGTAAAAGCTGTTTTTTGTGTACCAGGAGGTCCCCCACTGCAGTGAGCATGGCTCACCCTTCCTGGTGGTGCTGGTGATGGTGCTGCTGCTGCCGCTGCGGGTGTTGCTTCCAGGTCCCTCCCCCGCTCCTGACTGCAGTAGTAGCTGGGCTCCCCTCCTGGCTGCTTGCTCACCCAGCCAGCTGCTCCCTGCGACTCAGCTCAGCAGCACCCGCGCTCTGGGCTGTACCCCTGAGGCTCCTCCAGATGCGGGTCCTGTGGCCCAGGCTCCCCGCAGCCCAGCAGCACGGTGGCGGCAGCTGTGGTCGCACCGCCCCTCTTCATACTTCTGTGATGGCTCCTCTTGGTGCTGTTTGGGAAAATGATTTTAAACCCTCTCGCCAGAAACAGATTTCCTACTTTTCATCAGTCCACACGGACCAAGAGGAAGTAAAACGCTTACTTTTTTTTTTTTCCTGCTGGACAGCAAATGCAGTTGACACTGATTTACCCTTCAAATGGGAGAGATTGGATTACAAGCCCTTGGCAGCAATTCCAAGTTGGGGCCAAGCTCCAGCCCCTTGCCTGTCCCCCAAACACTAAGCTAAGACAGAAGGGGTGGGAGCTGGGAGGATATCATATTTAACTTCGGGAGTTTTAACAGTCAATGACTTTAGCACAATGTTAAAATTGGGTGTTGGAAAGTTTTTCTTTCCTGACCTGTGAGTTTGCACACTCAGTGGCATGAGCTTTCTAGTAACTTCGGCCAGTGTTCATTACAAATAGAAGAATGTGATGCCTTAAAATTCTATTTAAATATCACAGTTTAGAAGGGCTATCTGCACCCAGGGCTTTTTCTACTTTAGGAAGGAAATGTGATTGTGCCCCTCCCTCTCTCAGGCATAGTTCAGTGTTGGGTTGAACATCACAGACAATTCACCCCAACTGCTGTGTGTTAAGTTATGAAATTTAAGATGAAAAGCTTTGCAAGAAGTGGACAGATGTTGGACTGCCTGGTTCACCTCTGAAGGACAGGAGCCTCTAGCTGAGTGTTGGGTTTCAACTTCCCAGAGTCTGCTTCAAGGGATCTCCTTGTGTACTTCTGCACCTAGCCTGCTTGACTGCAGTACACAGGTACTCGCTGATCCCTAGATACTAGGTTAAAATAGAATGAGTCATGCTCGCATCTCTTACCAGAAAACAACAAAACCAACAAAATATAACCATAAATCTACAACAGCAAAGCAAGGCAGACCATGTTACCTGCCAGTGAAAGTGCATTCCACATTTATTATTGCTTCCATCCGGAGGGTTTCTTGCTCTAAAATATTCAGAAATGGCACCAGGTATTTGCATGCAGTGACAGTACAAACAAAAAGAGAAAGACAATGGAAAGACTTAGGCTAGTCATGCTTTTCATTTCTGTTACATTTCCTATTGCAACTGTTGGCTCCAAAGTTCTCCTTAGCATATGCAAAGGAGAAAAGGGTCATTCCTCAAACTGAAAATGGACAGTATCTAACACTGACTTACATAAGGAACAGGAAAGAAAGAAAGAGAAGGAGGGAGGGAGGGAGGGAGGGAGGGAGGGAGGGAGGGAGAGAAAACAGACAAAGCTTGGTGAACTGGCATGCATAATCATGAGGAACATCACTTCTCAGTTTGACCTGGTTTTAATTCTCATAGAACTCTTCCTCCACAAGGCATTTTGAATTTCTGAACCTGTGCACTTTACAAAAACCTTTATATCCTTAGTAATTTTGTACTGTCAAAACATCATCATCCAATGACTGTTAAAATATTCGTTTTCCAGGAGTTCAAAGAGTTTGCCACCTTGGACTTTAAAAAGCTTACTTATATTCTATCTTCCCTTAGATAAAAATAAGTCTCATTATTCATTACTTCAGTTATAAATAGGGAGTTGAGATGTTTTTGCTGACTTGAGGAGAAATGCTAAAGAAATAAAAGGAGGCTTTCGAGGGCACTGAAGTAGCCTAATCACACACACTCCCCACCTCCCCATGGTCCAGCCTTCCTTCCCATTTCTAAGCTTTAAATTATGCAGCTTGTCAGTCTCTGCCCTTCAAGACACATCTAATATAAAAATACCAGAAGGAATGGGGAACTTATATTTTCTTCCTTGCATTCTTTACAGTTGAGCTAAATATTCTTTTGGTGATGAAAATATAGCACAGGGGTTCCAAAGATGCATTTCAGAGGCTAGCTGTAGTTGTTGTTTCCCTTTTATTGTAGATCATTTTTTTCTCTGACAATATATATTCATTACAGTCTCCCCTCCATCTCTTGTAGTTCTTCCGCATCTACTGTCCCATCCAAATGCACCCCTTCCTGTCTCTCATTCCAAAACAGGCTTTGAAGGGAATATAATATAATATATAAAGCATCACATCAGAATAGGACAAAATAAACATACAGAAAGAAATGAGCCCAGGAAGGTAGTTTAAAAATCAGAGACCCACTCATTCGCATTCAGGAATCTTATATAAATAGTAAACTGAAAGCCACAATATACACACAAAGGGCCTGTATGTTATAAAGAGAGAAGAAAATATGGTAAAAATAGTTTTTAAAAAAGAAAAGCTGACATGACACCAGCTCAACTTCACCACATTTAGTGAGTTGTGTAGGTGTTGTCTTAAGCAACGGAGACTTGCCATCAATTTGTAGAGAGCCATCTTGTCAACAGTATAGGTTGCATAAAGGTTCCCATGGGACCCTTTTGGCCAACAGGTCAAATAGATGTAATCCAATTCCAGTACTGGAAGCTTTGTTTGATGAAAAGAGATGGCAAGTTGCGGCTCTGTTTCCCCCATTATTTGGGGATTTCATTTAGAAAACCTTCATATGTATATATTTTAGGACATCTCTACTATATTTCCAAACTACCCCTCAAATGGCCCTTAATTTTAGCTTTCTCTTCTGGTATTCCTTCCCTCTTTTCTCACTTCCCTCCACCTCTGGTCTTAATTGTCCCTGTCGCCCACCCTATCCATCCAGAACTATCTGTTCTATTTCCCTTTCCGAGAGAGTTGTATCTGCCCCCACTCCCCTGAGTCCCTTACTATATACCCAATCTCTGTTCCATAGATTATTTGCAGGTTATCACTGACTTAACAACTAATATCCACATATAAGGGAATATATGCCATATTTGTTTTCCTGAGTCTGGATCACCTCCCTCAGGATAATTTTTTCTAGACCCATCAAGTTACAAGTTGTCTTAGCAAGTGTTTCCATTGCTATGAAGGTATAACATTACCAAGGTAATCTTATAAAGGGACACATCTTATTTGGGTTGGCTTATAGTTTCAGAGGTTCAGTCTACTGTCATCATGGTGGGATACACAGCAACATGCAGGTAGACACAGTACTGAAAGAGCAGAGAGTTCTATATCTTGATCCAAGGGCAGCTAGGAAGAGGCTCTTATCGGAACTGGGCAGAGCTTAAGCCACAAAGCTCACCCCCACAGTGACACACCTACTCCAACAAGGCCACACTTTCTAATAGGGCTACTTCCCATGGGCCAAGCATTTTCAAACCACCATACAAGTGAATCCCATGATCTCATTTTTTTAAATGGCTGAGTAATACTCTATTTTGTAAATATAACACATATCCCTGTTAATTCTTCTGTTGAGAGAAATCTAGATTGTTTCCAACATCTGGCTATCATGAATAGAAAAGCAATGACTATGGTTGAGCAAGTTTTATCTATGATAGTATGAAGCATCCTTTAAGTATATGCCCAAAAGGGGTATAGCTGGAATTGAGGTAGATCAATTTCCATCTTCCTGAGGAACTGTGACACTGATTTTCAAAGTGGCTATGCAAGCTGGCACACCCATCAGCAATGAACGAGTGCTCCCTTGATCCACATTCTTACCAGCATAAGTCACTTGTTTTATGAACCTTAGCCATTCTGATAGGTGTAAGATAAAATATCATAGTAGTTTTGCATTTTCATGGTGAATAAGGATGTTGAACATTTCTTTAAGTGTTTCTCAGCCATTTGAGATTCCTCTATTGAGAATTCTGTTTAGAAATATAGCCCACTTTTTAGCTGGTTATTTACTGTCTTGATAACTAGATTTTTTGAGTTCTTTAAATATTTTGGATTATAGTCATTTATCAGAAGTGTAGTTGGTAAAAATCTTTCCCCATTCTGTAGGCTGCCTCTTTGTTCAAATGACAGTGTCCTTTGCCCTGCAGCTTTTCAGATACATGAGCCATTTATTAATCGTTGATCTCGGTGCCTGTGCTAATGGCATTCCATCCAGAAAGCCTTCTCCAGTGCCAATGAGTTCAAAGTTACTCCCCACTTTCTATTCTATCAGATTCACTGTATATCCATCTATGTTAAGACTTTGGTCCATTTGGAGTTGAGGTTTGTGAAAGATGTTAAATATGGATCCATTTGGATTCTTCTACAAGCAGCCATGCAGTTTACTCAGCACCACTTGTCGAAGATGTTATCTTTTTATTCCATTGTGTATTTCTGACTTCTTCATATAAAATCAGGTGTCCATAGATGTGTGGATTTCTATCTGGGTCTCCAATTCAATTTCACTGATCACAGTGACTGTTTTAATGTCAATACCATGCTGTTTTTATTGCTATAACTCTATAGTACAATTTACAATTGGGGATGTTGATACATCAAGCAGTTCTTTTATTATTCATGATTGTTTTAACTATCCTGGGTATTGTGTTCCCATATGAATCTGAAATTTTCCAATTCAAAATGTACAAAAAAATTTGTTGAAATTTTTCATGGTGATTTCAATGAATCTGTAGACTGTCTTGCTAGGATATCCAATTTTACTATGTTAATCCTCCCATTCCATGAGCATAGGAGATCTTTCCATCTTCTGTTATCTTCTCCAATTTCTTTCTTCAATGTCTTAAAGTTTTATCATACAAGTCTTTCACTTGCTTGGTTAGTTACCCCAAGTAATTTTATATCACTTGAGTCTATTGTAAAAGGTGTTAGTTCCCTGATTTCTTTCTCAATCTATTTTTCATTTGTATAGCAGAGGGCTACTGATTTCTGTGAGTTAATTTTGTATATAGTTACTTTGCTGGAAGTGTTTTATCAGTTGCAGGAATTTCCTGAGAGAATTTTTTAAGGGTCACTTTTGTATTCTATCATGATATCTACAAATAAAGATAGTTTGACATCTTCCTTTCCAATTTTTATCACTTGGTAAACTTCAGTGGTCTTAGTTGCTCTCACTAAGACTTCAAGTACTATATTGAAAAGGTATGGAGAGAGTGGACAACCTTGCCTTGTTCCTGCTTTTAATGAAATTCCTTTGAGTTTCTCTCCATTTATGTTGATACTGGCTATAGGCTTGCTACAAACTGTCTTTATTATGTTGAGTATATCTCTTGTATCCCTAATCTCTCCAGAGATTTTATGATGACAGAGATCTGAATTTATCAGAGGGCTTTACTGCATCTAATGAGACATCCATGTGGTTTCCATATTGCAGTTTGTTTATGTTATATGTGTTACATATAGTGATTTATGTATGCTGAACTATCCCTATATCTATAGGACAAAGCCGACTTGATCATAGTAAATGTTCTTTATGGTGTGTTCTTGGATATCTTTTACAAGTGTTTTATTGAGTATTTTTGTATCCATGTTCATGAGAAAAATGGTTTGTAATTCTTTCTTTTGGGGTCTTTATATGGTTTAGTTATCAAGGCAACTGTGGTCTCAAAAAATGAATTGGGCAATGTCCCTTCTGTCCTTCTGTTTCTACTTTGAGGAATAATTTGAGGAGTACTAGCATTAACACTTCTTTGGAAGTTGTATGGAATTCTGTGCTAAAATCATCTGGCCCTGGCTTTTGGGGGGGTGGGTGGATGGGGCAGGATTTCTAATTGCTGCTTCTATAATTTAAGCAGACTTTTAAATTATTTGTGTGATCTTAATTTAACTTTGGTAAATGGGTATCCATTTAGAAAATTATCCATTTTTTTAGATTTTTCTAATTTGTTAGAATAAAGCTTTTAGAAATATGTCTTTTGTCTCAGTGTCTGTTGTTATGTCCCCCCTTCTCATTTCTGATTTTGCTAGTTTAGATATTCTATCTCCATCTTTTAGTTAATTTGGATAACTTTTTCCATCTTAATAATTTTCTCAAAGAAACAACACTCTGTTGCCTTAAAACAACCTAGGGCCACATGAGAAGAGCGCTTCAATTAAGAATCTGTCTAGCTCAGGCTGGCCTGTGGGCATGTCTCTGGGGGAGTGTCTTGATTAACAATGTGGAAAGGCTCAGCCTATGTGGACATCAACTTTCCCTAAGAAGGCAGTCCTGTGTAAGAGTTAAAAAATTGAACTACACACAAGCAAACAAGAATCTATACATCTGTTTGCTTCTTTTTCTTCTTGTCTGCAGATGTCATGTGAACAGCTACTAGAATTGCTGCCTTAACTTCCCCTCAATGATAGACTATATATAGGCTTATAGATTTGTAAGCCAGATAAGCTTTTTCATCCCCTAAGCTGCTTTTCATCAGTATTTTATCACAGCAGCAGAAATAAAACTAGACCAATGTCAAACAGTAGTTTTTCTTGATTTGCTTGGGTGTTTGTGTTTCTCAAAAATCAGTATTTTTCTTTATATATTCCAGTTACTCACTGGGAATGTTTCCAAAGATAACCTTCTATTCAACTCAAATTCTTCACCATAGGAAGCCAGAGTCCAGAGATAGAAATGTAACCTACCTGGATGGAAGGGCAATGAAGCAATTGTCTCACTTAAGGAGATTAAAAATATCTAATTATGACCTTGATATTTTACTCCATTGAAAACAACCAAGTCAGATTTAAAGAATTCTCCACTACAGTTTTTGTTTTTATATTATCATGGAAATAGGAAAGTATCTGTAACAGTGGGTGTGTCCTGAGTGACTAAACTTTTCACATCATCCCTAACATGAACTGTCCATTTTCTTAAGTGAGTGGAGTAACCAGTTATATGCCTTGTTGTCCCCCCATCTGTATGCTACCTTCCTCTTTTCTGTTCCCCATCCCTACTCCCTTCAGTAGAAATAATACCTATTGACTTATTCTGGAGGGGAACAAAAGGAGTGGAGATTAGAAGACATGCAATAAACCTAAAGATGAAAGCAAATGGTAAATATTCCAAAAAGTCATTAAGAAACCTTCCTATTTCTTGATGGCTAGAGAGATGGCTCAGTAGTTAAAAGGGCTTGTTAACCTTGACCAGAGTTTGACTCCTGGTTCCCTTACTGGGCCATGAATAACTGCCTGTAACTCTAGCTCTTGGGTATCTGGCTTGCACTGTTATCTGCTTACAGGTTCTACCTACATGAATGAAAGGGTTTTATAAGTATGGCTCAAGAGTAGCAAAGCTGGCAGATAAATTCCTGCCACCCCTGTCTGCTGTTCATCTTTTGGAGAATGTCACAGCAGATGATGACATGAACAGGAAGCCATGTGGAGCTCTTTAGGCTAGTGCTCGATAGTCTGAGGACATGCAGTGTTGTAGGAGAGAATATTCATTACCAGGAAAGAAGTGCTTAGTATGAGTCAGTCCCTGAGTTTGATGTCCACAACCATACAAATATAAATATGAACACACTCATATACACACACAGACACAAGTCCAGTGGGAATCAATGCAGACATCCCACAGGTA
This sequence comes from Mus pahari, assembly GCF_900095145.1. Taxonomy (NCBI): domain Eukaryota; kingdom Metazoa; phylum Chordata; class Mammalia; order Rodentia; family Muridae; genus Mus; species Mus pahari. The sequence goes on along the minus strand of NC_034590.1, from coordinate 24,330,773 downwards.
GACTAAAAAGCCAATGGCAATTATCAGAATAATAGTCCTCATAAATGACCTTGAGAAATCTGTTGTTACTATGAGACTGTCTAAGAACAATTTCATTTTCACAGTATGTTATGGCTAACATCATGTGTCAAAGGACACATGGGTATCGGGGCAAGTGCTAAAACTATTTCTGGGTGTGTTTGCAAGGGTGCTGCTTCTAGAAGATGTGAGCATTTGAATAAATGAACAAAGAATTTCCTGATAACCATAGGAGTGGGCATCACCTACTCCACTGTGGACCCAAAGAGCTGTGCCAGTATTTGTTCTCTTTTTCTGATACTATAGTAGCACACACACACAGAGAGAGAGAGAGAGAGAGAGAGAGAGAGAGAGAGAGAGAGAGAGAGAGAGAGAGAGAGAGAGAGAGAGAGAGAGAGAGAGAGAGAGAGAGAGAGAGAGAGAGAGAATAAGAGGAATTCCATGTGAAAATTCAAGGATTGTTCTGATTTTCCATGTGCAGCATAGCACACGTGTTTCCTGTGTAATTATGAAAAATGTCTGAAACCTGTGGGAAAAGACTAAAGTCCTCTATAAAACATGCTGCTTGTCCCTGAAAGCTCACTTACTGTGTACCACGTAGGTCGAGATGGCTTTTCTACTTAAGCTAGATTTAAGTAAGTAATTTTCCTCCATTATACATTTATGTAGTCTGTTTCTCAATCTATTTTGAAAAAAAAATGTAATCTTAATTCTGAAAAGTTCACTTTAATAAAAATTTTCATATTAACTATTTTGATAGCCATACCCTGTATGTCCTTTATGCCACTGACTTCCCACCACTCTGAACACCATGAGGGATGAAGTGGGCACTGCATGAATAATCATTGAATAAATGAATGTCACAGATATCAGTAACATGGGAATTGTAACATTCTTTGGTTATACTTTCATGCATTGTCTCTAATTTCACAAATTGAAACTTAGAGTAGAAACGTTATTTTTAACATGTTACAGGTGATGGTTTCATTCTATGATCAGGACCACTTCATCTGGTAAAATACAAATAGATTTCACTAAAACAGATGCTAGCTGGTGTGCCAGACTTATAAATGAGGTTAACCTGTGTCACCTGTCACTTCATCTAAAAAGAAGTTGATTTGGACCCAAGGTTTAATCATAAGTAATGTAATATGACTACAATGAACTGTGTGGAAATATATCTCCCATTATGACTTTTAACCTTTCACATATGACTGAAAATCAGAAGAAATGCATTATGGCACAGATCCAAAAGCATGCACTGATGCACACAGTCACCTACCACTTACCTCTAAGTTACCATACTCTGGTATTTTTCTCCTTGGCATCACCCTGGTCTCTTTCTTTGTCCTATCATTGAAAAGCAACACTCTTGGAGAATGGGGAAATCTGTTTCATTAGCCACAGTCAAAAAAAAAAATAATAACCATAAGGAAATTGAACTCAAGAGGAAATCAAAATTGAGGAAAAGTGTCAACTGACAGATAAGTTCATTATAAAATTTAAGCCATATTGTGTATAAGTCAATCATATGTACACACAACATAAAATACTGTCGCAAAATCCTAAATGTCTCACATCTTCACAGCCCCTGATCCTCACTGATACTAGTAAGAAAGATATTTCATGCTTTGCTTTCCAGCTGAAGACATTTGTTAGTCTAGAAGCATCTCCATCCTCAACTTTCTTAGGATCTTTGAGCTCTGGGAGGAGCAGCTGTTTCCTCTGTTCTCTCAGAACTTTATGGTTTCTTTGATTTCTGATTTTCCACACAGCACTGCAGTTTACTTCTCCATCTATCTCATCAAAAAACTGTGAGTTTGAGAAAGAAGGGCTGAAGGCTGGAAAGATAGCTCACCCATTCTCACAACCAAAACTATAAGAAAAAATAGGCATGAGATTGTGTGGTTTCATATGTCTTTATCGTGGTACCAAATGTATGCTTGTTAAGTAGATGGCTAGATGAATAAGTGAATCACAAAGTTTCTACAGCCAGGTAGATGCTGTTGCAGAATGGAAGAGTCATAGGCAGACATCCAAACCTCTCAGTGGAAAACAGAGGTATTAACTCTGCAGCTTTATGGACAGAACAAATGGCATGTTTCCTGAAACTCTCATTCATGTAGACACTGAACCAGTTTTCTTTTGTATGGGGCCACTTAAAATGACAAAAATGATTACTTTATCAAATCATGAAAAAACTTCTTGACATTTTTATTATCGGAACTCTGACATTTCACAAATGGGAAACCCTTCTCATTGCTTATTTTTAAGGAAATATTTGTAGTAGACTTTTAAAATGAACTAATTTGGTATCTGTCACAGCAGACCAGACAGAATACTGAAATGAGTAGCACTCCAAACCCAAAGTGAGAGAACTTCACACGAAAGTGGGAGGGTTGGAAGAGCTTTGCTGGAGAAACCTTTGTCTACCTGCTGTGGCCATGGTGACCACTGGCCTTAAGAATTGTGCCAACCACAATGCCGGGCTGTCAGGAAGAGTAATACTCTGCACTAGTCACAATGGCCATGGCCCTTGACATCATGAACAGAAGACCAAATTTGGAAGGGAAAAAAAAAAAGAGATCTAGCTTCTTTGTTAAAATGTCTACCATTTTCTGATGGGTATGTCTTGAGGGTTACATGAAATTCGTTCTGTCTGATGACTCACTGCCTCCACTTCTGTATTGAGTAACACCACAAGAAACCCCTGTAGTAATGATATGGTCATCCTTTCAAACAGAGACCAGCAGACTTCCTGCCCCAGCTCTCTCCTGCTTTACTTCCTCGTGGGTACAGTTTCCCTCATGCTAGCAGTTCTGTGTGTCAGGCATTTGCTATCTAAAGGCAAGGGTGAGACTCCAGCTGACCAGGGAATCACACTGTCATTGGGAAAAATGACTTTGAAGAGATTATGTGGTATCACACATCAACTAAGCAAGTTAAGCTGGTCATGGCAGAGTGACACACACCTAGACTCCTAATACGTAGATGGTAGAGGAATTGAGAAATCAGGAGCTTGAGGCAACCCTGGGTTAACTTTGCCTTTAAAAACAAATGCATAGCAAGATTCAACTCATGCCTACGTTTGATTGGTTTAAAGGTGTTTGTTTCCCCACAATAAAACATGAAGCAATTTGAAGCAACTTGTTTGGATGAAAGCACCTGTCCACTTACCCCCTTTGCTCTCCTTCCTTCCTCCTCTGCCCTTCCTTCCTACCTTTTCCCCCCTCCCTTTCTTCATTCCATCTTGGTTTTCTTTTTACTTTTCTTTTTTTGTTTTAAAGAGGAGAAGGGGACAAGAACTCCTTTACTGTCTGATTACAATAAATTTATATCCAAATGTTTAACTACGATAATAAAATCTCCCAAAGAAATTGAAAAGACGACCATGTGCTATGAGTCAGTCAGAACCGCACCTGGGGTTGAGAGCTCAGGGCTCACAGGAGTCAGTCAAAACACCACAGGCAAATGGCGGTGGACTGCCTCCAGAATTCAGCCAAACGCCTTTGAGAACTATCAGCGGGGAGTCATGAAAAACTCACAGAATAAAAAGGGTATTCGAGAAAACTTCTGACTAGGAAAACTTACAGAAAGAGTCAAACAGTCCATGGGCATAATCTTTCCTTTGGCTTTGGTTATGGGAGAGAGATGGGAGTCCAAGTATAAGCATTTATAACCAACTCCAATCCTGAAGAGGCATGAATGCCAGAAGACGGGGGGATAGATAACCCCTAAGGAGGGTTTTTCACTTTCTTTGTTTGTGTTCTTAATAATAAGATAACCACAAACTGAATGATTAACACTCAAAACAATTTTACTGGAAAATATGACTTAGACCAGTGGTTCTCAACCTTCCTAATGCTGCAACCCTTTGGTACAGTTCCTCGTGTTGTAGTGACCCCAACCGCGAAATACTTCATCACTACTTCAGAAGGTCTGTAACCAAGACCGACTTAAAAATATTATTTGATCTGAAGAAATTAAGAGAGTTTTCTTTCGAAAATAATATCTTGTTAATAAATTATTTCATCATGAAATGTGATTTTGCTTAGAATTATATAATTGATTATAGTCTTTACTATTACTCAGATTAGTTATTTACCATTATGTAGTAAAATTGCCTTTATTAATATTATTATTACTAATTATTCCTATTGTCTAGCCTACATTGCCCTCAATAATGTCTTGGTCTAATGGCAAAGCATTTTCTCTTGGTCAGAACTAAGCACGGAGGAGGGAAACCTGCAAGTGGAGAGAGGGACAGCCAGCACCCTGATGTGCATGCTGCTCACTAGTGAAGGGCTTCTGCTAAATAAAACATAAATGTTGGGGCTAGAGAGATGTCGCAGTGATCAAAACCACTGTGCTCTGGAAGAAGACTCGGGTTCCGCTCCTAAAACTTACGGGGCACTTCACAGCTGCATGTGATTCTAATTCTAGAAGATCAAGTACCCTCTTCTGGCTTCCATGGCACAAGGCATGAACATGGTGAGCAGACACACACCTACAATTTGAAAATTTTATTTTAAAAACCACAATAACAAAATTGCACCAACTAAGCAAGGGATGGAGACGCCCTGTATTCTAGAATAAAAAGCAGCAGGAACATGTGCAGACTTGTTAGATATTGACATGGGGACTTTAAAAATGGCCATATTCATTATGCTCTTCAAAAGAATAAAATGAAAGAAAAAAGCCTAAGCTATACAATCATTTTGCCTCAAACACTTTTCTCTCCTTCACAGGGACCATCTCCTGTAAATGTGACTGGATATTTTTTGCAGCACTCTAAGAATTATTTTCCCTTTTTATTTTAAACATTTATTTTACTTTTTTGAGGTCATCCCTCCTACCTAAATGTTGATAATTAACAAAGAAACAATGCTATAAAAATGTTACCCTCCAGTCAAATATATTTGTAATATTGCAAACTTTATTTTAATCACTTTTTGCTAGTTTCAGCCAGTTTATTTTGAAAGACCAGGAATCTCTTGTGAGAACATTCCTTGACATTAATGCTATAAGCAGAGCAGCCCAATCTCATAACCCAGATTAGGTCTGGAAGTAATTAAATACAGCAGATTTCGTGGTGATTTCTCACTATATTTGCTACTTTGTAAGACACTAATTAGAAAAATTAGTTTCATCTATCATTATGAAAGGGGAATTAAAATGAGTTTATATATGTATGCACTTTTCTACTTCTATTTGCTTAGCATACACAAACACGTGCGCACACACACACACACACACACACACACACACACACATAAATCTCTTAGGACATTTTTGCGTTATATGTCTGGAACTTTCAGCCATCCAGAAAAAAAGAAGGCTGAGAAATAATGAAAAAAATGTGCCTAAAGAATCCACATAAAAGTTTTGGGAGACTTGAAAATGGGAACAGCAGACACTTAAAAGTTATTGAACCAGAAACAAAAACTCCTTCCTGGCAGGTGCTCATACATCAACATACAAAAACCATTGGACAAAATGAAGGCACATAAACAATGTCGCATATCTACATGAAAGCTATCTTCCAATTCAAAATAAAACAGCCCATTTCCTTTCTTACTGAAGGGGAAAACAAAAGATGGGGAAAACACAGAAAGGGAAAGGGAAAGGGAAAGGGAAAGGGAAAGGGAAAGGGAAAGGGAAAGGGAAAGGGAAAGGGAAANGAAGAGAGAACAAAAGAACGAAAGAACAAAAGGAAGGAAGGAAGGAAGGAAGGAAGGAAGGAAGGAAGGAAGGAAGGAAGGAAGGAAGGAAGGAAGCAAGCAAAGAAAGAAGGAAGGAAGGAGAAAGAAAGAAAATAAAGTCAGACAGAGGACAAGTCATTAATCATAAGAAATAATTTTAAACTGCAGAAGGTATTCTAAAGTCTTCACCATCTGGGCCCCTGTTCCAACACCTTGGCCATGCCATACTGTTAATAGAATGCTTTGTTCACCTCTAGTTAATTACATTATGGGATGATTTCCCATCACCTGTCATATACTTGCTGTAATGACGACTTCTGTCACAGACTGGCAGCTCATATATCAATGTTAGGTATTTCAGAATACATTCATTAAAGTACTCATCACTAGCTAGATGAGTGTGGAGGGAAAATGTTATGAGTCATGAACTCATATGACTTATAAATATGACTGAGAATTTGAGCAATTGACTCTGTTGAGGTCTTGTCAGAAAATAAGGGCAGACTCATGAGAGATTTTGAAGATTAGACAAACAGAAGAATGTATATAAAATTCTGGGCAAGGCAAGCTGGGCGTGGTCGCGCACGCCTTTAATCCCAGCACGCGGGAGGCAGAGGCAGGCGGATTTCTGAGTTTGAGGCCAGACTGGTCTACAGAGTGAGTTCCAGGACAGCGAGGGCTATACAGAGAAACCCTGTCTTGAAAAAAAAAAAAAAAAAATTCTGGGCAAGGCAAAGGCAGTCAGTCAGTCAGTCAGTCAGTCTGACCCCATATGCAGGAAGTCTAGAGGACTGCCAGGGGGACATGGTGCAGAGCAGATGCAGAAAGAAGATGCTCAGCCTTAGAAGACAGCCTTTGGTCCTCCTGCTTGTTTGCTAAGGCCTCATACTGATTACTTCAGCAGAAAGGTCAAAAAGCTAACATGATGATGCGCTCTCCTCTGCTCAGGACAGTGGGGAAAGAAAGAAGAAAACACATTAATGAAAGGGAGGGCAAGTGGATAATTTCCCCCCCTTTCTATTTACAAAAAACTAGGTCAGATAGTAGGAAACACAATGCACTTTCCATTACCATGTAGTGTGGCTTCTGGCTTGCATTAGAGCAATGTTTCCAGTCTTTTCACATCCAGGCAAAAGGTGCTCCAGTAAAGAACATTTGAGAGGCACATATAAAACACTAGGTTTAAAGGGAAAAAACGAAAACTCTTTGGAATGTAATCCTATAAATAAAAATGACAGTAATCTGTTTCAAAACCATAGGTTCATTAAGACATCATCATATATCTAACATTTTTACTTCCTTTATATTCACCACCCATTATCCTCTCACATCTCCCCTCTCACTGGTCCCTTTACTACCTGCATCATTTTCTTTCCTGTTCCTGTAATAAAATACCATGACCAACACAACTTAAGGAAGAGTCTATCCTCGCTTATGGTTTCAGAGGGATAGAATCCATCATAGAACGGCAAAAGAATCAAGAAGCTGGCTGACCACATTTTTAACAGCACACAGAAAGCAGAGAGAAGGAACAGGAAGTTGAGCAAGGTTTACAAACCCTCAAAGCTCTCCCCAACACTCATGTAATCCTTCCAGCAAGGCTCCACCCCATAAAGGTTCCATGTCTTCCTCAAACACCACCACCTACTGGGACCAAGTGTTAAATAAACAAGACTATGGAGACAATTCACACCAAACCATAACATAGCTCTTCTAAATAAATGATGGCCATCTACTTTCATGTTATATATATTTATGTATTTCTTTAATTAGAGTCCTCATAATAGAAAAACAATAGACATTCTTCTGAGTTTGAATTATTTAGCACAACATGATGATCTACAGTTCCATCTACTTTCCTGAAAATGACATAATCAAGATGATAAACATCTTGGCTGCTTCCATACCAAATATGGATAAGAAGGTAGAATAATGGCTTTAAATATTAATTTATATAAAAATTTCCAACACTTAAAGCTGTATTTTAAATTTTTTAATTCATATATGTACACTGTATGTGTGTGTGTGTGTACATTGTTTGATGCATGGATCTAAGTGTATATAGATGCACAGACCAATGTGTATACACATGGAGGTCAGAGGATGACACTTAGGTGTCATCCTCAACTCCCTGTTACTGCCTGAGGCAGAATTCCTTACTAAATTAAAAGATCACAGTTTTGCTAGGCTGGCTGATCAATAAGCCCCTGAGGTCACCTGTCCCCTCTCCCCCAGTGTCTGTACTGGAGGCATGCAGAGCCGTGCTCAACTTATTACATAGGTGCTAGGATGTCAACTCATGTCCTCATGCTGGCACTGTGAGTGTTCTTACTCACTGAGCTATCTCCCTAGTACAATTTTTTTAAATACTGACTCTTATGTTTGAGAGAATTAGTCACTGTCCTGATGCTGACTTTTTAAAAGGGTTCACACAGGTGAGCCAGGAAGAGCCCTTCAGGAATGCGAGACCTAGCCCAAGATCATATAATTTGCCTCGGAACCAGCACAGTTCTGATCTCTCCACCACTGAAATCCTAGTCAATCTCTGAAGACACCGCTTCTGTCCAGGAGATTCTGTTCACAGTTCTCCCAGTTTTGTGCAAATCTTTGGAACTCATTAACTAGCAGAGCACCAATCCAAAAGCTCAGATAGTACCTTGAGCCTATAGGAAACTCTGTCATTTCACTCTACCTGCCTCTATGAAGTTCACCCTATTGTTACATCCTTTATTCTGTAAAACTATTAAAAAAAAAAAAAAAAAACTTAATGAAACTGCCTCCATGCTGAAACATGGAATTTGGGGTAACTGAAATTTGTGTTCCAGTGTCATGGTCACTCAAAAAGTGCCTCTAGAATATAAACTCTCTCTAATTCCCCCTGCCCCAAAAGAATGCACTTCATATTTTGAATAGTTAGCATTAGCCACAAATGATACCACTGGCAGTATTTTTTTATTCTAATGGCATTCAGAATTTCTAAGGAATGTGATTCTACTTAAACCGGAGTCCTTTCTGATCCCTTTAAAAGCACTGTGGGGTTAAATGCTACTGTAAAAATCTAAGCCAAGTTTTCTTAGCATATATTTTACATTCTTGGTGGAGTGTTGTCATGATGGGACAGGCATGGCGGCAGAAGCCTGAGACAGCTGGTCACACTGTCAGCAGTCTACGGAACTACAGGGCAGGCAAGAACTTGGGGCAGGTTGTAAAACATGGCCTGCCCAGTGACTTCCTCCAGTAAGGCTTAGCCATCTAAAGGTAACCTAACCTTCTGTCACAACACCCTCCACTGGTGACAAAATTTATGAACTCATGAGCATGTGGGGGACAGTTCACATGCCAACTAAGGCGGCCACCAAGTGACTGACAGTGATGAGGGGTGAACACACTGGTCAGGAAGGACAAAGCAAAATGGTGTGTGGATTTTATCACACTCTGAAAAACGGCTCTAATTGAAAATGTACTACCTATTTCCAGAATTCTCTGCTTAATATTTTCAGACTGTGACTGGCTTTGGGTAGCGAGCACTGTGCAAATGAAAGCTGTGGCTAAGGCAGGATGAGTGGGCAACACTGCAGAGTGACAGAGGTGGACACCAGACAGAGCTGCATTCACTGGTCTCTCAGCTAGGGAGTTTGTTGATGTCTTGCTTATTGCATATCTTAAAACAAGCCATCTAAATTATTATACCCATTAAGAAATCATATCAAAAAATAGTATCAGCTCAAAACTTCAAATCAAAATATTGTGCTGAACAGTATCTAATGAGCAACCTAGGACCGAGAGCAAACACTACAGGAGTCAGCTGCATCTCTCTTTGATTAAATCTCCTCTACTACTTCTCATGACAATGCTGATGATTGCTCTTCTGTGTTTGGGAAGAGCAGTATTGGAAGCAGGCCATGACAAGGCCTATCTACTACAGAAGTACATATTAACAAACCAAAAGTAGCCAAACTTTATGAACCACATATTATAAGACAGGGCTTCTTTAGCTACATACATTTAATTTAAATAAATTTGAAGAACCCCACAAGATTGACAAAAGCAATTAGAAATATATAAGGTATTTGTAAGCAGATTCAGATTGAGGACTGCTCATTAATTTTTTCTTCCTGAAAAAGAAACTCTCTCATAAGCATGCCTGGTGTTCAGCTTAAGACTCATTACTGACTTTAGAATAAGATTTTTTTTTCTTTTTTCTGAATCCTGTAGGCCTAATGACTGTAGTTAATTCCTCTGGCCATTTCTGAACTTATTTTATTTAGTAGAGAATGTTATATAGAGAGGCTTAAAGCTGGATTCCTAAACTAAGACAGGGTTTCATTAACTGGTTCAGTTAACATTTTCTGGCCCTGCTGGTGGAACTGATTGATATCCCAAAGTACAAGTTAAATTTCTGATGCTATGATAAAACGTCATGACCAAGGCAACTTATAGCAGGTTTTATTTAAGCTTACGGTTCAGAGTTTCAGTAGAGCAAGAGTCTATCGTGGCAGGAGACAAGCAAGGCAGCAGAGAAAGGAAGCTAAGAGTTGACATGCTCACCTGCAAACATGAAGCAGAAAAGGATGAAATTGGAAGTAGTTGATGTTTTAAGCTCTCAAAGGCCACAGATCTTACACCTTCTCAAACAGTGTTACTAACTAGGGTATTCAAACACCAAAGCCGAAGGTGGACATCTCTTACTGAAAACACCACAGAGTACTTATTGAAAGTCAGCAACAAAAACCTACCCCAGTATGTCACATATATGACTTCCATCTTCTCCAGAACCCTGAGGGAGGCTCTTGGTGAAAGTGTCTTATGTTAGTTGTTTATGTTGCTCATTCCTGTGTTTGAATGAAATGCTATTTTAATAAAAGCTTCCTAACACCCGGCTTCCATTTTCTGTTTCTATTTACTACATATTGGGAATTTGCGGAGTGTGACCAGCAGGTGGAAGGTTGTTCCTGCCATCCTCAGCATACAATATTCACATCTTACACTGACATTTTAACTTGTGCGATTCCTCTCACTTGATTTTCCACTACCCCTTAATGGTGCAAATATTTGTGCAGCCTAAATCAAAGATCAGTCCATACAGCCTTCTGGCACTCTCCTATCCATTTCCAACTGGTCTTTAAAAACACCATACCTGGCCCTTTAAAAATACACAAAATCTGACTTGCATTACACTTACATGGGTTTGGAACCTTCCTAATGTCTGCCTCAAGTGCATAGGTTTCTTGAAATTAAAGTGTTTATCATCTTTCAGCGTCTAGATAGATTGTTCCAAATTAAATGGAAAACTGGTTCCAAATCCAAAGTGCTTTCTTCTGATGGGAAACTGTCTGAGGCATGCATAGCTACTTAATAAAAAATGGCTACTGTGAAACAAATAATTACTCACTGTGGTGCTGAGATTTAACATATATTGATTTTGAGAAGGTGAGGGCTGGTGACGTTTCTCTGCACTGTCCCAGCCACTTGGAAATGAAGCTGTTTTGGACTTCTTTCTCATCCTGGATTAGATCTGGTTTTCTTTCACTCTGATGGCGTAAGACTTATTAATGGTTCCCATGGCCTTGAAGCTTTTTCAGAGGTGTGTCCTTTGGGCATTCAGTTGAAAGGAAGGTTTAATGGGGCCTTCCCTAACCTCGAAGATCTAGTTACTCTTATTTTTGTCTATCACATTATGAAGTTTAAAGACTCTCTAAGGAATGTTAGTGTTTCCTGTGGGTAGCATTTAACTACACTTATCTCAACTGCCCTAGTCCTGTACTTCACTGGCTATCACACCACGTGACTTAGTATTCAGTAAGTGGATGAACCAGTGACCACCTCTGTAATTCCTAACAGCTACTACCAGAAACTTTAAAACCTATCATACAGTTAGACTAAAATAAAATCACAAGGCCAAACACTATAGTCTGGGCTAGTGGCTAAAAACTAAGTAAAACTGGCTTAACTATATGTTCTGATAAGAATGCCCAGAACTATACAGAGTCTATCATAAATATGTGTATTAATTTTGAGCTTAAACTTTCATTTACAGCTTGGCCAGTAAGCCTCCGGATACTGCTGCCAGTCACTAGGTTAGTCGAAGCAGGATTGAAAACTGAAAGGCTGCTTGCACAATTTATTGATAGGTTTCCTCAGAATCAATAAAGAATATAAATATGGAAAAAGGAATAAAAATTCCGGGAACACAGCACAGCGTGTGAGGGTCCTGGTTCCACAAATACCTGGAAAACGGGCCATTTAAGAGCTTTGAGTTCGCAAGCAGATCACATCCGCACTGCTAATAATGACGACCATCGGTCCCCTTTCGGGGAAGCGTCGAAATGCCTACCACTGGCATTTTTAAAATAAAGGGCACATAAAATCTTAGCGCTCAAACACGCACTCACGCGTCCTCTCCCAGACCCAGAGTAAAAACTTAGGACTCTCCCCTAATTCATTTCCAGCGCCAAAGTGCCCCGGAAACCCTGGTGCGAGACTGACACGGCCGTCGTCCAATGGCACCGCACGCTGAGGCGGGCGCTCACGCTCACGTCCAATCGGCTCGCGCCTCGGAAAGTCAGGGCGGAAGCGGCCGCCATGGAGCCGCTTGTGCAGCAAGCCGAGCGCTTCTCCGAGCTGCTGGCTTTGTCGTGTGGGCCGCTGGTGGGCACGTGGGACGCCGCGACGGTGCGCAGGGCGCTGCAGTGGGCGCGCTATCTGCTCCACGTGTACCGACGCTTCGCGGGCCGCGGCCGCGTGCGGGAGGCGCTCGAGAGGCGGCTCCCCGGGCGGGGAGGGCCGCTGGGGCTGCGCAGCTTCGCGGCGCTGGAGTCCGGGGACGCGCGGCTCGCCCTCCGCCTGCTGCGGAACCGCGCGCTCGCGCCCGCCGCCGTCCGCGCGCTGCCGGGCTTGCTCTTCCCGGGCCCCGCCGCGGACCCCCGGGACGACGTGCCACAGTCGCGCCTGGTCCTCCTGGCGCGCCGCGGAAGCGCGCTGCGCCTGCTGTGCGGCCTCTGCGGGGACGCGCCCAGGGGCGCGCTGCTGCGCACGCACGCGGAGCTGCTGGACGCGCGCCTGCGGGAGCTGGGCGGGGCCGACTCCGCGGCCGCGCGCAAACTCCTGGACGCGCTGTGGGCGCGCGGGCCGCGGGGGCACGTGCTCGACGTGACGGCCGAGGCGCTGCTGCGGGAGGCAGACCCGGAGCCAGCCCAGGCCACGGACCCTGCGGGTGCGGATGAGACCCAGAAACTACTGCCCTGGCTGCTAGACAGTCCCGAGGTATTGGCCGCTTTTTGCCGCCATCTGCCAGCTAAGCGCCTGGCCTCCGTGGCAGGCTGCCACCACGCACTGTCTCGCGCTTACCTGGACCTGCTCATAGCGTGGGCCACGCGGCTTCGCTATGATCTGCAAAAGGGTGCCTGGGTCCCCACACAGATGGACGACATGCCCTGGGAAGAGCTGTGCGGAAGGCTGCAGAGTTTGTGCCATGCCCAGCCATGTCTGCAGGAAGAGGTGCTGGTGACCCTAAGATCCCGCAAAGCCTTGGATGGAGATTTCGAGGTTCCTGGGATGAGCATCTGGACAGACCTCCTGCTGGCCCTGCCTGGTGGTGCTTGAGTGTGGGATCATGCTAGACTAGATTCTCAGCTCCCAGGCTGGGCATCTGGACAAACCCTGTCCCATAGAGGGAATAACAAGCATACTTCTCAGCAAAGCCTCTATGCACAGCATCCTGCTACTTCTTGACTATGCAGTTTACAAATTGTCAGTGTTCTCGCCAATTCCCTATATACATGCTCCCAAAACCTAATTGTTCAGATGCCAATTTTAAATGGTTCATAATATAAATATATATAATATGCACAATATTTATACTATTTGTTTTTTTCTGGTGATGGATCCAGGACCCTGCCTATGTTAGACAGTGCTCACCATTGAGCTACATCCCTAACCTTGAAAGAATTCCTAAAGCCATCGAATTTACAGCTTGTTTTGTATAAAGCTAATTTGTAAGAATACTAAAAATAGATTCACTCTAAAAGGAAAAGGCAACCTTACATTTTCCAAGAAGGATACTTTTTTTATGATTTACTTGGTTCCTAACACTCTTCAGTAGTACAAAGTTTTGTTTAACCAGCAACATGTGGCATCAAGTGTTAACTTCAGAGTTGACTGGGCTAGACTTAGAGCCCTAGACTTGCTTTCTTTGACCTGTTTACCAAGCTTTATGTGCATTAAAGTTGCATTGCTCAGAAAATGTTGTTCTCTTTACAAGTCACTACTCTGAAAGCCAAAATAATAGCAAATGGTTTAAAGCATTTCTTGAGTACCCACTTAAGTGTTTAGAGCACACTATGTGTAAACATATCCCTTTGGGTTGTATGATGAAGGAATCTAGTGAATTAAGAGAATCAAGACCACTTCTGCCATTTATCAAGTTAATAACCCTAACCTGGTATCAGGTGTTTAAATGTCTGATTCTGTTTTTTTCCTCATGTTTACTGGATGGAGACTATTTTGAGTGTTTGTTCTCTGACTAAGAAGCCAACTTTACCCTAGGGAGGCAGAGGCAGGCAGATCTCTGAGTTCAAGACCAACCTGGTCTACAAAGCAAGTTCCAGGACAGCCAGGGCTACACAAAGAGAAAAACTGTCTCGAAAAAAACAAAACAACTTTGTCTGCTCAAGTGTTTTAAACTTAATAATAAATGGTTTTGTTAATAATTTGCTAAGTAAATTTCCAGGGTTCAACACACTTTCTCCATGGTAAATGACCATAATTCACAAAATTAATTCCTAATTTTAGAAATAGAGCAAAAGGATATATAGTGCAGAATTTTAATTCTGATTTAGGACACAAGTACAAACAACTAATACAGTTATCTGAAGAAAGCAATAACATATTTTTTTCTCCTATGATCAAATTCCTTTTTTTAGCACTGATCTGTGTGAACCGTCTTTTACATCTGCTGTTTACTGACTTGGATTCCTTTGTGCTATTACACACAGGAGTGACAGCTGAGTCATGCTCTAGTTTTGTTGTTTTAGGGTCTCACTCTAGCCTAGGTTGATCTGGAACTCACTGTCTGCCCACGCCAGACTTGTAGGGGATCCTCCTTCCTCAGGTTCCTAAATGGTGAGATTATAGCTATGAGCCGGCACATACAGCTAACTTCTGTGGTTTAGCTTCTGTGGTTTTGAAGTTTTAGTCCCGATGCCTCTCACAGCTCATTTTCTGCTGTCTTACTTTTGTTTGCTTGAAGAGGAACCGACGTTTCATGTAGTAAAGAACATCTTTATTTCCTTACAGTTTTATCAATTCCATTTCAGTGATTCTGTGAGTTCTGTGATTGTGTTTCCATTCACTTACTTAGTAGACTTTGTTTATTTTGTTTTGTTTTTAGGATTCTTTGGGGAAACATCTCATGGTGAGAAGCATTTTAATGTCTATCTGTAAATGCCTGCCTGGTTCGTGTGTGAAGGTGGTTTTGCTGTGTGTATGATTTTCAGTTATCATTCAGGGGTGTCAGTTCACTTGTCCCCTTTCCCTTGTTAAGAAAGAAGGGCCTCCTTGCACTGCAGTGCCTTTGTAAGTGGTCTTTTTCCTGTCTTCAAGTGACTGATCCTTTGTTCAACATTTGCATCCCCACTCTTTCCACCATACTCCTGATGTTCCTAATCTCTCCTGTGACTGGCTGGGCCTATACTTGAAGGTTTATGCTGCTCACACCTAAAGTTCTTCACTGGCTGTCTCCATCTCAGTTTGCTGCTATGGGAGTGGTCGGTCTCATATGTCCTGTTTCCCAGGACTGATACTCAGCCCCATGTTTTACCTGCAGTGACTAGCCAGCCTTGGGAATAAACTTTCTAAATCCCTCAGCAGTTTAGTGTATCTGTGACACTGCTTTGGGCCACCTTGTGAATAAATAGAAGTAGGACCCACATCAGAATTTTCCTTTTAATAGGCTGAAGTCAGTGTGCTGCAGTAAGTTACCTGGGACCATGGCTGAAAAGGGTGAAGAGACAATATGCTTTTCTTTCTATATGCCTCATGTTTTAGTCAAATGATTATTTTTGGAAGTGGGTATCTATGTAATGTCAACAGTGCGCATGATACTAAGTAGTACTGGCAAGTTTTGGTATTTCAAGGCCTTAATATGTAAATTTAATATCACTTGTCCTAATTTTTATTTGACCTTTCTCTCAAATCTGTCTGCCATGTACACATATATACGTGACATCTCATGCTTTTTTTATGACTCCAGGATTAATTTCTAGCAATATTTTTATTTTAGATTTATTTTTTCTTTAAGCATGCATATATGTGTCTGTATGAGGATGCTTGCATGTGAGTATAGATGTCCTTGGAGGCCAAAGGGGAGTTATAAGATGTTTGCATGTGAGTATAGATGCCTTTGGAGGCCAAAGGGGTTTTACAGTTAGCTGTGAATTGTCCAATGTGGGCCCTCTGCAAGAGCTACCACTCGTTGGTTCTCTGGAGTCTGCATTGCATTTCAGAGTCCGAAGTGCCTTAAGGGGAGAGAAAATCCCACTCTGTTGATGAGACTTTGTTTCTTTGTGTGTTTTGCAGTATTTCTCTTTGACTTTTGCTTTCTGTTTGCTTTGAGTTGATTTTCTTGGGTTGTAATCTTGGTTGTCTGATTTGATCTGTAGTCAATTAGAGACAAGCCTCTAGACAAATCTGTGAAGGTATCAGCTAGGAAGATTAACTCAAGGAGAACACACACACACACACACACACACACACACACACACACACACCATATCCTTCCAACTGCCTGCGTATATGCAGGTCAGCAAGATAAACAATTGCTTTTTGCTGCCTGCCCTGACTTGCTCGTGAGTGCATATAGTCTGTATGTGTGTCTCTTGGGAGAATATGCTCAGTGGGGAAGAAGACCACTTCTGACTTGTTTCTCCTGGAGCAACTAGAACCCCAGACTGCAACTGACACTCATAAGGAACCAGTTGCTCTGCTGGCATGAATGGAAATAGAGCATTCTCACTGGGTCACCTGTCTAAGTAGTGCAAACCACTTTAGAAGTGATTTAAGTAGAACTGATCTGAACAAGAATCAAGTCCCAGTACATGGTAACTTTCTCAGATTTCAGTCTGGCAGCGTCAAGAGCTTTCCAGAGTTACTTTACACCTCAGAGTTGCATCAGTGTTCATCCATGTCATGATTATGTCTGAGGGTAGCCTGGGCTACATAGTTAAAACCACTCAGAGATGAGTTCCAAGCCAGTCTTAGCTACATACACAATCCAGGCTAGCCTGGCCCACATTATACAGTCCCTAACTTCTCCCCAAGAAGGATTTTGTTGTTGAGGATTAAAGTGTACTTTTCTTGCTGTCATAATTTTTATGCTGCTGCTGTATGCCAGAGTTCAAAAGTAAAAACAGGTTATAAACAGAATACCCACTCTCCTAAAAACTGGATACACAATATTCATTATTGACACAACTTAATTGATGTAAACACTCTGGGAAGCAAACATTGATTTTTCTCAGGAATTAATTGGAAATGATCAATTACTCTATCAGAATAGTGGCACTACCTCATTAATCAGATGCTCATTGTCCTGGTAGGCTAAGGATGCCCTTTGACTTAGAAATATGGTAGCCCTAAGGGAAAGAGCTGAAATCATTACAGTGATGGCTGTCTCCAGCTGTCTCTGGGAGCATCATTGTTCTTAATACTGAGGTTGGGGTTTGACTTAAAAGGAACTGACCATGTCTTAAAGTCCTATTGTGGTTCTATCCTTTTATACAGGGAGTGATATGAAACCCAACCTGAGATAAGTTCCACATACAAAGGAAACCTCAGTTCTCCAAAATCCAAAAGTCTGTCCAAATAGACAAAAAATGACTTATTTTAGCAGATGGGAACTGTTTTCACCAGTTCATTAGAAATATTGGCTTTTCCCCAACCACCAAAAAGTCTTCTTATATTCTAGGTTTGAGATCATTTCTAAATATAGAGGCTGCCTTTTGGAGGTTAGTGAATCAGAGTTTCTTATGGACCTCACTGTGATCACAGGGTATAGATATAGTGTGAAAACTGAGTTTACATTTTACATTTATGTAGAATTTCTGTAATACATACACATACACACACTGCATTTATGTATAATACAAGGTTCTGTCGAAGTCTGAATACCATCTATGGTAACCTAGAACCTAGGATTTTCTCTGAAATTGACTAATACAATTCATATTAAAAGAGAATGTGTTCCAAAGACAAATTCATATCTGTGTTCATAATATCCTTACCTTATGACACCACATTCAAGTGGCAAATATTTACTCATCTGTCAAGCACTCTCACTGTATTGTGATTTGATGTTCTAAAAATTATTAATGTCCAATCTTCGTAATAAACCATCTTTGGTTTTTAAGTGATCTTGCTGGATTGACCAGTATGACCTTGATCTTGGGGCTTCTTGGCCCAGTCTCCTCAGCAGCAGGGATTACAGATGTGCACTGCCATGCCTTGTTTATGATTTATATGTGTTTATGTTATGAGCCAAGTGTCTAATACTTTAAAGACTATATCGAGAAATCAGAAAGCAAAGAACAGGTTTGTTTTAGGTCAATACAGGGCCTGTTAATTCCAGTGCCTGCTCCATGAACTCTCAGATGGTTGTTGAAATATTCATTACTTCGCTGAGCATTTGACATAATATCAATAATTTTGGTAAAATATTCTATGGGAGGCAATGCATATACTTAAGAGTATTGACACAGTGCCACAGGGATATAAGCTTGTGAGCTGTTAAGTTTTCAGTGAAGATAGATGCAGTATCAGGAGAAAACGGCCAGGTTTCTTTACAAGTCCCAGCCATATTCAGTACCTTACAAACCTCTGATGTTCTTTTTAAAGTTGACCTCACAGATGACCCCAGCCAGACTCTGCAAGACACTGAACAAAAATCAAGACAAGTACAAGAAAGGTTTGTGGGGGAAAGAGGGGCTGATAGGAGAGGAAGGGAAGCTGAGGAAGGTGTAGAATCCACAGTGCACATGTAGGAAATTGTAAAAGAACAAAATTACCAAAAATGACAACTGAATTTGAATCTACAACTAAGCTTTAAATAACCTTTAATATGTTAATGATTAAAATTTAAAATAGCAAAACCATGTAGAATGTGAGTGGTTTTATCATCTCATCTGTAAGTAAAGAAATCTCATAATTTAGAATACTTTGGGCAGAAAAAAAATAAGTTTTCCATTTTCTGATGTAAAAAAAGCAGACAATGCAAAATATTAACAGTAGTGTAGACATGTACTCGGGAGTTTACCTGAGGAGAAACAACCATGGCTGGGCTAAGAGTGCAGCAAATGTGTCTTCCATTCCTTCTGCTCTATTTTCCTGATAATTGCAAAAACATGGGTTCCTGACAGGACCAGTTTGGAATAGTGTTCGAATCACAAAAATAAATGGCAGGTGACTAGTGAGCAACTTACAGCAGATACATGCCATAGTCCACTGGTCAGCAAATGAAGGTTGCATTTGGGGTTGCTATAGTCACCCAAACTCATCTGGACCAGCTACCATGTTCTAATTAAAGCCAGGAAACCCTGAACTCTGTAAATTGGCCAGTGTAGATTCAAAATGATTTCATTGTTGTTACAGACATTAGCTAAGGAGGGATATTTGAGGAATTTATACTATAGCCAGGTTTACTGGCTAGTTCTACAAATAGAATATCACTAGGACTGTCGCCACATTATAATTCAAAAACATTATTTCAAGAATGAAATAATTTGTAAAAACCTGTTTTTTATGTTATAGGAATTAAAAGATAGAAAGGGGAGACAGATTAAAAACTCATTTAATGGCTTTTAAACCAGTTTTTATCTATAGCACTATTTCTGGGAAAACATAGACTGCTCTTCCTTAAGGTCCTGTCTTATTCGCATACTCTGGGAAGAGTTGTAAGCATGTCATTTTTTTCTTTTTTTTTAATAAGATATTTTCTTTATTTAAATTTCAAATGTAATCCCCTTTCCTAGTTTCCCCTCCAAAAAATCCCCTATTCCCTCCCACCTCCCCCTGCTCCCTAGCGCACACACTCCCGCTTCCTGGCCCTGACATTCCCCTGTACTGGGGCATAGAACCTTCACAGGACCTAGGGCCTCTCCTCCCACTGATGACCAACTAGGCCATCCTCTGCTACATATACAGGTAGTTCCACCATGTGTTTTCTTTGAACGTGGCTATTCAACGCTTTGCAGAATGGAGCTTATTGCTGGCATATTACATTAGTGGTGCTCCATCTGACCGTGCATTAATTTTTGGAAAATACTTTAACCAGACACAACTTGAGACATACCTTTTCTTCTGGCCTTTAAAATCGCTGAGGTAGTTTCTTCTTTTCCAGTGTTCTCACGGAAACTCTGTCATTTGCACTGTTTGTCTTCCATGGGTAAAATGCCAATTCTCATGCCTTCCACACCTTTCTTTGACTATTCTTTGCAGAACTTTGATGCTGATGTATTTCTGTACACTTCTGCCCTGTTTCAGTTACAATTCACATTTGGAATCTCTGGGGGGGGGGAATTTCTTTTTATTTTTTTATTTTTTGGTGAAGTAAGGAGGAAAAATTCCACCACTGAGTTTTAGAATTTAAACATCACTTACTTTCCCCATCCTAAACCCTGATAATGTGATGTTGGAGCTTTGCTGGTTTGGATTCACAAGTCCTTGAATATCTGCTCACAGCCTATATCCCCAGCCCCTCATCTAGTTTCTTTAATTCCAGTTGGGTAGTCTGTAGTGCTCAACACTTGAGGGCAATAATTCTCTCTGGCCTCTTCATTCTTCCCTTGACCTCATCCACTAAACTTTATTTCAATAATGTGGCTTTCATTTTTAAACCTAGCCTTTAAAAAGAATAAAAGATCAAGTATTTGGGAAGAGGAAAGAAAGCTGTGAAGATGAATGTGATTAAAGGACATTATATACAGGTATGAAAAAGTAATAAGTATACAGCATTTTGTCTGGCTAATATATACAATTGCAGTGTAATATACAATAATTGCAAAGTAATTGTTATAAGTAATTACGATGTAATATATACAGTAATTGTTTTTCCTTTCTTTCAACATTGAAGGTTTCCCCCAACTTGCTTCAAGAGTGTCTAAAATTCCTCGGATCATTTTTGGAACTCTTGCTCTAAAGTCTCTGTTGGGAAATCACGTCATGTCCGTTGTCTCTGTGGTCACCTCTCTGGGCCGACTTTCCTTACTTGTTTCCATGGTACACATTTATTTATTATTCTACCCGAAGCAAGAAATATATCCAACTAACTCCACAGCGGTTACTTAGTAGAAAGTGTTTGAGACATCACTTTCATACAATTGTATTTAAGAAATTGTATGTTAATGTATAAATAGTAAATGTGATATACTAAGGCCTTAATCAAAGTATTATTTCTTCAACTGAGGCAGAAGTAAGCACAAATTACTTGAGCTCAGGCCCTACATGATAAAAACCAGCAGAGGTCAATGCCTTGTGTTAAACTCTCTTGGGTTTTTATTCTGATATGGCAATGATTCTTTTTCCACAGTAGTGGAAAGCAGATGAACTGTGATAACTATACTAGTTACATACTAGCAATACGAGTGGATAGAGTTTGTAAAGAGAAAGGCTGGTCTTTCTAACTTGGGAAGCAAAAATTAAAGTTAAAATTGTTTTCAAAAGAGAAATGACAAACTTTAAAAATATGTTTTCAATCTAGAGTCCTTAAATATTGGATAAATGATTAAATTCTCAACACCCCATTTAACTCCCAGTACATATGGCCGATGCAATGGCAAAGTCACAGGATTACAAAGAAAATGTTGCTTTATTGAATCTGACTCTCATAACTATTTTCATAGCCTATCAAAATTAAACTATAAAATTTATCTAAACTATGAGACAACCAAAACCAACAGAAGAGCCATATATCTTCAGCTACAAGAAACATTCCCATGGAGAGATAGATTCAAATCAGACTGGGTACTTGGACTTCCCAGTCACACTGGTGACATTGTACTTGATTGATAGCACCTTTGTGCAGGGCTGCATGCTGGGCTCAGTGTTTGCTGATTGATTTCTGCCAACTCCATCTCTGTGAAGGAGCGCCATGGTCCTGAACTGCACTGCACGGTCCACTAGGGATATTGCTGTGTAGGTCACCAGCTGAAAAATCGTCACCAAAGACTGCATAGCGAGCCTATTAGTTCAGCTGGAGTTCTGTCTGGGCAGAGGGCTTTAAGAAAGGCATTGGTAGGTGTGACTATCCACATCTTACCTGGCATATGGCTTCTTGTTGAGGAAAAGAAATCCCTCCTTCTGGTTTGGTTCAGTTCTCCTGTTTATAGCGTAAAGTAGTCGGCTCAGATGGTAGATCTATACAAAGCAGTCACTTGCAAATAACTTACGAAGTAATTTGCTTATAGTAGTTCCACATTTTATATAAAAGTCATCGTATACTGCCTGCCAAAATTATCACATTTGTCATTTAAAATTCTAAAGATTATGGGTCTGCTTTCTTCCTTTTTATTTTTAGTCTAAAACTGAAGCCCGAGAAGCGTTTGATAATGGGAATTCCATGTGTCCTAGCAGAGATGGTTTCCATTCCTGTTAGCACTGCCCTCACAGACTTGGAATACCTTCCCAGCATTGCTGCAGACTCCAGATCCCTCCTGAGCATCTCTGTCACAGTGGGACGGGACAAGGACCCTCAGACACAACTGTCTTTCTGAAGACTTCAGGGATAGCTCTTGTCTTTCACAACTCATAGTAATCCCTAGATTTTCAAAGTTCAAAAAGCTCAAATCCAGAGGAAGGGCCAACATGATGAGCTTGCTCTCACACCTGAGTCATCTGTGTGTTACCAGTCTGTTATCCTGAAGTACTCAGTCCTACCAAACTGATGCATATACTTCATTCATGTGGAAGAGAAATTTTAAATTATAAATCCTAGTACCCTTTTCTTTTCTTTTTTTTTTTTTTTTNTTNTTTTNTTTNTTTACATTTCAAATGCTATCCCGAAAGATTCCCATACCCCTCCCCCCACCTCTGTTCCCCTACCCACCCACTCCCACTACTTGGCCCAGGCCTTGCCTTGTGCTAGGTCATATGGAGTTTGGGAGACCAAGGAGCCTCTATTCCCACTGTTGGCCGATTAGGTCATCTTCTGCTACTAATGCAGCTAGAAACACAAACCCAGGGGGTACTAGTTAGTTCCTGTTGTTGTTCCACCTACAGGGTTGCAGCCCCCTNNAGGTACTTGGGTACTTTCTCTAGTTCCTGCATTGGGGACCCTGTGTTCCATCCAGTAGCTGGCTGTGATCATCCATTTCGGTGTTTACCAGGCACTGGTGTAGCCTCACAAGAGGCCACAATATCAGGGACCCTTCAGCAGTATCTTGCCGGCATGAGCATGAGCATTAGTATCTAGGTTTGGTGGCTGATGATGGGATGGACTCCGAATGGGGTCCTCTCTGGATAGTCCATCCCTTCATCCCAGCTCCAAACTTTGTCGCTGTACCTATAATTTTTCATGAGAGTTATGTTCCTCATTCTAAGGAGGAATGAAGTATCCACAAATGTTCATCCTTCTTGATTTTCTTCTGTTTTCCATAATGTGTCTTGGATATTCCAAGTTTCTGGGCTAATATCCGCTTATCAGTGAGTACATATCTAGTGACTTCTTTTGTGATTGGGTTACCTCACTAAGGATGATATCCTCCAAATACATCCATTTGCCCAAGAATTTCATAAATTCATTGTTTTTTATGGCTGAGTAGTACTCCATTGTGTAAATGTACCACAGTTTCTGTATCCATTCCTCTATTGAGGGACATCTGGGTTCTTTCCAGCTTCTGGCTATTATAAATAAGGCTGCTATGAACATAGTGGAGCATGTGTCCTTATTACCAGTTGGAAGATCTTCTGGGTATATGCCCAGAAGAGGTATAGCAGGATCCTCCGGTAGTACTATGTCTAATTTTCTGAGGAACCCTTTTCTTAAAAGATTTTTAAAATTTACTTAACGTATGAGTGCTCTATCTGCATGTGCACTTTCATGCCAGAAGAGGGCATCAGGTCACACTATAGATGGTTATGAGCCACCATGTGGTTGCTGGGGATGGAGCTCAGGAGCCATCCCTCCAGCCCCCTTGTATTCTTCTTGTTCATGGCCTTGCAGTTTTAAATTATCTATAAATTACTAGCTCTGTTTATCATCACCCTATAATTAGCTACTTTTAATGCTTACATAATGCTCTGCATTACCAGACCATTATATATTACAATTCAGACAAAGATATATAAATACACATATTCTAAATCATCTCAATGACAGTGAACTTACTAGATTTCCATTTTACTGCTATTAAAATAACACATAGCTCTTTTCAAACTTCTCAATCTGTTTATTCTTTAGGTGTCAATCAAAACCGTATACATTTATATACTTGTATATATTGTAAAATGGCTAAATCAAGCAGATGAGCTCACATACTAATTCAGGTGATGAAAGTACTTAAAATTACTGAGTAGTGTCCAAATCCATAGTGCATTCTGTTAGCTACAGTCAGCATTGGGGGTTTGAGCTCTGTTCTGATACCCTTTCCTGTTTCCTAACATCACTATCTGTTAACCAGAACTGTACTATTTCCAAGAAATCATCCTTTCATACTCCACATTCAACAAGGTTATGTAACAATTCTCCTTCTGTGCTGGCTTAATTCATTTAACTCCATCTAGTGCCATGCTTGTCTTGTAGGAAAGCATTTCAGTCTGTTAAAGGGCCAATTAATATTTAATTACATATGCATACATGGACCTATCTTTGTATTTTTCAGTCTATTCATGTGTATACGTGAGCTTTGTATTTAATTAATTTAAAACTTTCTTCATCTAAACTTTTGTGTTTAGAGGAACAAAGGAGATCCAGTTTTGTCACCATTACTTGTAAATTACTGAAGCTTTCCACACTGCTTTATGTTACTGTTTGTTTGTTTGAGGCAAGATACTGTGTAATCCAGGCTGGTCTCGAATACACTGTGTAGGGGGAGATGATATTGACCCCCTAGTCCTTCTGCTTTGGGGATTACAGGCCAGACATGGGCCACCACACCGGCCTGTACTATTCACTTTTCATCCTAACAGCCTGGAAATATTTATAGACTTTATTCTATTTGATCTGTTGTTTTAGTAAAGTCACTTTTTAACTTTCTATGTCCTTGTAATGTAATTTGATGTCGGGTAATCTTCCAAGGTTTGTCTATGACATCAGTCTTATTCATTTGGTTTGGGGGATTACATCTTTGTGATTTTAACTTTTTTGGGAAAATTGTGTATCTTTTTACTTTAAAGGTTTTTATAATTATTTACAATGCTATAATTTATAATTACATCATTTCTTGATAAATTGTTCTCATGTATTTTGAGTTTTGCCGTGTTTGTAACCCTTGGCCCTAGAATATATTAACCAAATGAAAGGTACCCATCCGTTCCTGTCAATCACGTTAATGGTGAATCTGCTCGCTGCATGTGAAATCTTTGTGAGTGTTCACACACATACATTGGTTGGGTTCTCAGGTTTCTGCTGTTTGGAGATTCATATAAAACCTGCCTTATGTAAATAAAATCATAAATTTAAGGAGGAAATGATTAATAACTTTGTCCTAGGGAAAGCTAACACATCCTCTTCTTCAAATGTCAACATTTCGGTAACAAATACTGAAAACAGGATCTGGGGATTTACAGTTGTTTGGTTTTGTTTTTGTTTGTTTGTTTGTTTTTTAACCTTCAGATGCAGTTGTGAGCAATTCTGAGCTACATTCAAGTCCTTGACTTAAGGAGACACTTTATTTTTTTCTCAAGAGACTATGTTTAGCTCTTACCTTTTCTGCAGTTGTTATGAAATATGAATTTGCACATCTACTTTGGACATAACTCATCATGTCATTGACTCAGCTCTGCATCATTCATAGCCGGATATTCATTTCAGAAAGTGAGACTATAAGTCAGAAGAGTGAGAAGTTGTTTTATCATAAACACTAAGCACCTTTAATAAATATTTTTATGGCAATGTACAGTTTTTGCACATACATTTCTCTGGCACACAATGCTAGATTTTTACCTAATTTGATTATAGTAGGTCTTTACTTCAAAGATGATAAAAGATATCATGGAGTTGCTGAGGCCTCCAGCTGCTTAATTTACTAGTTCTGTGGCTGAGAAATGATTATGGTAAAGATGCAAAAAAATAAATAAAATCAGAGAGCTTATGTTGGAAAATACCTCTGAATCTCAGGAAACACTGCATCTGTCCATTGTCTTACAATGAGAAATTGTAGGTCCCCAGTCACACTTGAGAAGTTCCTTCAGCTAGCTCTGTTTCCTTAGCTGTGGAATCATTTACGTTCCAGAGCAGGGGTTCTCAATCTTCCTGATGGTGTGACCCTATAATGTACTTCCTCACGTTGTGGTGAGACCCCAACCATAAAATGGTTTTTGTTACTATGTCATAACTGTAATTTTGCTACTGTTATGAATTGTAATGCAAATATCTGTTTTCCAGTAGCCTTAGGTAGCCCATGGAAAGGGGTCAGAGGGTCCCTGGATACTCCACTGTAGTCCCTTTTTCCAGAGTTCAGTGAGAGCACACCCCTTCCCAGGTCAGTCCCAACTCTGTTGCTAGATCCCTTGGAAAATGTCTTTATTCTTCCACCTAACATGAATCTGATCTCAAGGTCTCTCTTGATACCAAGGAGACAGAAAGCACAGGAGACAGAAGCTCTGTAAATTCTCTCTTCACATTCTATATGCACACCTTTGATTTCTCCAGGGGAACAGGTTGGGGTGTTACATCTTTTCTTCCTCCCTTTTTTTTTCCTTTCCCTTGTCTTGAAGCAGATTTTTCCAGAAACAAACCCCACATCTTCACTATTTTTTTTTATTACATTTGTTTCCTCACATAGCCCCAACACACAACTGGGCCTCCAACATGTGTTAGTTTTTGCAAGAGGTTGGAAATGTAATCCCTAGGACTCACATGCAAGACATGGTTGTATGCATGCCTGTACACACAGCACTTGGAAGACTCGGGAGGACTGGTGTGCCTCCTGACTTGGGAGTAAAGTAGAGGGTGAAAGAGCAAGACATCCAGGATCCACCTCTGGCCTCAGCAAGAACGTGGATATAAGTAACTGCACATGCATGTACCCATATACACACTCATAGAAACGCTTGCACATATACATAAAAAGGAACTTGAAATGCAGATTTCATAATGTACCTTTCTATTTGAGTAGTAAATTCAAGGGCTTGAGCTCATACCCATGACCCCAAGTCATATTATCTCTTAATGACTAAGGTGCATCATCACATAGACATAATACTGAGGAGAAAGCTAGACCGGTGTTTCTGGGAATGTGTTCAAAAGGGCAAGATCATCTCCATTGGCCATTACAGATACAGATAGAGTGTGGGCTCTACCCTAGAGCTCTTGACTCAGGATCTGAGATTTTCATATATTTATCATGCTTACATTGTTTTGACAATATGGCGCTATATGTCTTTTTTCTTGGTAGAAATTCAGTTGATCAGTTATTTATTTCACAAACTTTCATGGAAACTTTCAGACAAACTTTGTATTGGTTAGAAGTCGAAAAACTGATGCTTGCCTGTAAGGTGTTTACCACTGGATCCAGAAGAAACTGAAATTGGAAACAGCCAAAGAAACTGACATTCTCAAACAAATTGTGAACACAATACAACTAAAAACTGTGGAGTTGCTTATAGAGTGAAGAGCAGTCTCCTCTATAGGAAAGTTCACATCTGTTGTGTGCTTGCATGTTTGTGTCTGCTTAGCAGAAGACTGCTAACAAATATAGTATGTGATCTTGGAGATAGAAGGCCCCAAAATGACATGTGACACCATGTCCAGATTCTAGGCTGACCAGGCATGCACCATAGTTTATAAAAGAGAGGGGGACAGACAGAGACAGAGTGCTCATTTCCAACTTAACCACACCCCCCCACCCCCCCCAGGTTAAAGGGAAAACTTAACTCAAGAGAGAAGAAAACAAAAAGTGGAGACACAATAGAGCATTGGTGTTTCAGGAGGTAACAGCTCCCTAGCCGTTCCTACACTTGTTTTGAACTCCTATGTGGCTTCTGCCACTGCTAAAACTCTTTACCTAAGTAGGTCAAGGATCTACTCAAGTGTTATCCTGTTAAGTGTGAATTTTATCATGGACAGAATAAGGCCGTTTCTTTTCATTTTATAGCTAAAATCTTGGATTGACTTGTGTTCATAAAAGTCACCACGTGCCGGGCGTGGTGGCGCACGCCTTTAATCCCAGCACTCGGGAGGCAGAGGCAGGCGGATTTCTGAGGCCACCCTGGACTACAGAGTGAGTTGCAGGACAGCCAGGGCTACACAGAGAAACCCTGTCTCAAAAAACAAAACAAACAAACAAACAAACAAACAAAGTCACCACGTTAACAGGTGAAGAGTGGCGCACTTTTACTCTTTAGTACTCAACATCAAACATCTAGAACCCAAGGTAACCATTGCCTTGTCAGTGCCCCACAAAGTACCTCTTGTAGCTTCATGCCCAGCAAAACCTTCTAGAAACAAATGTTGTTACTTTGCCAAATGCTGGCATCACTTTATATAGCCTTTTGATATTCCAGTTAAGCAAGCTTTATTCATTCATTCACTCATGCATTCATTCATCTACTTATTTATATTATTTATTTGATTATTTGTGTATTTATTTGTTTCCCTGAGTCAGAATCTTGACATGTAGCCTGGTTCCCCTTGCATTCCCTTTCTGAAAGCTAGGATTCCAAGCGTGTGCCTCTATAGCCATACTAAGCCCCGATAAAGCTGTTTTGGAAGAAAAGGGATTTGAATCTAAAGATAGTCCCCATCTTTTATCTTAGCCAAAATTTGTAATTCCTCTTAGCTGAAATCTGGGTCATAAGAAAAGCAGTGGTATGTAACACACAAGATAGAAAGGAAAGACAGAGAGGCAGAGGGTTAGGTCAGCATTGAAGAAATAAGACTCAGTTCACATACTGGTCAGCACGAGCATGCTCAGTCCTGTTAGTAGCCAGCAAGTAAGAAATATGGCCCATCAATGTCCTGTATTCCTCCTTCTGCCCTCTCCCCTTTCCTTCCTGTAACCTCCCTTCACCTCACTCTTCCCCCCCCCTCCGTGTGTGTGTGTGTGTGTGTGTGTGTGTGTGTGTGTGTGTGTGTGTGTACAGGACTTTTCCCCTCTAAAAATGGCAAGTGTCAAGAACTCTTTCTTCATAGAAGGGCTATGACAGTTTTTCAACAGTCTTATTGCATTTCAGTCATAGGCTGAAATGATCATCTGCATATATGTGGGGAATGAATTAAAGTTTCAGACTAGGAATATTAGGAAGCTAAAATAGTGATCTCACATTTTAACAAGAAAAAGAATCGTTTAATGTGAAGAAGTATTTATATTTTTAACACTTGAATAATTTAGACAATGTATCAGTTTTAGAATTTAATTTGTTTTCACCCATAGAAAGATCAGGGACATAGTTTTCCTGTAAGTAAAGCATTTTAAACAACACCTCTTTCTTTCATCAGAGCCTAAATTAAAAACCAGAGCTTAGCTTGTCTCTTAGCATGGCAGAGCAATTTAGCAGCATGTTGGTTGTTTATAAAACCTGTAGATGAACTGGAGAAGTAGCCATAGCCTTTGCTTCAATGTAACTGTCTCAGAAAACTGCAAAACAGCCTTATAAAATGGGGCCTGTTGGCACAGCAAAGCAACAGGACACCACACCAGCTTCTGGCTTTCATACCATATTGAAATTCAAAACTAAAAACTACAGAAAATGCCAGTGCTGAGCTGGGAAGATGGCTCAGTGGGCCAAGTGCCTGCTGCCCAAGGATGAGGATCTTCATTTCCACATAAAAGGTGGGCATAGCTTGTATCTGCAGCTCTAGTGCTGTGGAACGAGAAGGTGCTGAGACAAGGGTTTCTGGAGCTCATGGCCCAGCCAGTCTAGCTGAGCTGGTGGCAAGCTCCAGGTTCAGTCACAAAGCATGATTCTGGTTATTTCCTGGTTCTTGAGTATCAGCAGAGCCTTCACTGCAAATAAGAAGTCAGTTGTCTAGAAACCTAGGGCAATGGAAACTCCCAAGAATCTATGAGGGTGACCCTAGCTAAGACTCCTAACAATGGGGGATATGAATCCTGAAGGAGCCATCTCCTGTAATAAAGCAAGGTTTACAATTCAGGGATTGGGACACCATCCCAGCTACAAAACCTTCAACCTACAATTGACCTGCCTGCAAGATGTGCAGGGGTAAAGATGGAGCAGAAAGTGAGGAAGTAGCCAAACTGGTTAATCTTGAGACCCATGCCATCAGAGAGAGCCCACCTCTGACACTTTTAATGATATTCTGCTATACTTGCAGACAGGAATCTAGTATAATTGTCATCAGAGAGACTTCATCCCACAAATGATGGAAACAGATGCAGAGCCCCACAGCCAAGCACTAGGCAGAGTCTGGGGAATCTTGCAAGAGAGGTGAAAGAAGGATTGAAGAGCCCGGGTGTGTGTTTGTGTGTGTCAAGGACACCACAAGAAAACCTACAGAATCAACTAACATGGGAGCATAGGGACCCACAGATCTGGGAGCATGCATGGGACTGACCTAGGCCCTCTGCCCATATGTAATAGTCATATAGCTTGGGATTCACTGGGACTCCAACAGCAGAAGTAGAAGCTGTCTCTGACTCTGTGGCCTGCCTTTGTGACCTTTTCCCCTTACTGCCTTGTCTAGCCTCATTAATAGTCTTACTGCAACTTGATAAGCCAAGGCTGGTGGATACCCACGGGAGGCTTTCCTTTTTCTGAAGAGATGGAGAGGAGGGGTGGATGGGCACTGAGGGGAGATGAGGGGAAGGACTGGGAGGAGAGAAGGGAGGGGATGTGAAGTTAAATAACTAGTTAATTAGTTCATTAAAACTCACCTGTCCACACCCTGACTCTGCTTCCTGAGCACCCTTCTCTGTATTTCTCGCCACCAGGAATTGTGGGATTTCTTTATTCTTTGAGCTTTATATATCCCAACTCTTCCTGCAAGAAGATGACAAATAATTCATCTCCCGGTTCTCTTTTGCCCTTCTAGGCCCTGGCATGTAATAGTTGCTCACTATGTACTCTTATTTCTTTATGAAAATGTTCATTTAATTATTATTATTTATTATTTTCATTTTAGTTATTTTGTTATTTAATTATTTATTTATTATATTTGTATTAGATGTATTAGTGTCTGTGTGAGTATCTGCCATGTCTTTGGGCGTGTCCTTGGAATCCAAAAAAGGCTATTGGGTTTCCCTGTACCTGAAGTTACAGGTGAGCTGTAAGTTTTCCGATTTGAGTCTGGGGAATGAGGTCCTTTGGAAGAGCAGCAAGTGCTCATACAACCACTGAGCCATCACATCTCACCTAACTGTTCTTTAAGCATGAACCTCATTTAAAAACAACAACAACAAAAACCAAGTCTTTCCTCTTTGGCCTCACAGCTCAAAAGACTGCTCATTCACATAGTGAATCGCTGACTTTTTTTTTTTAGCTTCCAAAATATTTCAAAAAAAGCAAAAAACAGAATTAAAATGTGTGGAGGAAATTCATTTGTAAACCTAACACATTTAATATGCTCCAGAGACATCTTCAGAATCCATTTGTAAAACATATCATCCTTCCCCTTGCTGGGAGGACAGGAGGTCCATGCAACACTTGCATATTTAGCTAAATCATACATACTGCCTGAGGAAAGTGGCCATTTTACTTGAGTAGCTGAGATTCTGGCCAAATACCCATGTTTTGATCATGTCATTCCATAAGCTCCTTTATTTGAATAGCAAAAAAATGTACCTACTTCATACTGTAGTGGGTAACATGAGGGGCTGTTAGCATAACAGCTGGCAGAGCAAGGCCATCTTCAATGCTAGCTAGAACTGCTGTTGGCTTTTTTTGTAATTCCAAATGTCCAGAGAAAGTCAGTCCTAAATCACTCTCTTGGTGAACTGCAGCAATCAAATGTTTATGATTTGTAGAGAGGCAAATACTTGAAACCTGGTCTGAGTTTAGCAACTTGAGGTTCGTCTACTGTGCAAGCTAGTGACTGGGAACTGTTTTCCTGTGAACTGTCTTCCTGTGAGGATTTGCTTTACGCACCTTGTCCCTACTTGGAGTCTCACTTGAGTTGCCTAGCTGTAGTCATGTGAGTTCAGGCTTCTGGTCTGTTAGAGTATTTGGGGGTAAAACAACTGTAAATGTGGATTTGTTGTTGTTCCTAAGAGGAAGTGATGAATTGAGAGCCATACCCAAGCTGTTCTAATAAATGGCTTGGGCTGAGCCCAGAGTGTTTCTTTCTCTGCACTAACTGCACCTAGGTATAGGCCTGGAAGATTCTATCCTCTGTACAATCTAATCTTCTGCTAGCTCAGACCTTGAAGGCTTCGGCTTCCAGCCTCCATCTGCTAACCTAGACCTAGAATGCTTCAGCCTCCAAGACTTATTGCTGAATAAAGTCTTTACAGTTTTTTCTGAACTCTCAATGGCTGGTTCAACCCAGCTATTCTGGCTCAAACTCTTCTCCAAGCTGACTGATTCAAATTGGCTTCTCACAGTTTCTCACTGAATTGCTCTGCTTGGGAGGACCATCTCTGAACTCCATGAGCTAAACTGCTCTGAACTGAACCAGACCAAACTGAACTGAACTTTCTCTCCCTCACTGCTCTTACATAGCCTCTCTTTCCTGTCTCTTCTTGTGTGATTTGGGTATATTATATCTCTGACTCATTCAGTCAAATCTTCCTCATTTTATCTGCCCCTCATTTAGACTTCATTGTTTTGGCTTAAAGGTATGGACTAACAGTGTGTCTGTATTCTAACCAGAGGGATTAAAGGTGTGTATTTCAGGTGGATCACATCTTTATATAGTGTGTTGGCCTGATGTTGCTTGTATTCCACCATCAATACTGGTTCCTTAATACCTGGTTGCCCCCAGACAAGATAGTCCTCACCCAATTGATGCTATATGACCTTGCCCCCAAGTTATTTTGATTGGTGAATAAAGATGCCAAGAGCCAATAGCTGGGCAGAAGAGACATAGGCAAGTTTTAGGGTCCCTGGGCCTGGGGGATCAGAGGAAAACTATAAAGGAGAGAAGAAAGGAGGAGAAAGCAAAAGTCACCACTGGTCAAGAGTCAAGAAAACATGGCTCTGAGGGTTGGCCAGCTGGAGTTAAGAGCAGCCAGATGAAGCACAGTAAGTAATAACACAGGGTTATCTAGAGGAAATAGATTTTTAATAGCATTGAGGGTAGATATCTGCCCAGCTCTAGGGCTGATTAAGGGTTGTTGTAAATATAAAGGTTGTAGAAATGGTCAAGGGGGGGGGTAGAAACTCCAGGTTGGGATTAAACATTTCTATAACATCTTTGGATATGTTTCCTTTCCAGAACAGCCATGCTGCTGGATTAAAATTCCTCTATGAACAACTGCAGATCTACTTTAAAAAAAATTTAAAGCATAAAATAAAACAAACCCCTTGTCTTCTTACCATAAATTTTCTTTTCTTTCTTTACATTTATTTGTGTGTGTGTGTGTGTGTGTGTGTGTGTGTGTGTGTGTGTGTGTGTATACTCACACATTCATGCTTGTGTGGTACATGTACATGAGCTAAAAGAGGGGTTGGAACCCCTAAAACCGCAGTTACATATTGTTATGAGCTTCCATGTGGATGTTAGCAACTGAACAAGGGTCCTCTGGAAGAGCAACAAGCATGCTTAACCACTGAGCCATCTCTCTACCTCCACATCAGCTACTATTTTGCAAAGAGAACTCTGCAACCACCATCATGTGAATAGGCAACTGGACAAGCATGAAAGGAAAGATGGAAAGCAGCCCCACTTGGCCAGTCAAACTCTGTATGACATATGTGTGACATGTGCGAGGCCACCTAGACCAAAAGCAATACACAGATGAAACCCTGAAGGATCACATGTCTGAGAGACTGATGGTCATAGAGGTCTAGAGGTTGGCTCAATTGGTAAATAAGCATGCCAGCCTGCGTTCTGTCACCAACAACCAAGTAAAAGAGATGAGATGTGCTTGTAACCCCAGTGCTCTCAGTGCTGAGATGACAGGTAGATCCTTGGGGCTTGTTTGGTACCCAGCAAGTTGATCCCAATGGGTGAGATGCTCATTCAGTGAGACCCTGTCTCAAAAAATAATGTAGAGAGTGAGTGTGGAAGATAGCACCCATTGTTGACCTTTGCTCCTCAAATGCATGCACATATACAAACAGGCACATGAGAAAAAAAGAGAAATAAACATAGTGAAAGCTATGGTTAATCAAAATATAACTGCATAAGCATGAGACTTGCTGTACTTTACTGCACCGTTACTCTGATACAGTCATCCTATGGAGGAAGGAACTTGTTATTATAGAAATTTAACATTGTATCATCAGCATTCTGTGCACATTGACTATTAAATACTAGTGAGCATAAATATCTAACTCCACAGTTTAAAAGGAATGTAAATGACATTCCTGGCCCACTTCCCTGGCCGTGGTCATGCTCAGCGGATGGCAGCTGCATCATGGGACTCTGTGCTTGCAGATCGGTGTGCTTCATGTGGTTGCCTGTGTTAAGGGACTGTCAAAGTGAGAATAGAGTGAAATTGCTAATATTTGGAGGCATCTCTCTCTGAGAGAAGACTTGAGAATGAACAATGTCGTTCTAGGCTTGACTCTCTTACAATATAAATCCTTATACACAAGCAAAAGTTTTGGTTTGGGTTTTTTTTTAACTATGTGGACAAATAGCTTGATAAAATAAAAATGAATCTGTAAAATCATTGATCCCGAGGTGGAACCCTAATTTGAAGAGAGATGAGCCATGAGAGCGACAGCTAAGAATAATTAAAAGCTGGCAGTTACGGAAAAAGAGGGCTGTCCTTGAGCCTGCAATGCTAGATAAAGGACAGACTCTGAGGGAAATGGGAGACATGACTTTCTTTTTCTGAGGGTTTTAAATCAAATGCAATCCTTATGTCTCTGCAGATTGCCATGATTTATGGTCATTCCTTAGGTTTCACGACTGCCTACACCTTCACATAGAACCTCCCCATGTGCATGTATGTTTGTCTCTCAGTGTGTGTATCTGTGTATACATGTCTGTATATGTCTGTACATGTCTGTATCTGTGTAGTCTTGCTAGGTGTATATACACCTATGTGTATTGTTTTCCTTTTCATATGAATGTCAAACCATTTTATTAGTGGCCCACTAAGACCTCACACAATAGCTATAACTTAATCTTTCATCATAGTTTTTCCAAAGACTTGCTTACAAACAAGTTCACATTTTGGACATATTTTCGGGGCTAGAATTTCCACATAAAATTTGAGAAATAGATGTTTCAACACACAGCAGCTGAGACAGAGTTTCTTTTGGTTTGGCTTTCTGGTGAAGAATGACTTGTGTATGCTTATAGAATGTTCTGAAAGAGAATAAGAGACTGCTGATGAAAATGGGAGGAGGGTAGTGGATGAGAAAACACTAAGCTATTTCAAGATAGCACCATTTTCATTTTATATATATTGTATCACACATACACACACACACACACACACACACACACACACACACACACACATATACACACACCCAATCCGAGAATGAACAAGAGAGAATAAGACATAGAGCTTGCAGGAAAAAGTGCAGCCTTCTTGCCACTGTAAGGAAACAAAGGACCATGTTAAAATAGATGTCAATGGGAGGGGCTCACTGGGAGGGGCTCAGTGGGAGGGGCTCGACTTTGCTGGGAAGTACAATCTTGTCAGTGTGCTGGCTTGAGTTCTCTCACTGAATAACAAAATGGCATTTACATTCGAATGTAAGGCTGAAAGTGAGGAGATTTGGAGAAAGACCAGCATTTAAAAAATACTATTGTAGGAAATGGGAAAAGAAATCAGTAGGGACCTATTGTTTTAAAATTTAAAACAAAGTCACTGAATGGGACTGGTTGTCTAGGTCTTAATAGCCTGAAAATAGGAAAAAAAACAGAATAAGAAATATAAATCCAACAGAATGAGCTGGCGTGGAAGGAGCCTCGTGACTTAATAGGCGAAATAGCACAGTGTCACATTCCACATAGAGTGATTCTCCATAGCTAAAGGCATCGCACTTAGCCTGACACCCCTTTCACCTTGGAAATATGTGCAAAAGACTTTTAAAGAGGATCACTGTTCCCAACGTTCGTTATTACTCTTGGGAAAAGGTCATGAGTGATACACACCGACAAATACACACATATACACATACCCACCCTTTCACACATATGTATAATATACACACATGCACACACATATGCATACACATGCACACACACACACACACACACACACACACACACACACACACACTTGATTAGCTGAAACCTAAAGTGATTAAGCACCTTGTTATGAATTTCTGGCTGTAGTTTGAAATTAGAAACTCAGATTCCATAGCATTCTCACAAGAAGGCAATAGTGCAAACAGAGGCTTTGGCCGGGAGATAAGTCATAGTGTTTCTGTCCTTCTGAGGCGTGTGATCGTCTACAGTCATCATCAGAGCACTTTCAACTAACTCCTAATGATTTATACTGAATTCAAATTAGGACCTCTTAGAAAAACCTATCTCAGATTCCAAGGTTTTAACTGAATCACACCTTAATATTTTGCAAAATAATAATAATGATTATGATAATAACAAATAACTTATAATCACCTTAAAAATGAGTAAAGACTAAATCATATACACAGGCAATTACAGGAGAACTGTATAGAACTTAGAATTATGGGAAGTTTTTTTTTTTTTATTAATTATTGTCATTCTGTAATATCTGAGACTAACTTTAAATCCTGTCTCCATTACAAGCTTGCATGATGTGCGTTATTTTTCTGCAGAGGAAGTGAAGCACAAAGCCACACAGATGTGATGAGTTTTACCCCTTTGGGATTTGGCCTAAAGCAATCTGATTATTTATAATACACCAAGTAAAAATTGATGCTTACAGATCCCTAAGGCATCTCCCTGAAACTGTTCAAGATCCTTCAGTATTTCAACATCCTGGCTATGGAGGAAGTATGGAAAAACTGCTGTATAGCATGTCCAGATGGCTAGACCTCTCATCAGCCTACTCATGAGAGTGAAGAAAGGACATTGAAAGTTCAAGTTCAAGAGACTGGAGAGATGGCTCAACAGTTAAGAGCACTGACTGTTCTTCCAGAGGTCCTGGGTTCAATTCTCAGCAACTATACTGTAGCTCATAACAATTTGTTTTTCTAATGAGATCTGAAACCCTCTTCTAATGTGTCTGAAGACAGGAACAGTATACCTCACACTAAAATCTTTTTTCTGTCTTAATAAACCCTTTTTTGTTTGTTTTTGTGCTTTTTTTTAATTAGATATTTTCTTTATTTACATTTCAAATGTTATCTCCTTTCCTGGTTTCCCCGCCAGGAAACCTCTATCCCCTCCCCCCTCCCCCTGCTCACCCACACACCCACTCCTGCTTCCTGGCCCTGACATTCCCCTTCACTGGGGCACAGAGCCTTCACAGGACCAAGGGCCTCTCCTCCCACTAATGATCGACAAGGCCATTCTCTGCTACATATGAAGCTGGAGCCATGGGTTCCTCCATGCGAACTCTTTGGTTGGTGGTTTAGTCCCTGAGAGCTCTGGTGGTACTGGTTAGTTCATATTGTTGTTCCTCCAATGGGGCTGCAAATCACTTCGGCTCCATGGGTCCTTTTTCTAGTTCCTCCATAGGGGGCCCTATGCTCAGTTCAATGGTTGGCTGAGAGCATCCATCTCTGTATTTGTCAGGCACTGGCAGAACCTCTCAGGAAACAGCTATATCAGGCTCCTGTTAGCAAGCACTTGTTGGCATCCACAATAGTGTCTGGGTTTGGTGACTGAATATGGGAAAAAGCTCCCTCAGCTTTCTAGCCCTGCAACCTTGCCTCTGCTTGTTCCTCACCCTGATGGACTCTTATACCTCTCCAAACATGAACTGGAAAAATAAAAATTATTCATAAAACACATTTCCTTAGAAAATGAATTTTCTTTTGAAATTAAAGACCTTGAAACACACTCCCGCAGTGTTCTGTGATTCTACAGTCCACATTTAACTATCTGGTGAGCTTTTGGTTGATCCATATCTTTTCCCACTCACCTTACTGGATCAGAAACTCTGAGACTAAGGCCTATTTTCCTTTCTGATTTATCGTTGATTGACACATTACATAGAACAGGATGAGGCCTTCACCAATACATACTAATCACCTGAAGGAAGATACTATGAAGGGCGTGATGAGGAGTAGAGTAGATCTGAGTCATCTTTGCAGTGGAAATAGAGAACAGATATGCATGGGGCTTTTTGATCAAGAGCTGCATTTACTAGTTAAGTCTCCCTTGAACTTCACTGTGCGCTTATGAGGATGCCTTCCCAGAGAACACTGTCTTTCATGAATAAAGCCAATTATATTTTACCTGTCATTCTAATGATGTCGTACTTGCAGTATGCAAATGTGACCTGCAAGCCAGATATATGCAATTATGATATATGCAAATGCGATATATGCAAATATGATCTATAAGTCTGGTATAGGATATGCTGATCCTGGAAGACAGGATGTACAATCTTAGTATGCGACTCCTTCAAAGAATGGAAAGGACAATGCACCCTGGTTTCTTATAGGCTTCACAGATCACCTTTATTTGGATTCTGATGATGCATTATACTAAGCCAAGAGATAGAAGATGAAAACACATGGGAGTTGTCTGTCCTCAAAACACTTCACCTCCATAGGAGAGAAAGCATTATTCTAAGTCAGGTTATAATACATGAGCCATGTTTTTATATGTTGTGAATCCAAAAGAGAATGCAGATTTTGATATAAAAACATTTATGGAGGCCTAGATGGTGAAACTTTGAATGAAAAGAAAACACAAGAGGCATATGTTTTCTATTTATTGTGTGTAATCCTGTTTCTAATAAATAATCTATAGTATTGAATACTCTACACACAATTCATGGCATGTAGATATTGAGAGCATGTGTGTTGATCAAGGTCCTCATATTGGGGTGTGTCTTTGCAGCTAAGTGAAGTAGTAGGTTGTAGGTTATTAATGAAGTATTTGTGTTTATGTAAAACTAAATTGCTTTATGTATGTGTAACATGGCTTGTTTCAAGTCCCCTAAACATTGTTTCTCAAGAGTCAAAATGTGAATAATTTTGAGTTTTTAATTCACTTACGTATTTTGTGTGTATGAGTGTTTTGCTGTATATTTGTGCACCACATGAATACAATGCCCATAGCTAGAACAGGCTACCAGGTACCCTGGAACTGGAATTTCAGATGCCTCTGAACCATCATGTGGGTCCTAGAAACACAACCCAGGTCCTCCACAAAAGCAATAAATGTTTTAACTACTGAGACATCTCTCCAGGTGTGTACATGATGATTTTTTTTAAACAACATTTAGGTTTCTAAATTAAACTAAACTAAAAAGCAAACCATGTATTTGCTTACATCTATTTATCTGAACAATGTTTTTGTTTTTGAGATAGAGACTCATGTACCTCAGGCTAGCACATAATTTACTGCATAGCCAATGATGTTGACCTTGAAACCTCTGCATTATGCCCCCTAGAGCTGCAATTATACGTATGTACCACCATGCCAGTTCAAATGTCACTAGAGTTGGAACTTAGGGCTTTGTGCCCACTAGGCAGGCAGTCTGCTAACTGAACCACATCCCCAGCCCCATATAAACATTTTTCTGATCATTTTCTATCTACCCTGCACTAAAATAATGGCATTAACATGGCATTCAGGACTGCTTACAGCAGAAAGGACACATGTTGACCGAGTGACTACTTACATGATCCTGGGGTTAGCCAAAGAACCTCCAGCTAGCCACTCAACATAGTAGCCTTTGCAGTGTCCTTGCATTCATATAAGACTAGAGAAAAGAAGAGAGTTATTAAAACATGATGATTTGGTGATGGCAAGAAAATCAAGCAGCTGGGGCAAAATGAGCCATGGTCTCTGGGGAGAATCTAATCCGTGTCCACGATAAGGCTCTACTACTTTGTTGGAAAAGCAGCATAACTCATTAGGTAAATTTGCTGTAGTCCATAGTGTTCTGCAGAAGACCGGTTCACACCTGCTGAGTACTGCAACCACGGGATAATAAGGAACTTTAATCATGAAGATGACTGAGTTACCAATTTACTCCAGAAGTCGTTTAGAGAAGTATTTGTTTGCTGTTTCATTTGGTTTGATGAAAATGTAAAACCCAATATATGAAGAATTATGAGTTCATTTTATGTTTTTTTTTTTTAAATTTTCAGTAGACTTTCAGCACATAATAATTCATGATGCATTTCCTTCTAATTACACTGGACTCAAATTTCAGCCAAAGCAGAGAGAATACCCTTACTGTTTTATTTTAATCACAACTGGACAGAACCTTAGCGTTTTTTTTTCCCCTTGTAGACTGGGGACGAGGTCCAGAGGGTTACCAGGAAGGACAATGGCTGTTTTTATTTCAATGGAAAGTTCTTTTTCGTGACCTTGTTCTATAATATTTTTTATGTGTGTGCAATTTATACCTTTTCCTGAGGAGTGAGGACTGCACGCTGTGGGGTTTCTCTCTGGAGACCTGTTCTCCTGGCAGGATAGGTATGACAGGTTTAGGCATTAAATAGCTTTAAGCTTGTCAGAGAAAGGTTATTAAAAATGTCCCTGCCTTTCAGGCTCCATGCTCAGTAGGAGACCAAATGCTGTCCTCTGGGGCTGTCTTTCTATTTAGTCATGTCATTTGGCTCTTTGCCTATAGCAAAAAGTGAGACACCATCTGTTATTTCTCACTAATGGCTGTCAGCTCTGAGCTTGCCTGGCTCTCCGCTCACCCGTTTCCCACCAATGGCTGGACACAGTCTCGCTAGCAGATTCTCTGCAGACAAGTGTGCTTTATTATTAATGGGCTTAGAGAAGGAGAGGTGCTTAAAGACTCTAAAGCACAGTTTAGATTTAAGCTATTGTCATTACTGTGTGACCACTGTGAAATCTGTATCTTTTTGTTTCTGTGTGAGGGTGATTGGGATTTTATGAGGGGATAGCCATTTGCTGATAATAACAGTTGCTCCTCTTAATTGAAGGCACCTATAAGTCAACATTTTATTCTCGGGAAGTCACATAAAACAGATATTACTTTTCCTTCCTTCTAGATAAGCCAAGAACTTAATGAAGTTATTTTCCTTGTTGAATGCTGCAGAAGCTGAAGGGCTTACCTAACCCGAGCCTGCCTCTAGAGCTGAACCTTCAACCGCTTCACCATCAGCTCTTCACGAAGCCTGTTCACCCATGCAACCACCAACTCTTCACAACGTATTCAACCACCAAAACACCAGCTCTTCCCAAAGCCTGTCAGGCTGTTGGGATTCTGATTTGGAACCTCGACTTAAAAAGCCAATATATGCTAGGAGCAAATTATCTCCTCAGAGATTTTCTATGTTGGCACTTATTTAAAGTGACAATATATTTCCTTTTACATTTAGTTTTTAATTGGGTCTTGTCTCCTATATTACATGCTGACCACAATTTTTCCTCTTTCCTCTCCACCCAGTGTCTCTCCTTCTCCCCATCCTTCTCCCCTCTCCCCTCATCTGCTCCTCCTCCATTTCCCTTCAGAAGAGGGCAGCCATTGCATATTAAGTTGCAGTAAGGCTAGGCACTTCCCCTCATATTAAGGCTGGGTGAGGCAACCCAGTAGGAGGAAAGGGGTCTCTAAAGCAGGCAAAAAGCATAAGAGACCGCTCCCATTCCCACTAATGTATAAGAGGATATATTTTCTATTCAGCTTCAGGAACTACCCAGTACTTGGTTGCCTTTGCTGTCTGCCTGCTAAATATTGTTCTTAGCTTACACAAACAGGATAAGGACAACCCTAAAGTTCAGTCCTCAAGCCAGCAACTGTTTTAAAAACCATTGACATTGTTATCAGTTTATAACCAGAATATATATATATATATATATATATATATATATATATATATATATAATATTCAAAAAGTACCAGTGCTTTTGCAAGCAAGTTGTTATATAGCCACAAGGAAC
This sequence comes from Mus pahari, assembly GCF_900095145.1. Taxonomy (NCBI): domain Eukaryota; kingdom Metazoa; phylum Chordata; class Mammalia; order Rodentia; family Muridae; genus Mus; species Mus pahari. Next base: position 24,288,797 of record NC_034590.1, on the reverse strand, counting down.
TTTTTAAAAACTTAAAACAGGGCCTTGCTCTATAGCCCAGGCTTGCTTCAAGTTCCATATTAGCTCCAGCTAGCTTTGGCCTTATTATTCTTCTGCCTTAGACTCACACATGCTGATATCAGTTTACACTTCCATGCTATTCAACAGGCAGTGTGCACCAGGCTAGACCCTTTATAATGACATAAGATAGGAAAACACATTTTATAGGTGAATGTATAACACCATTGCATGCTTTTAAAAAACCCTTTTTGTTTGTTTGCTATTTGTTTGTTTGTTTGTTTGTTTTACTTCTGGCTGATAACATTACAAATATTGAAATAGCAAAATGACAAAAATAATATTAAAAAATAAATTTCACTTTCATTGTAAATCTCAAAGAACAATAAAAAAGATTCCATAAGGGTTTACTGTAGCTAACACAGGACTGAAATGATGCTTTTCTTATACTGTTGGCAGTGGGAGAGTTTTAAAAAATGTTTTATTATACAGCATGTCATATTTTCAGTAAGTTAATACTATTGAACAAAAAGGACCATTTTCAAATATTTTTCAAAAGCACGGCCTTAAAAATGCATGGGTCTTTTTGGTACAAAAACATAAACAAGTCATTTTGGTTTTGATATTTAATGTCAGTCATAAATGTCTACAAATCTAATGTTTATGTGTTTTTTACAGCAGTTTAAAATGGAAATTGGTTTTGCAGTTATCACATAGTTATTTTTCTACTATGTCTTGAAGAAGACTCAAAGAGTATTATTATCTGCGCAATCTAGAGACTTCTCAAATTCTCCACACTCCTCCATTTCCCTGGGGAGAGCCTGTCTTCACTCCTCCAGTTGTCCAAGGCCAGTGTTCACAATCTTCCTTCATCTCTCCCTTTCTTTCTTCTCCAAAAGCCATTAACTGTCATCTCTCTACATTTTTCCTCCAAGCTATTCCTTGTAAGGGGCCATTCATTCCCCATCTCACCTTGTACACCCAGCGGCCACCATTATCTGCCATTGCCTTTGTTCCATCACAGGAGGTAGCTTCCCAGCTGACTCTCAGTGGTCCATCTCCACATTTAGGACAGAGTAATCTTAATAAAATACAAACTGGGTTTTGTAAATCAGCTCCTGATATAACCTCACAGGTTCTCCACAAGGAACAATGAAATTCCCCCTCTGTTGGGCTTTTAAGGCCTTTGTGATCTGGCTCCTGCCTGTATCTCTCGATGTCTCTAAGCTTTAATAGCAGTGGCCTGCTGGCAGCTTCCTGAACTCTGGAACATTATGGTGTGAGTGTTTTCCTCCCTTTTTTCCCTTTTCTGGAGTGTCATGATTTAAAGGACTGTCTCTGAGACTGCAATTAATCTAATCTCTTGCAAAAGCATTCTAGCTTTATCACCTACAGATATATACTTAAATCTGTAATGAAAGATTTCTTACACAGGGTCTGTGGTGCATTGTTCTGGAAAGAGGCCAGTGCAGAATGTGTCTCAACTCTAAAGGTGATCTTCCATGTCTTGCTTCTGTGGATCATCTAATATACCCTGTGTTGCTTTCTCTCACATTGTATCAGCGTTGGTCTGTAGGACCAAGGATGCTACACGTGTAGTGACAGCCAGAAAACCCATTGCAGTTTTATCTGCCTCTTTGTGGATGACTCACTCTGAGGAAAGTCCACTGCCAAGCCATGGCCACTCCTAAGAAGAATCTCACACAGCTCAGGACCACGTTTTTCTGCTATAATCTGTAGAGAATTTCATGAGCTCTCTTCTCTAAACCAGTAGTGAGCTGTCTGGGATGTGCTTCCTCTAGCTTCAGGCTTTCATCTACAACTCTCTCAACTGATCACTCTCTTGGACCCTCTGTGTGACCTTGAACCAGAGTCACTCAGCCTCATGATGTTTAGATTCCCCATCTTGACTTCAGTAAAGGCTATTTGTAGTTTTAAATTCTGAGCCTCTAGACAATTATTTATTATAGCAATAAACAAGTATTACAGACCAGGATGCTCTCATCAGCATCTGTGAACTAAAAGGACTAAGAATCATCAATACTTATACTGTTCATCTTGTGGTCACCGTCGATCAACATAGATTAGAGATGTGTGTTTGGCAGGTGAGTCACCTGAGAAGAGCAAAACTTTTTTTTTTTTAATTATTAAATACTCAAACCACACCCACCCAGTGATGGAATACAATACAATATTTTTAAAAGGTTTCCTGTTTAAAGGGAAGTTTGCCTTTTTCTGTAGGTTAAAGGGAATATAGAGTATAGCGAAGCTTTGGTCCACAGAAAGGCAATGAGGTTCGTCTTAAAGGATCTTTGGTACTGGTGGCTTATTTGCTAGGAAGGGAAAAGGAATCTCAGGTTATGTGAGACTTTCAAAGAAATTCTGTAGAGGACACAACATGGAATCGCTGCATTCATGGGAAGGTTTTTGTTTTTCCTCTTTCAACAAAATTCAGGCTTGTGTCCCTTATGATACCAGAGTTGAGGAAAAGAGAAATCCAGGCATTTCCAGGTCCTCAGTGAATAAAGACTTTATAAGCCATCCCGCTCAAATGTGTGTGGATGTGTGTGTTATGTATGTCTGTCTCTAAGTCTGTCTGTCTGTCTGTGAAAGAGAGAAAAGGGGAAGGGTTTGTGTGTGATTTGTGTGGACACTGATCATAAAGTTTTTATTTTCAAAACAAAACAAGATAACCTTATGCAGCTATGAAGAACAGCTTGACTATTCACAATGTGTCATTTATAATAATAATAATAATAAATAATTAATAATTAATAATTAATAATACCTCTAGCACTTCTGCCTTATTTAAAACTGCAGAGCCAATGGGAATGAATTAGCCTAAAAGAATGGGTGCCTCAAAGTAGAGTCATTTTGTCTGCACATACACTGTGCTCTTGCCACACACCACCTTCATGAAGGTTGGAACCAATCATAGGCAGTCGCTAGACAGTCAGATTCCCCTCCATTCTACTTTCCTGCCAAGCAGGACAAATGGGAGAGTGTACATGCTGTATCCCTAGGGAACACTTAGTCTCGCCAGGACAGATCCATGAAGGCAGCTGTCTCAAAAAAAAAAGATCTCAAAGCGTTCCTTGTCCTTGGAAGAAATTCTTAATTCTACTTCCCTTCATCAGATGTTTACCCCTGAGGACTATTTTTTGTTATTATCTTTCCTTTTCTTTTAATGGGAAGTAAGTGACTCCAAAACCCTCCACCTTGAATGGTCTTCAAGGCCTTGATGGCCTTGAATAGTCACCTATTCTTACACCCTTGAATCATCCCTGTAAAGCTCTCGTCAAGTGGTGCTCTAGTCTGCACCTAAGCAGTTATGGAGACAGAGCTAACTGCTTTTAAAACGCTGAAAGAAGTTTTCTTTTCTTTTGATTTAAGAAGTCATTCCAAAGGCACAGCTGCATGGGTTAGGCCCTCGCCTTCCGGTCTGGTCATCTGGAGCCCTTCCCCTTGCCCAGCCTCACGTGGCTTGCTCCCAGGGCCACTCTTCTGGAAGCTAAATCTTCCATATCCTTCTACCTCTGTTACTCCTGACTGTTCTTCCATCTCCTCCTCATCATCTTTCCTCATGTTCCTCCCCTTCCCTCTCATTCTCTTCCCTCGCTTTTTCTTCCTCTTTCTCTTCTTCCTCTGTTCCTTCTATTTCCCCCCTCTTTCTCTCTTCCTCATCCTTCTCCTCTTTCCTCTTCCTTTTGTGTGTGTGTGCTTTTGTTGTTGTTGTTGTTGTTGTTGCTTTGTGTTTAACAGGTTCTTACTATGGAGCCACAATGCTGATGTGGAATTGTGGGCCTTCTGCCTCTGTTTCCCAAGCACTACAGTTATAAGTGTGTGCGCCCATCCTCAGTTGGCCTCTCCTTGACTTAAGACTTCGGTGCAGGTAGTTCTGAGAGCCTTGAAGTTCTCCCATCCCTTACCAAGTTAGTTATTTGACTATGATGGTTCAGAAGTCAGTTTTCTGGTGTTGACCATCATGTATTTCTAGTAGGTCCTCCCCTCTCCCCAAGTATACTTTAAGGATGCACTTTGAGGTGACTCAGTTGGTCAGAAGTCTTGCCTGACTGTCAGTAGACCTGAATTTATGGCCCTAATATCTACATAAAAATGCTAGTCATGGCTCTATGGATGCTTGTCATAGCAATGTTGAAGCACAAAGACGAGGTAGAGCCCAAGAGGAAGCTCCTCGGTCAACCAACCTAAACAAAACTGCAATCTTCCAGTTCAGTGAGAGACTGTGTCCCAAGGCAGTAACACACACACACACACACACATACAGAGAGAGAGAGAGAGAGAGAGAGAGAGAGAGAGAGAGAGAGAGAGAGAAAGAAGAGAGAGAGGTATTCTGCTCTAGCTGCCACATGTCCATGAGTGCTTACATACATATGCCTGCATGATTCACACACACCATACACACAAGCAACAAAATAATAAACATGCTACATGTTTCTTTCATTATGGTGGATCTCAGTCTGTAACTTTATATTGTTGTGACAAGTAGAAAAATATTTATGTTCCTGCATTGATCAAAATGCCCTAAGTTAGATATCTTGATCCACAGCCTCTGATTCTCATAGTGTTGGGAGGTAAGAAGGTGAAGATTGAGGTCTACAAGACTTGCCTTTTGATACGCTATGCTTTCCTAAATTATAGATGGCTGTCCCAGCAGATAGGCAGCTGTGATGGGTAATATTCTGATTTGGGCACTGATCCTCTCCTAAAGGTCCCCTCATAAGATGCTCTAAACACAACTACTCCCCCAAGGTCATCTAATTACATCGGAGAAGGGGCACAGCTTCTACATGGTATGTTAGGGAAGACACGAGCATCCAGTCTGTAATATTCTCCCACTAGATTGTTCTGCAGGACAGAGAGCCCTCACGGCCATAGGCACAGCCTTGATTGAACCTTAGAAGGAGAGAAAGCAAAGGTACCTAGAACCCACAGTGGTTTGTGTCAAATCTTATTCTGATTGGAAACAAGTAAAACTCAAGTAGGAGGTCCAAAGGAGTCCAAATCATGAAATCAGGAGTAGCACAAATTCAGGGAAACCGGCAGATTTGTGCAGAATTCTAGCTCAAACAGAAGTCTCAAAGAAATCACACTCCCCAGTTTTCAAATGAAAATGGGACTTACTAACAGCAGATACAATAGTTCCCATTGAGATATATGCCTAACCTGAAAGGTGCACAGGAAGTTTGTGCAAACAGAAGAAAGTAGGTCTTCCAGATCAATGACATTTTGTGTTAATCTAGGTGTGGTCGGGGATGCTGGCTCTCTGACTTCCATCAAACTATAGGAATCTACTCAGAGCTCCTTACAGGGGTCTGGAGTGCTTCAATGACCAGGGGAGGAATCTTTAACACTAACATTAGTTACAGCTGATGGATTTACAAGTCACATACTCAGAAAAATCTATATTGGACAAAATAAAAGGTGATACTATTATAGGCTGTCTGACATGGAAGCCCAGACTGCAATTCAGCCAGGTGTGCCCAGACTTTAACACTTATTCCCTCCAAACTCACACCTCATCTTCTTAGTTAAGTATTTAGGAAACTCATAGTTTTTAATTTTCTGAATATTTTCCCCAAACCTTTGGATTTAGAAGGCAAGTTTCTAAGAAAAAGGACACACACACACACACACACACACACACACACACACACACACACACACACCAGATCGTGTGGACACTTCTCTTTCATTCTTTAAAATCTTTCAGATAGCTGCTGACCCAAAAGCCCAGGAACACACGAAGGATGCAGAAGTTAGATGAAAAATGAGTCAAACCAACAACTAAAAGTAACTGTGCAAAATGAGACATGTCCCCATAGTCCCTGGGGACGACAGGAAGTGAGGGAGCTTTCAGAATCCACTTTCAGCTTCTTCTCAGCTGCCTTTCTCATTATTCACAAGATGAAGCTGATTAAAAGGGTTCCTGAGGATGGAGTGTTGCTGATGATGGAAATCGAATTCATGATTTCACTATTTCTCTAGCGGAATATGTAGAGGCCTCTGTCTGGTCTTAGGAAAAGCAGAAGAGAAGGAGCAATGGAAAACTGTTCGGCCCTTCCGGGGGATTTTTCTACATCACAAAAAGGGCTACTATCCACAGGTTCAGAAAGAGATTCCATCTTAAACTGCCTGGCTGACATTCACCCTCCACCCAAATCTAATCCATCCATAAACTTGGCAAATGGAAAATGCAGACCCCACTGAAATGTAATCACAGAGTCAGGGCCTTCCTGGATGTAGGTTTGTAGGCAAGAGTGTGTGTAAATAAAGAGGAGGGTAATCAATCATCACAAAAAGCACTTCAGGTGGGATAACCAAATCGGCATTCTGTGAGGATGGGGAATTCATCAGTCAGGAGGAGCCAGGAGGAGCCCTTCATCATACTATCCAAACAGACACTAAGAGCCCGCCTTCCCATCTGGACTTGCTGGTTTGATAAGGATTAGTGTTTCTTTTTTACAAATCAGCAAAAAAAAAAAAAAAAAAAAAAAAAGAAGAAAAGGTAGAAAATAATTAGTATCTTACATGAATAATTCTACTTGGTGTTTTATCAATTGATATTTTATCAGTAGCATTTGGCAATACATCTATAAAAGTAAAAATGATCCCCCACATCTAAAGGAAAACTGTGTTTCTTATATTTGTTTTGTTTTGTTTTTTTGAGTGCTGTTGTGTGTGTGTGTGTGTGTGTGTGTGTGTGTGTGTGTGTATTTCTTTATTTTTTTATTTTTGTTTGAATGACATATTAACAGGATTCATCATTTTGGTCTGCTGACTTAACCAGAAGGCATCAGCTGGAGATTGTCCTGTATGCCTCTAATTGCTTAATTAGCATTCATATCCAAGGTTTTAGAGAAGAGTTGGAATTATTTTAAGTTATGAGGTAGTTAATTGCTGTCACGACACCTCTGATGCTGGCGTGCAGCTGCTATAAAGAAACTCATCAAAGATAAACGTAACTTGAAGTAAAATTTTAAAATCATGGCTTTTAAAACTTTTATATTATTTAAACCTATTTTTAAAGACATTGCAGATTTTTAAATTCTGTGAATATTAACTCAGAAGTCGAATTCATCTTCTACAAAAGTGGCTCATCTATCTGCTTAAGCATATTTAAGTTCTTCACGATAGAAACATTTTAAATAATCTATAAAACCTTATTGTGTTTTGCAGGATTACATACAAAGTGGTTATGTGCTTGAATGTGTCTCTGTATTGTTGAATAGCAGAGACTTTCACAGTAATTGGCCAGTGTGATAGAAATGGGACACATGGGAGTCCAGTGACAAATATCTGAAGTATCTGACATTGAGCAAAAGCATGTCCCCTAAAAATAACCATTATTGGTGCCAGCTCTGTAGGACTAATCTCATCTATATTGCAAAAGTCTTCCTTTATCAAAATTAAAATTAGACAAAAGGTTATGATTCATAGGAATCCAAATCAGGAAAAAAATGTTTTAATAGGAAAATAAAGAATCAATAAAGGAAAAATGAAGATGCATACAACAGGTATATAAATAAAAATACAAATACAGTATTTACAAAGACCTGGGAATTATTAAATAAGAATACGTAAGCCATATTCACCAATAACCAAGAAATAAAACAGAAATGGGACGAGTGTTCCTCCCCACTGATTTAATGATTAAATTGTATATTTAGTCTTCCGAACTTACAGAAACATCTGTCCTTGCATGGTCATAGAATATGTTGATATTAATAACCTGATATTATAATGATTATAATAATCCATTTTGTAAATAACCTGGAGGACTGGATACACAAGGTTTGGGCTTTGATTCCCAGTATATAATAAAAACTGTAATAATAATAAATAATAATAATAATGAGGAGGAGAAGAAGAAAACAATAATAATATACTAAATTAGGCACATTGTTCAAAGCTTCAAAACTGTACATAATTTAATTTCTGGCTAATTATTTGTTTTGTAATTTGCCTCAAAGAAATATTTTTAAAGAAATAGGTATATGCAACTACACAGAGTTTTAAATCATCTGTAAGAGACATCACCATCAAAACCATCAATCCGCTGGTTTTGTTCTTCAGTTAATAAGGATAGTAACAGTATCAATTAGTAATATTCATAAGATAAGTGATGGTAAAACTTAAAATTATATTTTAGTCACTATAAAAATAGACATGAGGAAAAACACAGAGATATGAAGTTGTTGCTGCACAGGGCAAAATGAATCCTGACTGATATTAAGGTAGGGCTGATGACGGAGACATTTGTTGCTTGAGTTTCCATGTAAAATTAATTGCTTCCCTGAGCCACAGTGTTTTGCAATATGAAGTGACAGTCACCTCATGAGTTTGGTGCCTGGGCTACCTGATCAAATATGTGTACAATATTTAATTGAGTCTCAGAACAATAATGTTCTTATTGGCAGTTCTGGCATCAAAGGAACAGTAAAATAAATCGAATAAACACTTGTTATTGCAAGTTCTGGAGCAGGAACGGGGAAAGTAGACCAAGGCAGGGATGGCTTGAGCAGTGTGCGTATCACAAAATAAGTTCTCAGTGAATGCAGCGCTTTTACCAAGGAAGCAGGTGAGGAGGACTAGGAGGACATGAGGAGCACTGTGTGCCCTGATGTGTGGGCTCTGGTGACTACCACTTATGTGCTGTAATGGTTTCTTTTGCCAATAACACCTGACTAGGAGGCGCTGGCTGCCCATTGACTTCAGACATCATTTCCCTTGGTACATTCAAATAACAAAGTTTTTAAATGTATAGAATGTAACAGACCAAGAATTTATTTGGCTAGGAATAAGTGTTTACATTTCCTACATTGATGAGCCTGCTGAGAGTGACTGGGATTGGCAGGTCTTGTTAGCTTTGCTAGGCTCATGGGATTAACTAAAGATGGTTGGCAGGCAGCAGTGGCCAAATGCCTCATATTTCCCTGGTGAGCAGTTAGCATGGTTGTCTCATGGTCTTGGAAGAAAGGCAAAGAAAGACTCAATAGCCCCTTTCAAGCCTCTGGGCTTAGAGACCAGACTGTGAGAGTGAGTTTCCCCTTAGAATATATCTCAGGTACCGCCCTTGGTGCACCTTGGTCTTGCTCCGAAATCCTGCCCTTGCTCTGTCAGTATTCCAGGAATCAAAGCTAACCACGTGACCACATCTAAGGTAGGCTTTACTAGTAGGAGAGGTCCGAATTGTTGAGCAGAGGGAATGGAGAGACAAGGAGAAGAGTAATTACTGGAAGTCCCAACCTAGGAGAATTGAAGCCCATTATGAAGAATGACTTGTGTTTGCATTTTAAGCAACAGGTATCATTCTATGTTAATAATTTTTTATTTCCCTTTGTTGAATAATAAAAGCACAAAAATTCAGACTTTAAGAGAATTATGACATAAAACAAAGTTGAAATTGGGTGCAAAGAGTGAAAAAACATATTCTGAATTACATAGTTACTAGTGATATATTTGTGTTACCTTCTAGGATAAGTATTTACAGAGTGATGAAAGACAAGTGAGAAAATATCACTCACTGGCATCATATGAACTAGAAGTTTATGTCAGATGTGAAGGAAAGAGACCTGAGGGAAGTGGAGGCACTGACATTGGCAGAGCATCTTCAAGACTTTGGGAAGTGAACAGAGACGAGATCAAGAGAGGGCAGAGAAGATACAATTTAAGGACATTATACAAATGTGTGGAAAAGTTATTAAAAGCTCATTATTCTGTACAAAAAATACAGCTGAACAAACACACACACACACACATACAAATACACATACACACATACTCAAAGCTGTGGCTAATAATGAAGAAAAGAAAAAGTTTTTTTTTACTCAAAGAGCCAACCCTTCAGTTTCCCAGTGGTAGAAACTCATGACTTATGATATAATAGCAGGTTCTATGGAGTAAAAAATCAGTAGGCCAGTAGTGGCAACTGTGTGTTGGCTATAGGAAAACTACCTGTGCCAACTTGAAGTTTCTGGTAATTCTGAAGGTATGTTAAATCATGATTTGAAAAGATCTTAAGGCTTACAAGGGCTCAGCAATGAGAATCCCTTCTGAACTATATTGTACTCTTGGAGTTAAGGAGCCTCCTCAGTCTTCCTTTATCCATGTTAAGATGCATCATAACTTTAATAAGCCATCTGTTGGAGAACTCATAAACTCTTTGGTCTGTATTGTGGTTTGAATGAGAAATGCCCTCCATAGTCTCAGGCATTTGACACTTGGTCCTCCATTGGTGGTCTTCCTGGTGAGGTTATGCAACCTTTAGGTTTTCATCATTGTTTTCAGAGTTGGTGCTCTGCTTCTCAAATGCCTAGTATCACCCAGGACTGTGAGCTTTGAATGTTCACAGACAGAGGGAAATATTTATAAACTATGAGACTGGCAATCTCTGAAAACTCAGTAAAAGCCTCCCTTGAAATCCTCAGTGGTAGGAAGAGCGACCATCTGCCTCTTTTGGCCAGGAGAGCCAGTATTTGACTCATGCTGCTGATTCCCCTTCACAAACCAGTCAAAACAATCCTCGCCAGGCAACTGCTCTTTTAAGTAGAGTTTTCCCTGAAATGGCTGTGCTATATTTATTCTATGTGTTATTTAAATCCCCAAACTGCACCCTCTCAGTGTTCAGCTGAAGAGAGAAACCTGACACAGATTATTCAATTGAATGGACAAATCTTGGATCCATATTTGGCCCTTTTTTTTTCTTTCTTTTTTTGACCCTCACATTCACTTGATCAGTAAATGACCAGGTCAATATGGTGAACTGTATCCCAACCCTTCTTATATCTCTACTGCTGCCTTGACTGAGATACTGTCTACTCGCTGGAAGAAAACATCTCATAAGCTCCCAGTTTGACTTTTACCATTTAAAAATATCATTCTTTTCATTGAAGTCACAGGAATTCTTATATAGCCCTCCAGTAGATTCCAATATGTTTGGAGCCAGTATCAAAATATCTGTTATATTATAATCTGACTGCAGTAAATATGGATGAAGAAACACACACACACACACACACACACACACACACACACACACATTGGAGTTTTATTCAACCAGATCAAAGTCACATTACTTTCAGTAAAGGAGTAGACTTGTCATCATAATGTTAACCCAAATAGACCACATCAAGAAGAATGAATACTTATGCTTCCTGTCATGTGTAGAATCTATAACTTTTTAAAAGATGTGAATGTAGATGGAGTAATGTTTGGGAAGAAAAAAGGAACCAAAAGAAGGAGAAACAAGACATGGTGAGTGACTGAGGTGAATATGATCATGACACATGGATGCATCCATGTATAAAAATGACAATTTGGAAACACAACATTTTTATAACTAATATATGCCAATAAGCAAAGCCATCTCTCTATGACTCAAAAGAAAAAAATAGATTACGGTGATAGACACCGCAGACACAAAACTAGGTAACAATTTTCCTATTGGCTAAACCTATGACAATTTGAGAACCTTGGTTTATCTACAAGAATAAAATCCATGTCCATTTGTCCACCAGAACATGCCAATGAATGAGGGAGAACAGAGAGCCAATGGCTATGTAGGTACTCTTCTTCTCAGGATAGGAAGATGCTCCTCCAGTAGTGTTGAATCCAGTGGTGAGCAGAGTATGGACACGGAAGATGTCTACTTGGATGAACATTGACTGATGCTCCCAGTGGAGTGACCCAGGGTAGCAGAATCAGGGATAAATCACACTGACAGCATGCACCTACCACATGATACCATAAGAAAGGCATTTAAATGCTTCTTTACAAGAACCAGTAATTCCAATCTAAACAGAATCAAATCCAAGGACCATCTATAAAATATTTGACTAATGCTTTTCAAAACACTTGAAATCACCCAAGCCAAAGAAAGTCTAATGAACTGTCACAGCCAAGGGAAACCCACACAGATAAGGGTATAGGAGAGGCCTCTTCTTGGAAAAGACCCGAGACAGAAGAGGTGTCATTCAAACACTGAAAAGTGCTAGTAAAGCTTGGACTTCAGTGCTGGAGTTTTGAAAACAGAGGTGCTGACAGCTGAGGAATCCGGGTGTGGCTCACAGGCAATGTGCCCATCTTAGTTAGAGCAGTGACATTTGTGGGATCTGTGTCGTACACACTTTCTCTTGCAGATCACCTTCCTATAGTGATATTTTAGAAACGAGTTCATATGTTTATGCAGGAGGGCCTGTGAGTATGTGAGTGCAGGGCCTATGGAGGCCACAGATGTTGAATCCCCTGGATCTGGAGTTAAAAGTGGTGGTGAACCACCTGACATGGGAGCTGGGATTGAACGAATTTGGATCCTATGCAAAAGTGGAATGTGTTCTTAACTGACCCATCCTTTCAGCCCACAGCAACTTTCTGATTGTGCCCCAGAACCTCCTTCTTGCCCACCTATCTCACTGGAGCAATAGTCTCGACAATCTCCAGACTACGCAACCTTTTTTTCTTTTGCTGGTGCGTTTCTTCTCCCAGGGACTGTCCTTCTTAACAACACATCCACAAAGAGCTCTCATTCGCACAGTTCTTGGTTTAAATGTCACCTCTATAGACAGGATTACATGTCCACCTTACATGAAATTACATAGATCATCATTCTCCAATCTGTTTCATCTTTTCTCACCATCCCGAGTTTGGCATGTTTACTGAGTCATGATCCACCCATTGCTGCTCATTGTCATTCCTTCTCACTAGAATATAAAAGTCGTAAAGGAGGCAAAGGGCCTTCTAGTTGTCCCTCGTGTGTCTCCTGGTTCTGGACAAATACCTGTTGAATTATGGGAACTCAATGTAGTATCTAAGTTACTAAAGTCCTCCTTGAGAGTTACACCACAGATGCTGTCAGCCTCTGAAGCTTTCTTCTGCCTCTATCTAGTTGCACCTGACCATTGTTTTCCAGATGAAGTAATGAGATCAATAAGTGTTTTATTACATGCTTTCTTCACATGATGATGATCATCAAGTGATCATCATCATCATCATCATCTTGGGGAAGAGAGTAATCTATTCTCTAAGCCCCCACACCTGAGAACATAGAGAGGCAGGCTTTGTTTCTCTTTTCCCCTTGATTAGCTACACACACTCCCATACAGACACACACACACACACACACACACACACACACACACACACAGAGAGAGAGAGAGAGAGAGAGAGAGAGAGAGAGA
>NC_034590.1:24272015-24274851 GCF_900095145.1 Mus pahari | reverse complement strand
GGAAGAAAAGGAAGGAAGGAAAGAAGGAAGGAAGGAAGGAAGGAAGGAAGAAAGAAAGAAAGAAAGAAAGAAAGAAAGAAAGAAAGGAAGGAAGGAAAGAAGGAAGGAAGGAAGAAAGGAAGGATGGAAAGAAGGAAGGAAGGAAGGAAAGAAAGGAAAGAAAGAAAGAAAAGAAAGAAAGAAAGAAAGAAAGAAAGGAAGGAAAGAAAGAAGGAAGGAAGGAAGAAAGGAAGGAAGGAAAGAAGGAAAAGAAAGAGAGAGGGAGGGAGGAAGGGAGGGAGAAAGGAAGGAAGGAAGAAGGAAGGATGGAAAGAAGGAAGGAAGGAAGGAAAGGAAGGAAGGAAGGAAGGAAGGAAGGAAGGAAGGAAGGAAGGAAGGAAGGAAGGAAGGAAGGTCCAAACAATGATTAGCAGACAAAGAAAGGAGAAGTAGCCCTGACTAACCCAGAGGAGAGGCCTGGGCTGTGAGGGAGATGGATCCAGCCCCCCCTTCACAACCCCCTACCCACACCTCCTCCTCCTTTCTTCCAAGAATGGGGTGTCCCCCCTGGGTATCCACCCAAACTGCAGGACCAGGCACATCCTCTTCCACTGAGACTTAGACCAGGCAGCCAAGCTAGGGGAATGGGGTTCCACAGGCAGTCAACAGAGTCAGGAACAGCTCCCACTCCAGTTGGGGGACCTGTATGAAGACCAAACTACACATCTGCTTCGTGTGTGCAGGATATGGGGGTGGGGTGACTAGGTCCAGCCCTTGTATGCTCTTTGGTTGGTGGTTCAGTCTCTGGGAGCCATGCCTTATATTTCAACTCACACAGAAGATGTTCTATTCTGCCTATGAAACCTGAGGTCACTCTGTTGCAAATGTTTCTAGGGGGATCTGGATGAGTCAGTGCGCTCATATGTGAACTGTGTGAACTGGCATGTTCTCTCCATTTTGAAATTCAGTTTGCAGTGTTTTTCTTAAGAGCCACTACTGTGCTGTAGCCCCAGTTGGTCTCGTCTCCTATTTTTCTCTCAATTCGCCACTAGAGTGCACCAAAATATTTATTTCAAGCTCAGTGAGCCAGGGATTGTGCTTCAGAAGTATATTTTCCTCTTTTCCTTGTATTTTGTAACTCAGTCCTTAAATGCTTTCATGTCTTTGAAAGACTAGGCACAGTACAGGGCATCACCATTGTAAAAAGAAAATGGAAAAGTCCAGTTTGGGGACTCAGGTAAGGACTATGACTGGATTCAGAGGTCAAGTTTGTAATGAATCACAGTTTTTTTGCTGTGTGGACTCTGTGTTTGTGCTGGGAGCAGAGGAGGGAATCTGTTTGGCAATCATAATTGAACAGCTTGGAATACACACAGCCCTGGTATAAAACTTGGCAGACGAGACCTCTAAGACAGCAGTAAGCCAGAGCTGCTCTACAAATTTTCAGAACACTCTAGGAAACCTGAAATTATCATCGATGTGTTAGTATTACTCATCCCATTAATATAATCTGTACTAATACACACTGAGTGTGTCCCAGCTCTGGGTGGTCCCACCTCTAAGGTGGATGTCATGTGTGGACTGGCATGGGTAAGCTGGCATTCTGCTTCCAAAAGTGTTTCTCTCATAGCAAATCTTCCTCTAATGTTTACCTGGCCATAAGTGGTCATTATTCACAACTCATTATTTTGACTGGAGGAGTGTATCCATGACATGTTTACTTAAAATTAATATCCTACTCAAGGAAAAAATTCCATAGAGTTTGAGACCTTGGCCAATAGTGACCCAAACCATACATTTTACTGCTCTGCTATGTGTGGGGATAAAAGTGAAATTTGAGTTTGCCAGTTCATTCAGTCCCTCTAAGTTGCACACTTTGACATGTGTTTATTTTTGGTTGGTTAGTGTGTTGGTTGGCTTTTTGGAGGCAAAATCATAAGGAAAGGCTAACTTCACATCTTCGCATGGCTGTCTCAATAATTATGTCTTAAAATTTTCTATCTTTATTTCCTCTTTCTATCTCTTTCTGTATGTCTGCTTCTGTCTCTGTTAGAGTACTTGTCTAGCATGCATGCCACTGAGAAAAGAAAGAAAGAAGAGAGGGAGGGAGGGAGAACAAGAGGGAGGGAGGAAGGGAGGGAGAATGGGAGGGAGAAGGAATTGGAAATCTGGTATTAAGACTCAAGGTGTTATTTGACAAGTAGCTGCTAAATATGAAATCTAAAATGGACATAGCTGAAAATTAAGAACTGAGAAAGGCTATAATTTATATGATGCGGCAAATATAACCCAAAAGCCATGAGACTCTAATAGAAACACAAGATTCAACCTACTAAATTAACAGTCTGAATAATTTAGAGAATAAAATGTTTAGTTAGCCTCTTAAGAGAAGGCATCTGACAAAATTCAAAGTTTGCCAGCAAACTGGAGGGGTGGTGCTAAGGGAGGTAGGATTCCGAATCTGAAACAGATGTTGTCAATACTTTCATCAAACATTGTAAGTAGTGCAATGTTAGAAATTTTCTTTTAGAATTCACCTACAAGATCAATTTGCTTACCAATTGGCTTTCCTAGCCACCATGATAATGATATTTAAAGGACAAAATTTTTAAAATTCAGAAAGAAAACAAACAATTGTCATTTCTTATTGACATAAATATCAGAAGAGTTCAATTGATTAGAGTCTTCAGGTTTAGGAATCAGGAGGCTGTCTCTTTGTCAGACTAAAGAGTGAAGATGGTTGCCTGTCTATCTTCTCCCCAGCTCTACTCCTCCCTTCACTCCTCTCTCTCTCTTCCTTCCTTCCTTCCTTCCTTCCTTCCTTCCTTCCTTCCTTCCTTCCTTCCTTCCTTCCTTC
>NC_034590.1:24234881-24271935 GCF_900095145.1 Mus pahari | reverse complement strand
TCTCTCTCTCTCTCTCTCTCTCTCTCTCTCTCTCTCTCTCTCTCTCTCTCTCTCTCCTTTCTTTATGGTCCACTAGCTTCAGTATCTTCAGTACAGGATTACTTCCATTGAGTCTGGCTCAATTGCATTTCTATACAGAGGAAAGAATATATACAGTTACTTAGAACTTATTGTAATGAAATTTGACCTATTAAAAAGCCATCCTTTCCCTTTCTTACACAAGTGACTGAAAATCAGAAGGCCATTAGAGCCCTCAAGCTATTCTCATCTAACAAAAGGAATGAGCTTGATTAGAGGCTCATCAATTTTTGTTAAGCAAAGAACTACTATAAAGGATAATTGTATTTCCTAAAGATAGATCTGTCTGCAGGATGAAAATGAGAGTCTAATATCATTATAGTTAATTTCTCTGCTTCTCCTTTCTCTACAAATAACTAATATTTGGAATATTAATACTTACCACAAATACACAAAACTTACTAAGACTCCCTGGGTAAAGGGACACAGCACAGGAACAATGTTCTGAAATGTACAGATAGTTTTTGTGTTTAAATTTACCAAGACTCACACAAATCTTTCACCCACATTGCCAATCTGGAATTATTTTGGAAATTTCCTTTTAATTAATTTAAAAGCATAATCATTTCTGTTCAGTCTAGATATTCAATATGTCACAGTTCTCAACGAAATATTTAGCCAAGTTCATTTGGTGTGAGAAATTATTTGCATATAACTAAACCTCATCTTACATTGATTTCTGATCCAGTTTACTTGGTCTACATTATATGGGTGCATTTAATTATAGACTGTGGGCAACAGTATGTCACTTTCTTTCTTCTGAAATACGCTCTAGTTTGGATCTGTACTATACTACACAGGCCAGTGTGGTCAAGCTTGTTCTTTAGGCCCAGAAGTAACAGGAGGAGTACATGCAGTAAGGACTTCACAGGAGCTATTGGAACAATGAGGATACAGTATTTTAAGGGATGCAAGGACCCAAACTCTTCCTTTCTCTCTTTGAGCACTTTCCCTTTTTCACCTGCTTCTCATCATGACCCACAGCCTCACCACAGACCAAATAATTATGAGCAGAGACTCCAAAAATTGTTAGCTTAAAACAACCCATTGTATTTATAATTGTATTTCCTTGTTAATGTGACCAATATTAGCATGGTTTCTTTAACTTCTTCTAGGTGTTGTGCACCCATGTTGGTCACATACAGATAAGATTCAATTCCTATTTTCTTTTTTTTATTAATTTTTTAAAAATTTTTATTAGATATTTTCTTCATTTACATTTCAAATGCTATCCTGAAGTCTCCTATACCCTCCCCCCAACCCTGCTCCCCTACCCACCCACTCCCACTTCTTTGCCCTGGCATCCCCCTGTACTGGAGCATATAAATTTTGCAAGACCAAGGGGCCTCTCTTTCTAATGATGGCCGACTAGGCCATCTTCTGCTACATATGCAGCTAGAGACATGAGCTCTGGGGGTACTGAATAGTTCAAATTGTTGTTCTACCTATAGGGTTGCATACCCCTTCAGCTCCATGGGAACAATTCCTATTTTCTAATTCTCGTTTTCTTTCATTGGAGTGTGTACAGAGGACAAGACCATAGCAACATAATAATGACATAAAGGTCACTTTCTCATGACTTACATTGTCAAGCACAGCTTCCTAGAAGAAGAAAAGTTTAGCTGAATGTGAGAATCACCTGAGATACTTAGGAGCAGCCAGACAGCTACTATGAGAATGTACCCAACAGGTACTAAAGGAGAAAGGAGAAAGGTGATGTTGCTGAAGACAGAGATAAAGGCTGAGTAGACTACACAGAGAGTCTGCATTTGGTATGGAACCCAGAGAGCAAAGTATTATGTGAATTCATGAAAGATGATTAATCAGATGGATTATTCCTGAGAGACTTTAAAGGGTACATGGCCTGAACAGCATTTTCATTCACATTTCCAGACTCCAGGAGTATAAGAAAATGAATCTGTCATTTTTAAGCCGTATAGCTTAAGACATCTTTTAATGACAATGCTAGGAAACCAGTGCAAAGCTTATCACATTGTTGAGGACCATGCTGTGCTTCCCTTCTGTTGCAATGCTAATACACTCTAACCAAAAGCAACTTAGGGGAGGAAAAGATTTATTTGGCTTTCCCTTTTCAAGACCTGGTCCAACATTAAGGGGAATCGAGGCAGGAACTCAAGCACGGACTTGAAGTCATACTGGATTGATGTTCCATTCTGCCTTACCTCTAACCAGGAACCTTGCACACAGCTAAGCAACAACAAAGAAACCATGGGATTATACATCTTGATGGCTCATTCTCTGACTAGCAATTAACTGGTTTTCTTATATTGACCATGACCACCTACCTAGGAATAGTACCATTTACAGTGGGATGGGCCCTCCTACACCAGTTAACAACTAACTACCACCCCCATAGACATGCCCATAGTCCAGTCTAATCTAGCCAGCTCTTTTATGGTGGTTTTTTCTCTCAGAGGACCAAAGCATTGTTAGGTTGACAATTAAATCTAAGTAGCACACATCCTTTTTGTCAAATTTGTATGTTGAAACTCTAACCCCTAGTACCTCAGAATGAGACTGTTTAGTAATAGGGCTTCTTAAAGGAATGGTTAAATCCTACTGTCTGTTGTTCCAAGATACAACTTTTCTGACTGGTGTACTTACAGAAAGGAAGGAAATAAAGCCCAGGAGATTGTATGCAGAAAAGAAAGGCCTCGTGTGAGGACGCAGCAAATAGCCACCTGCAAACCTCAGAGAGTGACCTCAGGAAACGTAAACACAAGAACATGTAGGCTGCTGACAGAGAATAATAAAATGTAGAAGGATAAAGTCATTTATCCAGGGGGCAAGTAACAAATTTGCATGGAAAAAAAGGAGCACTGTACCAGTTCCTGGGTGAATCTGTAGAATGGCAAATTCTTCCACTTTGACTGCACTGTATAGGAGTCAAGATGAGGCTATTTTCACAGGAGCATTGAACACTAGCCTCAAGAATGTTATTTCTTGTTTTTTAAGAAATAACTGAGAAAGCATGGGACGCCACTGAACAGAGAGTGACATCCTCAAAGCTTCTGTCCAGGTGACATGGACTGAAAACCAAATAAGTTTGAGAATGATAAAAAAAAAAAAGTTACAAAACCAAATTAGATATTACAGGTGATCCCGAGGCAGGAAAAAATGATCCCACTACACTATCTCCATTTATATATCTATTTTTCTGTACTTCAGACATATACTCAGAAAATTTAAGTGTCAAATTTTCATCACAAAATCAAAGATATCAGAAGAATTCTAAGTGTCTTCTGAAGAATATAGTTTCATTCACATGAGGCTCCATAGGATATTTTCAAACCCACGAACCTACAGACCACTCTAGATAAACATAGTGGGTCATGAAAAAGTGTTGAGTGTGGACATGTAAGAGAGGAAAGTAGGGAGCTGTCATGGGCAAGAAGGGGAGGAAAGTGAGGGGTGAAAAATAACAAAATGGGAGTGGAGGAACAAATTTAATTCATTAAAAAAAGATCTGGAGTTCTGATAGTATAGATTTTCGGTTAGGAGCTGTCCCAAATATATCCCATCCCTCTAAACCCAAGTGAAGTTCCCATGACATAAAGATGACCATGATTCTGTATCGCATACTTGGCTGATCATTGTTCCAGTAGGATGCAAAGACAAGCCTGTGACTGAGATTCACATTTTCCTTACAAATATATTTAGCACCCTGTGGTAAGGCAAGGCTCCATGCCCTGTGCTGTTAAATATAAGCAGGAAGTGTTTGAAGTGAGTGTTACAATAATTCATCCAGACATTGAAAAAGACTCACAGCAAAGCAACTTTCTGTGATTGCTGTGGGGGAAGTTAATTGTGAAATATCATTCTTTGGTGGCTGGAAGATTTGACCTCTGCATCATATTCTTAAAGGAAATCAAATTAAATATGAAAGAGTTTCTCCCCAAATCTGATTTTGGTTTTATAATATTGTGGTATATTTTGGAACACACAGCCAGTGATGAATGTAGTCTATTCATCGCATGCATATGAAGAGCCACATTCCCATCATGGAGAGAAATGTTTATCTTCCCATTTTCAGTGTCGGTGCCTCCATGTTTGTGGCAACAGCAAGTCATTGATGTACATACTTACAAGAGGTAAGGTAGAAGAAACACATTCTTCTGCTGTTTGAAATCTCCATTCTGGGATCCTGACAACATAGAATCTTAGGGTAAACCTGAAATTACAGAGAGCCTTTTTTTTTTATTAGATATTTTCTTTATTTACATTTCAAATGCTATCTCGAAACTTCCCTATAGCCTCCCACGCCCCTGCTCCCCTACCCACCCACTCCCACTTCTTGGCCCTGGCATTCCCCTGTGCTGGGTCATATGAAGTTTGCAAGACCAAGGGGCCTCTCTTCCCAATGATGGCCAATTAGGCCATCTTCTGCTACATGTGCAGCTAGAGACACGAGCTCAGGGGGTACTGGTTAGTTCATATTGTTGTTCCACCTACAGGGTACTTTCTCTAGCTCCTCCATTGGGGGCCCTGTGTTCCATCCAATAGCTGACTGTGAGCATCCACTTCTGTGTTTGCCAGGCACTGGCATAGCCTCACAAGAGGCCGCTATACAAAGAGCCTCCACAACAAAACCCCAATGGATGCTTGTTCGTGTGAACCTATAGAATATCTTTAAATTCCACTGTGTAACAAGAACTGTTATATATATTATTATTTATCAATTTCTTTACTCTAGTTTCTAGTATATAATACAAAATGTAAATACAATGGCCATCTTGGCCATATCTTGAGAAGTGCATTAAATTGAGCCTTCATCCTGGGCGTTTCGAGTTCAGTGAAGTTAGGGGCTTCCCAGGGTCAGAAGCTTCTCACTTTAAGATAGTTTGCAACCCACCTTACCCAGATGGTCATTTCAAGTACTCTATTTATTCATTTCCCACAATGCTTTTCTTTGGATGGCATAGTGTAGTGGTGGGAAATTAGAGAGCACATATTATCAGGGAAAGCTTTGGACCTACCATCTCCCAACTGTGGTCTTAAGTGAATTACTTAAGGCTCCTAAATTTCTGTTTTATGTCTCATGAACATTAAAATAACCACAATGACACACTACATGGAATTATTAGGAGAATCTTGTAATCTTTATATGTGCACACTCTAAGGCAGAACCTGAAAGGCAGTAAGTTATAGAATAGAGATTTATGCATGAGGAAATGACTTGGTTACACAGACAATCTAACAGGTCCCCTCTTTCTCTGTGCTTCACATTTGTCACCAGAATGAATAGTTATTAAGGTGATAAGGTAAAGAGAAGTCACAGAAGTCATAAATTGGACCTGTATCTTCATATGTTGATGAAAAGTTATCAAGCATAAAGGATTCAACATTTCTCTTTCAACTGAGGAATATATCTAATAAATAAAAGTTTTCTCGTTAATGTGACTTTCATGTTCTTCAAATATACACCCGTGTAAAATGGCTTGGAAAGGGCTACATTAAGTATAACTTCAAAGTTTGTTTACTGTTTACAAGCCACTGAGTAAAATAATGCTCACAAAAGCAAGATTAAAATCCGTTTATTTTGAAATGCTGATTTTTATATTTAAATAATAGATTTCAAATTATGACAATATTTACCCATAAATATTTAGTTATGACTTTGTTTTCCATTAGTGGTATTTGTAGTATCTATTAGGTATCCACCATAATTTATTTAACTGAGTACTCATCATAGTACTGAAGAATGGGTATTGTATTTCTTTAACTGAAAGTTTATGACTGATACACAATGCACCAAAAATTTCAGGACTTTCATGCCTGAGTCATGCCTCTCCTTGCAACTTTAAGCTGCAAAGTTATGGTTTCCATTACTATCATGGTTAACACTTGATGGTGTTCAAATGACCAGGATGTGGACTCCCCATTTCAGAAACATTTATTTCTTACAATATCATCAAATTGTCATCAAATTTATACTCTGTACAATCAAGATATATAGAGAGATATAGATAAATATACCTATATATGCCATTCGTTTTCATTATCACATAGGTAAGTGAAATAAACCTAGTAAATCTATTTAATAAGAACTTACATATATTAAGTGCACAAGTAAATTTAAACAGTGCTCCTATTCATCAAGACTGAAGTAATTGTGTTTTTAAAATGAATATTGTCTTTTCCTTTCCAATAAGAATATGTAATTGACCAATGATTGGCCAAATGGTTCAGATGCTTGGATATACAGCTACTATTCTTGAAATCCTGGGTTTAATCCCCAGCACCTAATAAAACTGACCATGGTGGTGCAACACTTTTAATTCTCCATAGTAAATTTTAGTTATATAATGAGTTTGAAGCCAGCATGGGCTACTTGAGACCATCTCAAAAATTTAAAAATGGTGTGTGTGTGTGTGTGTGTGTGTGTTATATTACAATGTATAGTTTTTGCGAAGCGTTGTAAAGCCCCACACTAACATAGTCTGGAGGAATATGTTACATATAAACTGTAAGTCATCTCTGGGTTGACAGTGTCTCTTAGGAGATGTTCCCCGTGTGCAGCTTGATGAGCTAATGTGTCTAATTGGATATTTACAGGAACATGGTCGTGGGTTACCTTCAGGAGCATGAGCCACTTACGACAAAATGTCCCTTCCTCCAATGATGGTAACTACTTTCATACCCTCAGCAGAGGTGGGTCCTCAAGCACTGTCACAAAAGCTACTCATGATCTCTTCCCTTTCTCCTGTTCCTTATGTTTCCCTCCTTTCACTGAATATTATTAAGTACAATCTTGTGACTTGTGTGGGTAGTCATAGCCGCTCTGAGTTTAAGAAGGCAACAGTCATACTATGACTAGAAGACAGGATTCTACAACACACACACTTTTGTCAATATGATTTTGCCCTTTGGTGATGAATGGAAACAGTTCAAGAATTGCTGGCCTTTGGCCACTGAGGCTCTACATTTTTTGCTTGAGCCAACTATCAGTCCCCATTCTGAAGCTCTGTTATAAGGACAGCCATTTTCTCTACTCCCTTTACACAGCTGAAATACAATGAATTAAACAGACACTGAATCACTCTTCTGCTTTGGAACTGAAAGAAAGATGTGAAGTGTCTAGAGCAAGCCATCCAAATACCATGCCCAGCATCATGTCTTCAAAACCATGCCTTCCCAAATGCCTCAAACTGTGGAGGTGATAAAAGACAAATAACATCTGAGAAGTCCTCATGGTATAGAACAGAATGTGAGACACCAAACCAAATGCACAGTAGAAGCTTCCTGAGTCGAATTTTGGAGCAGAAAGAGGAGACTATGAACACAAAATTCTATTTGGAGTTTGGTTCATAATATTCAAATGAATATTGGGTAATGTGTAGTAGTGAATGTTCTATAGTACAACATGGTAACTTGGTTGGTTGGTTTCATTTTTTATCTTGACACAACCTAGAATCTCATGGGAAGAGAGTTGCAATGAAGGATTATCTACAATGGGTTGGTATATGGGCATATCTATGGGGAACTGTCTTAATTAAGTTAATAAATCTCAGCCCACTGTGGGTGGCCCCATTCCCTGGGAAGGGAGTCTTGAAGTGTCTAAGAGTGGAGAAATCCAGCTGAGAAGTAAGCAAGAAAGCACTGTGTATTTATTCTCCTCTATTCCTGACTGTGGATGTGTTGTGGCTAACGATTTCAAGATTGTTCATTTTGACTTCCCTGATAAAAGACCATAGTCTGAAATTATAGGCTGAAATAAACCCTACTCCTCTCCTCCACACTGATTTTTTTTCCAAAATAATTTTATCATATCAGAGGCAAAACCAGAACAAAAATAATAAGGGAATTAGGTAGAGAATGTGATAGGTAAAATAATTCTCCCCTGTCAAAGACCCAGGATGTCTGTGAACACATTAGTCACAGCATCTGTGCATGAACAGGAAGAGTGGGTAGGAATCAGGGTCAGGCTGATACAGTAGGAGAAAAGTTTCTGACTTTGAAATTCAAAGGAAGCCTCCATAAAAAGGAGAAAGTCTCTGAAATCGGGAAAAGAACGGGCTGTCCTCTAGAGCATCCGGAAGGCACACAGCCTTGCTAGCCCTATGAGCAGTGGGTTCTGCAGCCCTGCCAGCATCTTCACAGTGTGCAATGTGCTCCACAGCAGTTCTCACACCTCTGCAACAAATAGTAACAAATTTGTAGCATTGTTTATATGTCATCTAAGAGTCACAAGAAGTCTGTGTAGCACTGCCTTTGAAAACAGCCCGAAGTTCTAGTGTACAAAATTTAACCTTACTTTAAAGGTATTAGGGAAAGTAACAGTGTATTGACAGCATTGCAGCCCTTCAGTGCTTCCTCAACCCAACACAACTTTATACACTTGAATACATCTGTAATTCCTTTTCATGGGACCTGGTGCCTTGGTCCCACTTTTGTTCAGTTTTGCCGAAGTCTGACACCTCTGTCAGATGCCAGGTCTGGGTAGAAAGCATGGGAGACATGACACACTGTCTCCATTCCAGACCTCTGACCTCCCCCTTTTCCTTATGTGCTGCCTTGCTACTGCTGCTTAAGTGTGACAGTAGTTGCTACCACCTCCCACAAAGGTTGGGCCAAACAACACCTTCTTATGTAATATATTCCACTGAAGATAGAAATTTAGAAAAGTGCTGAACTGTATTGCCATGGAAACCAGGCAGTAATGAAAATGTAGTCATTTCTTTCATGGGAGCAATGGAGTACCAGGAAGCTATGCCACCACCAAGCTAGCCCAAGCAGGCCTTCTTCCTCCCCAGATTCTAGGCGGCGTTCTGATGTTGACTACACTGGCAGTGTGACATGCTTGCCAGGTCACAGTGCTCCCTTGAGAAGCAGAGTTGAGGAAGTGAAAGAGTCCATCACGGGCCCCTACACCTAATGCTTTCCTTTGGTTCCTGTCACTTCTATTGTTAGCTTTAGTACTATTTACTTAAATATGACTATTCCTAATGTAGGTGGTCAGTAAATAAAAAAAAAATGTCTTCGGGGTACAAGGAGTATTCTCTGTCTGAGATTATTGATGCATGTCTAGGTGTCCAAATTGGTGGGTTGAGAAAGTCACACTTGAGACACCTTGTGTGGATTTTGGCTTCATCCACCTTGTATGGATCTCTGCTTTAACACTTCACATAGAATCTGCATGTGGGCCAATAAGCCTTTGCAGTCTACATCTGTAATTTATCTCCATCTTTTTGGTGTGTGTGTGTGTGTGTGTGTGTGTGTAGAATTAATACTGTATGATACCTCTACTCACTTGTCATTTATACTGATTTTTATCTTTTATTCTAGATCTAATTATCTTCACATGTATCTTGCTAGGAAATCCTGAGAACTTCCCAAGAGCAGGTTATTAACTGCTGAAAGACCCAGAATCCAACGCTAAATCTTTCAGAGTTACATATCACTTCTGTGAGAACAGAGCTCTAGCTAGCACCCAAGGACAATGAATAGAAATGCTCTCAGTGCCACACTGACAGAATATATCTGTACACTCCAGAACCACACTGACAGAATATATCTGTACACTCCAGAACCACACTGACAGAATATATCTGTACAACAGGTTAAATTCCTGACAAGAAAATCATTACCTTAAATATTGTAGTTCATTTTAATATTCCATTTAATACTCTACCATACCATATCATTCCATACCATACCATATCATACTACCATACCATACCATACCATACCATACCATACCATACCATACCATATCATACCAATGCACACCATACCTTACCATACTGCACTGAGCCATACTGTTTTATATAATTTTATTCCATTCTATCAGAGTAAAGAAAGTATTTGTGGTTTTTATTTTTTTAACTTGACAAGATTTGTGTGTGTGTGTGTGTGTGTGTGTGTGTGTATCTAAAAATAATCTTTGAGTTTGAAGCTCTGAAGAGTCCATTGTCTTTGGGACAGAGACAAATTAGTCTGCATTCTTTAACATTACTTTCTCTGGATCTGTATTAGTGATGGAAAATCACCAGGAATATTTATTTTATTTTATTAACAATGGAGAACATTTCCACTGAGATTAAGACATTGATTTTTTTTTTTCTGTGTGTAGGGTTAGGGTTCAGCTGGAAGCGCCTGTTGCATAAGCATGAAGACCTGAGTCCAGTTCTGACTCCTTCAGTAAAAGCTGGGTGCGGAGTGTACTTCTCTTACCCCAGTGCTGTGGATGCCAAGGCAAGGCAGAGAAAGGTAGAGCTGCAGAGCTCACTGACCAGCTAGTATATTAAAAATAGCAACCCTCAGCTTCCGTGAGACATCATGGCTGAAAGAATAAGATATAGAGAGTGATGGAAGAAGACACTTGACTTCATCCTCTGTCTTCCACTGGAGCATGCAAGAGTAAGTGACCTCAGCCATATACCTGTGTACACACATGCACACACTGCAATGCCCAGTAAGTAAATAAAGCAGAACACTTCGCTTGCTGCATTTTTTACAGGGAGAAGAATTTTATCTAATAATCTGCCAACGACTCCTTTTGTTTGAGGCAGTCAGTGGCAGTCTTTAATATGATTTTATTTGTGTTTCAATAAAGGAAAGGCAGGATACAGACATAGAGATTTATACTCTGCAATCTTTCTTGAAGTGTGAAGGATGAGAGAGAAAAGGGATGAATGTGCACAGCCCCAACACCTCTGTCTAAATCTTAAAATGATGCATCCTTCGATAAACATTAAATCTTATTATTGCTTTAAGGCAATACATCTTCTGAGACGTGGGGGAGGCAGAAACACCACTGCACTAATGAGATTACTCTGAAAATAAAGCGGTGGATTAGTAAAATCTAATTTGGAAGTGATGAAGTACATGTGATGTCCAAGTAATTATTCCTGCACAGCCGCATCCGCAGGGAGCTGGAAGTTATTGGGCAGTGCACTGTGTTAATGATTCGGCTGCCTGACATTTCAGTGAATGTGCTGACCGTCTGCTCTGTTGCCTCTCCCATTGTCAACATTCGCAACTGGTCCAGCAGCTGTGTTCAAAATGCTGCCAGAGAAAATCTGGAGCTGAGTGTGTGTGTGTGTGTGTGTGTGTGTGTGTGTGTCTGTCTGTCTGTCTGTCTGCATCTGTGTGTGAGTACGTGTACCATTGGGTGTGTTTGTGTATACATATGCGTATGTGTATAATATGTTTTATGTGTAGCTGTGTGTCTACATGTGAGTCTGTGTATATGCATATGCATATGTGTGCATCTGTGATTTTATGTGCATATATGTGAATATCAGTATGTCCATATGTGCACATACCAGTATGTTCATGTGTACATATGTTCTTGTGTACATATGTGTGTTTATATGTATGTGCACATGTGTTTTGAGTCTGTGAATACCTTCTTAGGTTAGTACTTTAGACACTTTAAAATCTGGGCCAAGAGAGAAGTGCTTTTGAAAGAAAGCCATAGGTAGAACCCTAACATGTGTGTGTATATGGGCATGTGTATGCATTCATGCATGTACATATGTGTGCACATGTGACATAGAACACATGTTAAGTTAGAGGGTGATGGCTTTCAGGAGTCAGTTCTCCCCTTAGTGTTTCTACTTAAACACTAAGACCAAGCACATCCTTTGATGTCTTTCTGCCTTCATTGGTCTTTCAAAAGCATAAAGCTGTCAACTGAGATTAACTCAAGGATCAATGGAAATAGTTCTTATAAAGTCTTTACCTCACCCGTTCTTGATTAGTGGAGCTCTCTGATCAGAAAAGTAATGTAGTGGCTTTATGACAAAACAACCCTGTGGTTTTAGTACCTAACTAATTTGACCCCAAGTAAAATGAATAAAAGATACTAGTGAAGTTGAAGGATCAACCAAACCTAACAAGGGAAATGCACTATGAAGAAAGCCTCTTGATTTTCAATGCATCGAGAGTTTACAGTTATTTTTTTGTGTTTGAGGCCCCCAGGAGGCATCACCAGCACCAGTGAGGGCATCACACAGAGCAGTGGGCAGGACTGAGAAGCAAAGTGGTGGGAAAGAAGTGTCAGAGAGGAGATGACTGCCACAATGGAACAAAGTAGCGCTTCATTCAGGATGAGAACACCTCATTCTACAATTTAATTAATTAATTAATTAATTAATTAATTTATGGTTGTGTGTTTATATGTGTATGTATGTGGATGCGCCATGGAACACATGTTAAGTTAGAGGATGATGACTTTCAGGAGTCCGTTTTCCCCCTTCACTGTGCACACCCATGGAATTGAACTGCAGCTGTTGTAGACAAATGCCTTTATCGCCCTTCCAGTGCTGATCAAGATCTCATCTATTCCTTCATTAGAGGTTGAATCCCAGCCTCTCCCATCTTTATGCTTGCCTCCAGCTCCTAAGTATATCACCTTAGTTCCTTCTGTTCTGAGAAGGAAGCTGCTGGTTTGTGCCTCTCCAAACAGATCCTGTTTAGAAGTATACCAGAGATTGGCAAGCCAGCAAGATACAAATATTTGGTGAGGGAGCTTACTGGAAGAAGGTAGGAGTGGGTCTGAGAAGAGTTGGGAGGAGGAATCACATATGAATATGATCAGAATACATAATGCATGTATGAAACAGAATTAATAAAAAATACTATATTAAAAATAAGTGATATGACACTCAATAAAAAACAATAAAGCAAGAGCAAAGGAGAAGCCGAAGAAAGGGAGTAGAGAGTAAAGCATGAAACAGTCTAGATGAAGATGTCAGAAGTCAGGTGAGAAGACTAGCACTTCTACTGAGCAGGACTGACTCTGCGTGGAGGGGGTGCCTAAGTCACTGACACCTAGATTCTGTATGGATACAGCTAATAAGCCAGATAAAATAAATGGCCTTTCTTTCTTTGTTTCTTTCTTTTTTCTTTCTTTTCTTTCCTTTCTTTCTTCCTTCCCTCCTTCCTTCCTTCCTTCCTTCCTTCCTTTCTTTCTTTTTTTCTTTCTTTCCTTTCTTTCTTCCTTCCCTTCTTTCTTTCTTCTTTTCTTTCCTTTCTTCCTTCCTTCCTTTCTTTCTTTCTTTCTTTCTTTTTCTTCTTTCCTTTCCTTTCTTTCTTTTTTCTTCTTTCCTTTCTTTCTTTCTTTCTTTCTTTCTTTCTTTCTTCCTTTCTTTCTTCCTTCCTTCCTTTCTTCTTTTCTTTCCTTTCTTTCTTCCTTCCTTTCTTCCTTTTTTCTTTCTTTTCTTTTCTTTCTTTCTTTCTTTCTTTCTTTCTTTCTTTCTTTCTTTCTTTCCTCTCTTCCTTCTTTCTTCCCTCCTCCGCTTCCTTCTCTCTCTCTCTCTCTCTCTCTCTCTCTCTCTATCTCTATCTCTGTCTCTCTCTTCCTTTCTCTGTCTCTGTCTCTGTCTCTCTCTGTTTCTGTCTCTCTCTGTTTCTCTCTCTCTCTCTCTCTCTCTCTCTCTCTCTCTCTCTCTCTCTCTGTGGTGTGTGTGTGTGTGTGTGTGTGTGTGTGTGTGTGTGTGATGGGTGCTCACCTCCTGTCTTGTGGATATGTATGCCTGCACACAGGATTGTGGAAGGTAAAGGAGGTACAGGCTACCCAGTTCTCTCACTCTGTTTCTTAGTGCTTTGACATGGGATCTCTCATTAAATCTAGACCTAGTCTGGCAGTCACTGAGCCCTAGTGATCTTCTTGTCTCTGCCTTTCTGCCCTGGACATACAGGAGTATGCAGTGAGCCTGATTTCTTACATGAGTACTGGGATCTGAACTCAAGTCCTGATGCTTGTTCAACACTCTTATCCCATTGAGCCATCTCCCCTGGGCCCGAGGTTTTCAAAGGAATCTACGTATAAGGATAAACTGGGATGGCAGGAAATTTGTCCTTCTTTTTAGGGATGATAAGGCAAGTGCTATACTCTGAAATTAAACAAAATGAAGATAGAAAAAAAGAAGAGTCAGGAAAAGGGGAGGAGAAAGAGAGAGGCAGATGGAGAGAGAAGAGAGAGAGAGGAGTGGATGTTGAAGAAAAAAAGGTTGCTAGTAGGCAGACATCATAACCCCTCTGGTCAGACTATGGATGGATGAGTCTAGTAGAAATGGCTGTTGCATGGGTAAGGATTGATATCTGCTAACACAGTTGTGCTGTCTATTGTAGGGAGTGGATGAAGTCCTGAGTGGATGTGTGTTGTTGACACACGCACAGTCATATCAAGGTCCTCCCAAGAGAAGGCAAAGTCTTCCTCAGGTGAGGCTCAGAGGAGTGACAGCACATTCCTCTGGTCCAAGTATGGATGTTATGAACAATTGTCCTTGAGCTGAAACCGGTATAGACAGAAGCTGTCAATCACAGTTTCCTCCTTAGGATGATGGCAACCTAACATTGTATTTTTTACAGAGACCTGATACCAAGATATAGTGTGACAACCCTCCTCCAAGGTCAGTTGTATATAGTAAACCCATCTCTGTGCTCACCTGCATACAATAAACCTGCCTCCTTGTTCAATCTCCAGGCTGTTTGTGTAGCTCCATAACAGCAAATATCCACCTGATTCCACCTTTGCTCTCTGTTTTTGTTTTTTTCTTTATGTGTCTCCATCTGTCTTTTCTTCATTATGTACTTGTCCCAGTAAGGTCAAGTCCAAAGTTGTACAGGTCACAACAGTCTATGTCAACTCAGAGATTATGCTCTGTAAGGTCCTGAGACTCTTACAGATGTAGAAATGAGTAACATCAAGGCTGTATGATAGTTTTAAAATGCTCTTAAAGATGACGTTAGTTGTATGTAATCTAAGTCTATGTGCACTCGGCAATGTCATGGTGAGGAATAATTGCATTCTTGTTATGCCTGAGACACACTGCAGAATTTGTATTCTAATTGTTCATATAAATATGCGTGTGTGTGTATGTGTGAGTGAGTGTGTGCGCGCACGTGCACACGTGCGCGCATGTGACCAGCCTTGAATCCTTGAAACACTTGAGTTTAACAACAAAATAGCAAGTTTCTGGTCTTTG
Organism: Mus pahari; assembly: GCF_900095145.1. Classification (NCBI taxonomy): domain Eukaryota; kingdom Metazoa; phylum Chordata; class Mammalia; order Rodentia; family Muridae; genus Mus; species Mus pahari. The sequence continues at coordinate 24,256,900 of NC_034590.1, read as the reverse complement.
CTATGTTTCCCCAAAGGAGAAGGTTGGAGAGCTGCAGAAGCAGGTCAGCCTTGACTATTCATGGAGCAAGTGGAAAATAAATGATCTCCTTATTCAGGTCTAGATCTTTAGTTCCATTTCTCACGAGTAAATTCTGGTTAATAGCTTTGGTGGAATTTATTTCCCTGCTTTCTTTTTAGAGTCATTAAAAGACACAAACAGCAGGTGTGAAGGACCACACCATGGTGCTGTCCTGGAATAGCTCAGAGCTCAACTGATTTAATTGCAGTCATGTGCAGGCTGCCCATGATCCCCATGTGATACCCCCGTGTTAGCAGGTGAAGGAGTGTCAGTACCTCAAGCACACACACGTTCAACTGTGAGATTAGCATTTATTTATTTATTTTTTAAAAAAACTGTACCAACTTGGAGCTATGATGATGTGATTTTCATGTATTATAGAAATTAATTATTATTGCAAGACAGGTAAGAGAAGTTGAGCCCTGACCTTGTTCTCACAGGCAGGTATCAGTCACATCACCTGCAGGGCGTACCACCTGAATCCTGTCTGCTGGTGATAACCTGGAACTCCATATGATCTCACACATTCAGAATAAGCAGTTACAAGAACAAATACCTCTCAACTTGTCCCTTTAAAACATCCCATTCCTCTTCCCCCAGAAACCTGGGTACACTCCCATCTTGGCAGGCACCATGGGGTTATATGAATATTTGTCAGGTAGCATGTTGGGGATAGACACTTTCCATTTCATCTCCTAGCACACCGTATCATTTCTAGTAAAGGTACTAATTGTGATCCAGAAGAACAAAACACTGTGAACCTACGATCTCCCTCTAGAATAGTCTAATGGAACTGACTGTTGATTGTAAATTTTGAAAATGGGAAAAAAAATCAATCTAGAAGCCTTGTGATGCTGCATACTTGTATGGCCCATCATTCCAGCAATTCTAAGCAGTTGATCATGGGAAGGAATTTAATTAAGTCAGATTCCTTATAAGCATGTCTCTAATATATCCAAATGTTTGGCCAAAACAACTTCCCACACAGGAACATGATCCAAAACACAGTGGAAAGGAAAAAAAATCTTAGTGAGAGTCTCTGGGACAATTGGATTCCATTGTTGATGCTCAGAGCCTCTGCTTCCACGTGGAATGGGGAGACTGTAGCTTGCTGTAGCTTCTAAGACTCTGCAAAGCAAGCAAGCAAACAAACAAACAAATACCAACAAAAACTGTAAAGCATCCTAAATTATATTTTCAGAATTCCAGTGATGTAGAAATGAATGAAAAATAATCCGTATTCTTAAAAGACACATTCCAACACAGGAGACAGTTAAACCATGACCAACCAAGCAAGCAACCAGTATTCAGTAGAAGTCTGCTCAGTGTGCTAGGGTAGCTATAGGGTCGGGAGGTGTGACATGTAGTGGGCTTCTTTTACATTGTTGAGTAAGGAAGTCTCTGTCAGAATCCACGATAAAGATGAGATGACAGAGGGTCCTTGAGGAATCATGACATTATATATGACAAGACACATACTAGCATGCATTCAAAACAAATATTTGGAGTCTTGCTTGATAGCAGGAACATGGCAGGATATTAACTTACAGTGACATATGGATGTGATCTCTGGGGAAGAGTAGTGTGGAAAGAATTTGATGTTCCTACTGACAGTAGTGTATCTAAGACCACAGACTTTCAGGAAGTGGATACATTCTTCAAACTGTACAATACAACCCATTCAGTGATAGAGGTAGGTTTGGATTTGATATGTGTTCTGAATTCAAGGTACTTTTTGATCACCCTGGAATATGCCTAGTTTGTGATAGACAGTGGACATTCTTTTTCTGGTTCTATTACAGGCTTAGACTCAACTGGCCCAAACATAACCTGATGCTTTGAGAAAAGCATTAATAATTCACTGTTTTAGGGCTCTGATGACTCCAGTGGGCCTTTCACGACCTTCCTGTCAAGGTGTTTTCTGCCTTTTCTTCAGTGTGTTCCTACTGCCTGGACAACACATGAACTGGTTCCCACTCCCTGCAGCCTGCTTAGGTTTCCAGCTAGAAGCAATGGAGGAATACTATTCAGTAAGCAACATGTTTTTGAAAGATAGTCTCTTAAAATATTTATCCTCTATGTTTTATTGATTATGAAAACATGTCTGTTCTCCATCTTCATGCTGGATAGCTACACAGGTTTCATAGCGTACTAGTCACACTCAAAAACCTGTGCAAGATGCATTTGTAGAATATTCTTCTATCAATGTTATATCTACCTTTTCTTTATGCCTAGGTGACAGTTTGTTCTTGTATGAGCAATTGCCAGAGATAAGTAACTGGATTATATCCCTTACCAACCTTATTTTGATGTATTATAATGGATACAAAGAGGCCAAGTCATGTGTGAGCATATTAAAGAATCAGCTATAATATTTATCATGGAGGACATTGATGACTATATTGTCACAGAAAATCCCATTACACAACATTAAGGTCTCATGCCCACAGAACTTATTTCAGATCTCATTACTGGGTATGAATGTACAGCTATGAAGCTTCACAGTTTGTATCTTATATAAGTCATCAGTTTTGAATAATTCTCCTTTAATTTTTGCTTTGGTTTGTTGAAAAATTGACTTAATGTACACCATAGCAATGTAAATTTTGAGAACAGATCCTTTCTTTATTATTTTAATTATGTCAATGGTATCTCAGTCTCATATACTTTTGTGTGTATGTGTCTCATACATATGTCACTCACTGAGAATATATATATATATATATATATATATATATATATATATACACACACACACCACACACACACACACATCCCAATGGCATTACACACACATCCCAATGGCATTGCACATACATGTACTTCAATACGTTGGATATTATCAATGTACACAAATATAATTTGTAAAAATACTATTTTTCTTTGAACACATGAGCTAAATAAAATTCCAGATACCCAACTTGAGTGCAGCATTTCATTTTAAAATTCTAAATATCTCTCATTTGCAAGCACTCTGCAGAGGTGTCTGTCACAGATCAGTGTATCACCCCAAGGCTGTCACAAGTGACCTGTGAATTTACACATTCATAATCATTGGCAAGCAGGCTATTGCTCCAGCATTCACCCCAAGCAAAGAGCTTGGCTCCGGCTATGTTAACCCGTCAGCACAACATGTGATCTGAACATATGGTCAAGTGATTTGAGGTTTAGAAAAGCGAATTTCTGGAAGAGAGCTGGCCTCTGAACCTCACTGTCAGCATTAGAAAAGATTTCCTTATTTACCAGGGTGAAAAGAAAAGGGCACCTTCAATGACTTCACCCAGAGCCCCAGACAATGAAACAGGAGGCGAAATCACACATTAATAGACGGGAAAGCAAGTGTGAGATGCTTAGCGAGGGCTGCAGAAAGCACAGGAAAAGTAGTTTACAGCTCTGATTGGAAGTGAAAACAGAAGAAATTGGAAGCGAAGTTCCACAAATTAAAATTAAAACAGCAGTTCTCCCAAGCTCCCGGACCTCAGCCCCCAGACCATCCCCCATGCTCTAATTGTCCCACTTCAAGCCTAATGAGTTGGGTGGGAAAGACTCTCCTGTAAATGAAACCGTTCATCATTTTAGCATTCATTAGGTCGTTGAGTACTTGTTATTAATGGTTCAAAGTACAACAATAGAAATCAGTCATTGCCAGTATTGTTCGTATTCAGCAACCTGAGAAAATGGGTTTACCTTAAGAAATGGTGAATTGTTAAAAGAGAATTGTCCTGGCTGGGTTTTTTTTTGTTTGTTTGTTTGTTTGTTTGTTTTGATTGATGTTGTTTGTTAACTTGACACAAGCTAGAGTCATCAGAAAATGTAGAATCTTAATTGAGAAATTTTGTCCAGAAGATTGGCCTGTAGGCTGAACTGCGGGGCTATTGTCTTGATTAATGCCTTATGTGGGATGGCCCAGCCCACTGTGGCTTGCACACCTAGGCAGATGGAGGGTTCTATAAGAAGGCAGGTGGAGCAAGCCATGAGGAGCAAGCCAGTAAGTGGTTTTGTTCCATGGCTTCTGCATCAGCTGCTGCCTCCAGGTTCCTGCCCCGCCTTCCCTGGGTGATAGGCTATGTATGACCTGAGGACTGTAAAATGGAACAACCATTTTAGTGTCATTAGTCAGGTTTTATCACAGCAGCAGAGCCCTTCCTAACACAATCATCCTTGGCTGACTCCTTACTTTGCTCTTAGAGAAACTGGTTCAAACTGGGTTTTGTTTGCTATTTTATTCTCTGACATTGGAATTTTATTCTGGCTGTTGTCTCCTCCTGAAGTTAGGCAATTAGCTCCGAATCTCGTCTTCTCCGTCTAGCTTTGTAGTTACACACACAATGAGGGTTCTCTGACTGCCTGTGTCAGAGCTGTGGTGACAACTGCTGTCTGAGAAACCTGCTTAAGGCAGTGTCTAGCACAAGATAAATAAATGTCTCACAAATTCTGTCTGGTCATATTCTTGAATACACAGCACTCACGCCCAACCTTCTGGACTACAAATAACAGCAAGCCAATACTATTTGATGGTACAATATGATTCCCCAGTATCTCTAGATACCTAAGTAAATAAAGGCAAATCAAAATAATCAACCACAATTTAGGAACTACTGGCAGAGATTTAAATATTTACTAGTTTGGGGTATTAAAGAAAGTAATACATATATATATATATATATATATATATATATATATATACATATATATATATATATAATTCCATTAATTGTAAATAGAACTATTTATTAAACAAACAAATTCGAAGTGTGATTTGGCAATGTTCACATTCTCTTTTAGGAATATTGATTAGGTGATAATTCCTTACATGAATGGACAAAGCCATACACTTAATTCCTTACACATAATTATCATAGCATTTTATATGTTTGGAAAATTATTTAAAAATAAATGCTAATAAAAGACTCATGAGTTATAGTACATACATATAACAAATTTAAGCTAGCTGTTAAGACACATAGTAGCTATTTATATATTTATGAATAATAAATAAAATGTTAGCAAGATATTGAACAATATACATGAAATGTTTGGACTATGCTGAGATTTCTGTACTTATACATGTATTAATCATCACAGAAAACAAGCTTTTAAAAAAGATTTATTTATTTATTATATGTAAGTCCACTGTAGCTGTCTTCTGTCACTCCAGAAGAGGGCATCAGATGTCATTACGGATGGTTGTGAGCCACCATGTGGTTGCTGGGATTTGAACTCAGGACCNTTGGAAAAGCAGTCAGTGCTCTTAACTGCTGATCCATCTCTCCAGCCCAGAAAACAAGCTTTAACGTACACATTATATGAGACTCTTACAAGGTATGGTGCTCTTTTACTACAATTTCAGAACTTAGGAGGCTGAAGAGTGAGGGCAACCTGGGCTTCATAGCCCAACACTGTCTCAAAGATAAGCAGAGAGGAAGACGAAACGCTATATGGAGATGTTAATAGATCCCAAGAAGTATTTTACAGGTTTGATAGATACTGAAGGTCATCAAAATAGACTGTATTCATTTTTGGTGGATTGTAGGAGGCCACTGTCCCTCCCCTGGGCTACCCGAAGTCGCACCTTAAAGATGGCACCTGTTGGCTATGGAGCTTGTGGTAAACCTGTCCATATTTGGTGGTGATATGTTCCCGCTCTTCTGGTTGGCTGAGGCCTCGTGCCTGGTGAAGTGACGTGGCCTGCCGCTATTGGAGTGGAGATGAGAGTATAAAAGGGCTTGTAGCCCGGGGCTGGGGTGGGGGAGATGAAGAGGGAGATGAAGAAGGAAGCTTACTGATTAAACTGCTGATTGAAGAACTGGTGGTCGGTTGTGTCTTTCTTGCTGGTAGAGAGGGAACACGACAGTGAATTAATCATTAACTTTACTCTTTAGAAACTCTCCAGGCAGGAGCTACAATAGGAACGAAGTTGTTACAACTTTATAACAGATCAGCATCAATCTTTATGATGAGCATTATATTTCAGTTTGATATGGTAGCAATGTCATTTTATAGACTAAGTTTAAATTACCCTAAGCATTTTATGCAAACAATAAAATACTGAAAATTTCCTAAAGAAGGTGTAGGAACCATTGTTTTATAGCTTATCTTTATAATAAGTTAATATTAATGTTCACAAAAATATTGTAATAATATCCTATACTTTAAGCAGTTAAAAATACCATAAAGGGTTTGTTTAAAAACAATGAGGCAGAGAGAAAGAACCAATATTTGTTAAAGTGTATGTGTCAGTTGTCATGATGGTCATATTTTCCTCAATCTTCACAGTTCTTCTGTAAATTCAAAGGAATATTGTATATTCTAATGATTCCTTACAGTTCAAATAGCTGGGGAGCAGTTAATCCTTGCTCAAATTCCAATGGACTTGCACACAAGAACAGCATGCTTTTGTTATTCCAAGGATTTATACCTGATCAAATATACTCAGTGCAACAGCCATGATATGCAAAACAGCACAGCACCCAGGGACAAAGTGTTAAGTGTCCTTAAGGAGTGAAAACCTGCGTCCAAAAGATTGCTGTATTTGGGGGGAAGTTGAGGAAAGTCTTTCAGAAAGATGAAAAACTTAAGCAGAGTCTGAAAAGATCATGGTAATGGATTCAGAGTCTTCTGAAGGTCAAAAGGAGACTTGGAAGGCTTCTGACTCAGTCTGTACCATAAAGGGGTTGTGTAGAGACGTTCTTGCAACTGAAAGACAAGCAGTAAAAACAAAGACAAGCTGCTTGTGTTCCCGAGATGTAAGATGTATTTCAACTCAGTAAGTAACCTATGTCCAGCTAGGTCAATGCTTCCAAGTTTTATCATGGATGCTTATTTTTGCTGCAACAGTTTTTAAGACTTAGAAAATACCACCGATCGGGATGGGATAGAAAGTCACCAGCAAGAGCAGAGAAGACTGACATGCAATTTTAGTGTCAGAAAAATGGTTTCTCTCCATATCACTTTAGGTTAATTGAAACATCCAGAGTCAGTCTGTCGCTCTGATCAATCATGTGGAATGTGGTTTGGAAACTATTCCTTATACACTAATTTAACACTTGACCTGGTGTTTCTGGAAGCTTCCAGTGGTTACTCCTAGAACCTAGGAAGCTCAAGTTCCTCTGTGTTTCTCAAATCTATATCTTTATATAGCAAGCACTTGTTCACTATCCTGACTTCACCTGGCAACCCTGAGATGTGATGTGGCTTAATGAACACTTTTTATGTAACCTATAGCTCAGTATTTACCAAAAAATACTCCTTAACCAGATAGATTTTGGACACACAATGAGAGACACGGAACATAGTATGAGAGGTTTCAGTAGTACAATAGAACACACACACACACACACACACACACCAAAATAATTGATGAAGCCTTTCCTAGGATGCTTTGGCTACTGAACATCATTGCCCAGAACTCTAAAGAGTTAGTGTCACAACGTGTATTTCAGGAGATGCTTCTCCAAATCCAGGTTTGAGCATGATGGCAAAGGGCTGCAGACAAGAGCTGGCATTCTCTAGTTTGTTGTTCTCTCCTCTCTCCATTGTGCGCATAGTGGGGAAATGGTAAGCAAGAAGGGTGGGAAGTGTGTGGGCTTTGCCAAGAAGTAAATAATATGGGTTTTATAACACAAGTGTGTATTTTATTATTATGAGCATTCAAAACCAATCCCAACCAAAGAGATTTTCTCACCTGGGCTTTGTTTTGTGATCTTCTGCATTGCACCTGACAAATTCACAGTCGTCTGAGAAAGAGGGGTCCATGGTAGAACCAATATCCACATCTTGATATGCAATGTTAAGTGTAGACAATTCATGCTGATATTTTCTCGTGCCATGACTAGTAATGTTGGCAGGAGTCACAAAAATGAGTAGATCTGCAATACAGAAGACTGCTTAAAGCACAAAGGTCTGAAATGGCTTCTTTGAAACCCCCTTTTTCCCCCTCTTTTTCATAATAATTTCCACATGGGCTAGTGAGATGGTCCAGGAAATTATGGTGTTTGCTGTATAAGCCTGAGCCTGATAATCCATCCACTGATAACCATTGAAATGTGAAAAGAGAACTATCCGCTCCATCAACTGTCTTCTGATCTCTACACTACTGTGGCCCAGTGCCCCTCACCCCAAAACACTACAAAGAAAAAAGAAAGAACCTTACATAGGAAGAGCTTCAGAGAGGTCCATGTAATTCTGATAGGGGTTGTCATCTCTGAAATCTTTTTTTTTTTTTTTTTTTTTGATGGTCAAAGTTCTGGGTAATTATAACTCAGCAGGAAGTCCACTGCTTTGGGCTCAAAGCCCGATTCCTGAAACATTTTATTTTCATCTTCCCACCTTCGAGAAAATTCTTCTTCTAGGTGGTTAGGTTTTTGGATCTGAGAGAAACTGTCATAGCTTAATTATATTCAAAGCCGCCCTCTTGACTTCTATTTCAGCTGTGACATTGGCCTTCACACTTGTGTTGGCTTGTATTCTCTCTGGATGGAGAGTGAGAATTTTGTGTTTTCTTTGCCTGGCCAGAAATCTGTATTCAGTATAAGACAATAAAAGTCACAGAGCAGAAAGACCTTCAACACAGTATAACCACTGTGGAATTCATTCCTTCCATGCCGAAAGCTACAAAAATCTTTTCACTATAGCTTCTAAAAACTTTTCACAGTAAAAATCACAGATAGGGAAAATGAAATTATAATAATTAAAATCCTTTAAAGCCCCCTTTCTTTAATTATAGACACTGTAACATGTTGAATGCCAGCTATGTAGTGGAATTATTAGCATGTGTATTTTATGGTAATATTTAAAGGATTTTTGGAACTGACAAAACCACAAACATTACTAATTTATTTATTTAGATATTAGATCCATGCACTGAATGGTTTTTTGGTGTATATGACAGGGTGAGAAATACAGTTGCACAACTGATTTATAGTTGTATGAACTTTAACATATATTTATATTCAGCGTGTCATGTGTTTCTCATTGTAGATTACATAGGACAGTGTGGGTATTGTAGATTGACAGTATGGGGCCCACAGAGTAAGCAGCATTCTGGAATTACATATACATGAATAGTTACGTATAATATAGATTATTGTCATCTTTTTTTTTTTTTAATTAGCAGTCTTTTTTTTCTTTTTTTTTTTTAAAGATTTATTTATTTATTATATGTAATTACACTGTAGCTGACTTCAGACACTCCAGAAGGGAGATCTTGTTACAGATGGTTGCGAGCCACCATATGGTTGTTGGGATTTGAACTCAGGACTTTTGGAAGAGCAGTCAATGCTCTTACCCGCTGAGCCATCTCACCAGCCCTATTGTCATCTTCTTAGCTCATGTAGTTATAATGTCATGTTGCCATTTAAGAATATGGACACTAACTTCAACAGGGTAAAAATTTTAAGTAGAGAAAAGTGATAAAACAGTCATAAAATAAAAATCTAAGAGCTACCATGAAACTCTCTTTTTACTGAACCAATGCAGTCTTTTTGGCATGTGTTTTTAATTTCTTCACCCAAAATCTGTCTATTACCTTGGGCCTTTGACACCATTATTACTATATGGTCTGAAGAAATAGTTACAAAAGTGGGTTGTAAACTGCAATAGCAAGTGATAATAGCATGTCCTAACATAAGTAATACTGTTCCCTAAGCTGACTGTACTCTACCCAGTCACCCACTGAATTGTACCAGGGAGTGGGCAGTCCCACGGCCATACCTAGATATCACATTCTTCAGAAAACCTCCTGGTTCTGTGGACATGGCCACTGTATGTCTATCTTAGAAAAGAGGGACTTAGAAGATGAGTTCCACTGGAAATAAGTGAGGATCCTGTTCCGTACAGTGTTGGCCACACTTCTACCATGTTTTCAAAATAGCAACCAATAATGCTTTGAATATCACTTAGAGCAGAGAAGACAAGTTTCTGTCTTGGCTGTGTTTGTAGTGCTAAATACATGGTCTCACTATGTAGCCCAGGCAAGCTTCAAATGCTCAGTCCTCCCTGCTGTCTCCTGAATGCCAGTACTACAGGAGCCTCTGAACACAGGCAACTTAGGAATAGAACATTCTTATATATTAACATTTGTATGGTTTTTCAAAATTCTTATTAAATTTCCATTATGTTTCTTGCATTTTTTGATCCTGAAGTGATCAAGAGTCATCGAAACTCAAAAGTTTATTAACGAATCAAATTTTACCTTTTAACCCTGCCTTAATTTTCATGTAAGGATAATATCATGAATCTCCATTTGGAAGTTGAAAAGCATACTTTGGTCCAAAAGTCAAGATTTAGAAGTTCAGTTTGAAGTAGGTAGAGAACTGCGATGTTATGGCCAGTAGCCAACTTGGAGTAAAATTCTTAACATGGGAGTTGTTTCAGTGTCCTTCAGTGAGTCCAGGGTTCTCAAACTGACCTTCAAGTTCCAACTGATTCTTTTAAGTCCAGAAGTGGGATCTTTCCTACAGCAGATTCTTTACTGAAGGAATTACTTAAATCCCGGGACTGAGACACTGTGTACTTCCAGTGGAAATAAACAATACTCAGGCCAGTACATGGGAGGAATGTTCTATCTGAGAAAAGGAAAGATGATTGGGTAAAAGTTATCTGTGAAGAAAGACAGATAGGGGAGGCAGGAGAGACTCACAGTGACCGACGCCAATTACTCCAGCACTTGCTTCTGTGGCGGTGATAGGCTGCTATTCAATTAACATGCATGTAGCTGAATGAATGATTGAGTGAATGAAATAATGTCCTTTTAAAATTGTATGAAAGAAACTGCCAATGAGAAAGGGCATGACAGAGGGACTTTACAACTTTTAATTGCTCACATCAAGGGGTTCCTAGCCTTGAGAGGTGTATAAAAACCTATAGCTAAGACAGCAACTTTCTGAAGCAGAAGAGACCGTGCTGAGTATCACAGAACAGCAGCCAGAGAGACACTGTTGATGGTTTGTGAGCCAAACCCAGAGGTCTAAACAAATGCTAGCACTGTTGATCTATCAGGGACAGTTCCAGTTCTCTTTCTAGAGACTGTCCAAGTCCTTTCCAACCTTTCCCTTAATGTCTGTGCCTTTTCTCCATGGGCCCAACTTATTTGTGTCCTCCCCACAGTATATTTGATTGTAAATGCTAGTCCTTCTGCCCAGAGTGTACTGCCCTATGGTACTCATTTGTCTATTTCCAAAACCCAATTCAAGTGAACTCCTCACTGAACCTTACTGTCCTTTCTCTTCCCAACCCTCCAGCCAAATTTTTTTTTTCTCTAGTGTCACTTTTATTAGGAGCCACTAGGCCATTTATATACTAGCCATGTTGGTTCAAAATTACAAATTCACACCCTTCCTATTTCATTAAGAATTATTTGAAAGCCATTGTATCATGCCAATGGTTGAACTTTTGGTACGTATCATGACACACAACATACAGTAAGTCTAATAAGTAAAGCTATTGGTGCTTCTAAAGAGGGAAGATGCTCTTAGTCTCTAGCCAGGGACTCATTCAACCACACATGCATTTACACATAGCCACAGCCACAAACTTATATAGAAAAACCTCCCATAATACAATTTAGAAATATTATTTACTCTTTATTACTCATAGGGATTGACTGTTACAAATATCTCATGCCCACTACCCTCTATCAACTGATCTTATATGACCTGTTCTAACTGGGCTCCAGATGTAGATTCCTTAGGCTTAACCTACAGCAATTCATAGGTTGCCCAGGCTCAGCCCACAGTAGCTTGTTGACTCTGGCCTTGGGCCCTTTGCTCTTGCATTTATTGCTGCTGCTTCATAGCTGCTAGCAATTCTCTAGGGAGTGTGCCTCCAAATTTGATTTGTATCTGAATGAAAACCCTGTAGCCATTTGGAGATAAGGTCAGCTGCTGCGTGAGGGTTTCAGCCCTTTGACACTGTGCAGAGCTAGCTTATGCGCTGATGGCAAACTGCATCTAATAGCTGCTAATGAAGGCAGCACTCATTCCATTGGCAAGCATCTCATTCTCTTCTCCATCTATTTGACCTCAGATGCTTCCAGCAAGCTTAGCACGTCTCGGAGGCAAGGACAGCCATGCCAGTTGTGACAAAATGAGGACGGAATAGATGGCTAAAAGGTGCCCAGAATGTGGTTCACAGCACTGAAAATGTCGCAAGCATCACTGCAATGGTTGTGTGCAGTTGGGATCATGATCATCTTTCTGGGGAAGATCAAGATACTGTATTTTCTAAGGGACTATTTTCCAAGCAGAGGATTCAATGCATTGTTGAGATGGCATTATATAATCTTCTAAACAACTTTGTGAGCTAGTTGCTCTTATCACTGCATCTTGTAAAGGAGAGAAATTGGGATTGATATACTAGCCTAAATTATTTTATCAGTGTTATAACACAGAACTTTAAGATGTCCATTTGCCTTCTACCCTAGGGTAATAGATACAAAAGGGATCCTGCTGTTGCAGCCCTTCATCCTCTGTTCATGCTGCCATCTTGACAGCGCAGTCACAATAAGTTTTTCTGCCCAAAGGCTTAGTAGCTGTGGACCTAACATGAAAATTTCCAAGCATTTAAAGTAATTGATCACCACAAGTCAGTTTAACAGAGCTTCAGAATTTTCTTCTTCAAGACAATTTTGTCATATTTTATTTAGCCTTTCAGAAAATATGCAGTTATGTGGTTCTGAAATGAATGATAGGATTCTACTAAAAATGTGCCATGAAATTTACTGGTTATAGAATACAACTCAAGAGCGTGCATGGCATTTTGAATATGCACACATGTGAGATATGAAGTCTACAGGATGGCTTAGTATGAAACATGCATGTAGAATGTGTGTTCTCACACCAACAGCAGCTTTGGGAAGAGCAAGACCTTGCCTTATTTATCCCCGTTTTGCCCCTTCTCTCACATGATGCCCCCAGAAACCTTGTTTAAACTGATGTCCTCTATACATTTTTTAAAGATACAAAAATGCTACTTCTAATGTCCATTTTAGGAACTACATCTGTGTCTCTTACCTGTCACCCCAACACTGAGATAGCTGACAAGGAACGATTGTCACATATTCCAGGAGGCCAGCTAAGACTACAGTGAGATTTCCTCTGTCATTGTTGGTGTCTCTGCCTGCCTGTCTGTCTGTCTGTCTCTGTCTCTCTGTCTGTCTCTCTGTTTTTCTTTCTGTCTCCCTATCTCCCTGTGTCTCTGTCTCTCTCTGTCTCTTTATCTCTCTCTCTCTGTCTCTCTGTCTCTGTCTCTGTCTCTGTCTCTGTCTCTCTCTCTCTCTCTCTCTCTCTCTCTCTCTCTCTTTAATACACACAGTAAAGTTTATTGTAGTACCATAAGACATCTTTATATTATTGAACTCAAGAGGAAAACAAAAGAAGATCCTGATTGTTACTAAATTCACTAATCCAAACATATAAATGGAAATATAATACAATATGCTCAGTATCTAATCCGATTCACTATGTAGGTTGCACTATAGGTTGTACATCTTCTGCTGCTTTTCTTTTCATTACTGCTATTTAACAGATTCTCTTCTTCATTAACCTTAGATGGTAATTTCCTGATCTGCCATTGTCTGAGAATCTGGACTTCATCTCAAACTTCCTTGTCCCAATACTATTTATCTTATACCCCAGACCTCTCCCCGCTTGCCCACAACTCTTTGAAGATCACTCAGTTTCAAATTTTTTATGGCATATTTATTCATGTGACACTGACCTTTCTCTGATTCTCCTATTTTAAAAAATAATCATTGTGTTAATATTGATATTATACCTTCAGGACTGATACACAGAACTTGACAACATGATAAACTCTTAACAATACATTGACCTGATCTATTTTATTACAAAGAAGTATACAGAAGCCTTGGGAGGAATTTTCTGGAATTTGTTGAAAATTACATATCAAATGTCTGGACCTACTTCTCAGTCCCATTTTCCTAATGGAGTACACTGTCCTATTAAACCACCATCTTTGACAAGCACAGATAGAAAGGAAAGAATATAACCCATTTCAGTAGAATAACCCAACATTATTCTCTTAACATATACTTGCACCATACTAACATATGAAGCACTAAGTACAAAGTAATAAATGGAAGCTTGCATGATGCCCATGGTGCAAGCTTAACTCATTAAGTAGCTAGTCTAGACATGTATACAAGAACACAGAGCAGGGTTCTCTGAGGTGATTGAGTATAGTTCCTGTCCAGTAACAAAACATAATGGAATTTGGGTTCTGAATCAGTAGCACGCCACATGAATAAATATACCACAATAAATTGGAGCCTGAGTGATCTACAAAGGGTTGTGGACATATGAGGAGAGGTCTGGTGTGTAAGATAAGTAATATTGGGAACAAGGAAAGTTGAGATGGAGTCCAGATAATCAGATGATGAAGGATCATGAAATTACCTTCTAAGGTTAATGAGGAAGAGAATGTATCAAATAAGAGTATTAGAAATAAAAATAGCAGATGCTGTACAACATATAACATACATAACATATATAGTAAATCAGATTAGCTACTGTGCACAGTATTTTCTGTCCTGTGGACACCTCCATCTATATAGGCGGAGTAACAGACTGACAGACACAGGAATATTCCAAGTGGAATTAGCCCTCCAGGTCTGTCTCATTTGAGTAAACTTCCCAGAAGAGAAATAACATGATAATAACTGAAATGTATAGGATTTGTGGAAGGAAGGGAGACTAGAGACTGGCACAAAACCCAGTGGGGAAGCACCATTAAAGGACCAGTGTAAAGACCACGAGAATGCAGGAATCAGGTGAAACAGAGGACGAAAGCGTATAAATAATAACAGCAATTGTATAGTTAATAATACAATTGTGTAAACTGGGCAGTGATGGCAAATTAGGATATGGTACCACTCACCAAGCTGGGATGATTTGGAAGTGAGAACCCCCAAGGTCTCTACAAGGCAGTCTTTCCAATGACTTGTTTTAAAGAAGACAGTGGGAGTTTGTGGGGAGGACTCCATCATATTGAAATTCTATACATGGATTGGACCACTCGGTTGATAACTATGATTTTTTTTAAAGGTTCATGATTTTAGCTTGTTTGCAATGAGCTTCCAAACACGCAGCAGAATTTATCACTAAGTGCTCAATGTATTCAACTAATATATGTGTTAAAATGCAGACTATATGTCTTACTTTTGACTAATGAGATTTCAAATCCACCCTGATTCACTCCAGTTTACAGAAGGAAATTAAAAAAAAATTGATTGGTTACTTCCCTCCCTGTGTATGAACACCTTGATTGGCCAGCTGCCGGTGGCTAGGCAACCAAGCAGAGACTCTATGGAGTAAGCAGCAGACTTCACCTCAGCAGGAGCTGTGCAGCAAGAAGCTCTGGGATCAATTAAAATGCCAGGCTTTTCCAGGCTGGTTTCCAGAGCATCTGGGCATGATTCCACATAAATTTAAGGAATTAGAGATCAGACAAAGGTAAACATTTCTGTGCTTAGCTCTGATTGAGAGAGAGAGAGAGAGAGAGAGAGAGAGAGAGAGAGAGAGAGAGAGAGAGAGAGAGAGAGAGAGGGAGGATGGAATTCGCCACAGTCATGGAGCCTTGTGGGGGTTTACACCTCCAGTAGATTTTTTTTTTTCCCCTTCTAAATTACTTTATTATTTTAGGTATGCGGTGTTTGAAGGCTTCTTAAATCATCTGTGTTCCTTTGGGAAGGAAGAGAGAAAAAGAAACAAGGAAAAAGTCAGTCCTTGTTTCATAGACTAAACAGTAGGGTGTGACTCATTCGTTAATTTTATAGTCACACCTCTGAAAGCAGAATTTATTAAGTCTTCATTTTCCTGATCTTTGGTCTCCTGAGTCTGGTTTAGACAGAAAGCTCCTACGTGTCCCCAAAGACAAAGAAAGACCGTCTCTTCCTTAGAAATGGTGGAAATCTGGCCTTTTCTGTGGAATCTCTGCCCCTTTGTCTCATGTTATCCATCTCCACTGCTTGTGTGCTGCAGGCTTTCTACCTCAGCAGAGGGAATAGGCTAGAGGCAAAAGGCTGGATCAGCCAGCAATACGGACAAAGATGGCTTGTTAGAAGCATATAGTGTTCAGAGAGGCAGCTGGGTGGCTGAGAGAGTGCTGGCACGGTGAAGTGGACATGGATTTCTTTTAAGCATCATGAAAATAGCAATGTCGTGATAGCGCAGACACAGCCTACAACGGTCTTTTATATTTTATAGCAAAGCAGAGAGACATCAGCTCTGGTTGCATGTCCAGTCTGTTACTAGGGACTTGAGTCTACATCTATGTGAATTGGGCAAAACTCAGTATTTTCTGGATTGCTTACACATGGGTAACAGAACAGCTAGACCTTCAACATTCATTCCAGTTTTGTAAATGTATATAGCTTTGTAGTCAATAATTAAAGAGGTGAAGAAGCAATGGTTAACCTTTTAGATTTGAGTTCCATACTATATATCTACTTTATGTTTCAATCTTTTGAAACATAAAATATTGTCTCTATCCTCAGATGAAAAACATGGTGTTTTGTAATGTGTCAGTCATACACCAAGGGAAAGACAAACCATGTACTTTCTGTTCCCAACCCCTCCTAAATCCTCTCACTCCAGAAACCTAAGGCAATGAGTATTCTCTATCTAGAGTTTGACTTAGGTTAAATTCTCTCTGTCTCTCTCTGTTTCTCTCTGTCTCTCTCTGTCTCTGCCTATCTATCTATCTATCTATCTATCTATCTATCTATCTATCTATCCATCTATCTATCTATCTAGTCTAAAATGTTCATTTCCAAAGGAATATAAAAGTTTAGGAAAATATCAGTTTAATTATCTCTTGCCATTTCAGCAACAGAACTGTAAGACAAATGACAATCACCAAGCAGAACACAAGGCATGACAAAAGCCCTGGACACAAGTCTCATATTTCAACTCTGGATGCCTTCAAAGTTATAGGTCACAGGTCTTCCAAGGGTACAGATATATACCAATAAGATAGTGAGTAGTGCCTTAAAACTGTGCTACATGTAGAAGGTTATTTTAGATACTCATTACCCATGAGTGCTTGTGATTTCTTTTGCTACTATGAAATTGCCATACTTATGACCTGAGTTTCCTCTTTAGATCCATTCTTCATATTTTTTTTTCATGCCTAACAGCTATGCTCAAAGACCCTGGGATGAGCAAACAGCAATTTAGTGGAAGAAGAAGAGTTTGTCCATGAAGACATTAAGCAGGAACTGTTTCTAAAAAATCAGCAACTAACTCTGCTGTAGAGTTGGTGTAAATGAACCTTAGGAAATGCATCCATTTGTTTAGAGAGAGTCAGCTCATTTCTTTTCAATTGCTATTTTATGAAGGGAGTTCCTCAGTAGTAGAATCCCAAGTGGTAGTTACATATTTTCCAATTTGTTTCAGAATTTAAGTCCTGCCCTGCTCAGGGATAAACCCCTGAAGTTCGTGGAAGCCCCGCCCTCACAGCGCCCGTGAATATACAGATATACACAGCCATTTTGGAAACCTGGTGTCTCTAAATCCCTAAGGAAACATTCTCTTCAAAAAACAGACCAAGCTCTACTTCATTCAGTTCGTGGGATCCAAGCAATTACTATCTTCCCTTTCATTCATTATCTCCTCTTTATTTCAGATTGGCAGTATCAGAAATTGCTGACATCACTCCTCTATACTGCTTCTCTTGTTGTCGCTGGCTATAGACCCCTGGTTAGTGGCCAAAGTAATTTCCTTAGCAAAAGTTCAGGCCAAGCATGATGGCAAGAGGACTGGGCAGCAAGGTCATTCTCCTTATAGCAAGGAAGGAAGAAACCGGCCTGAAATATATGAGTCCATCAAACAGTAAAGAAAAACACAGTCATCCTTTCGATGTCTATTTCCAGTTATCTGCTTTTTCTCCTGAATATGGACAAGGCTGAGAATTTTTTCAGTTCTTTAATTTGATTTCCTTTTAGGATAACAATTCATTTTCAGCCAGTTTATTCATTTTCTCACTTTATGAGGAACCACTGGGAAGAATGAAACTGGTCTTTCAACTAAGTATTTAATCCCATCACGAATAATATTTCCCTCTGACAGATCAGCAGCACAAGAGAGCCTTCAGCCAGGAACTGAGCGCATTGAGAAAAGACCTGCCTTAACCGCAATCCTCAGCAAAACCAACGCAACCTAGAGCAAAGCATGGAATCTCAACCCTGCGTGGCATGACTCACCCATTAGCAACCCAACTAGGACTCACAATGCTATGGGTAAGGACTAAGTTTCTGCTGGCTTCTCCTAGGCTGTGGATTATCAGACAGAGGACTATAACAAAATACTTGACACTGGGAAACTTAAGCAACAAAAATTTAATTGCTCACAGCTCTGAACACTGGAAGAGCAGTGTTCCAGTTGGTTTGCTTCCGCTGAGGGCTTTTCTCCTGACTTGAGGCAAATATTTTAACATTATATCTTCATAGGCCTTCCCTTAGTGCTTGTATGTGAGGAGGGAGAAAGGGAAAGATGAAAAAAGGGAGGGTGGAAGGGAGGAGAGAGGAAGTGAGGAGGATTGGAGAAGTGGAGAGGCCCTAGTGTGTCACATTTAAGCACAACAGTCTTATCTGGTTAAGACCTTACACCAGGAATGCACTTAGCCTTAATTCTTTTCTTCGAGACTGTCTCTTATTTGGGGTTCTAAAATAAATTTCTTTATACTAGATCTTACATAAAGAATGGAAATTTATTCAACACAGGTAGAGAGGGCTGAGAAGTTTAAGACCAAGATGAAGAGATCTAAGTGCCTAGGGTGAGTCCATTCTGCATAGATGTCATATTCTATCTGTGCCTTCCAATGGTTGAAGAGTTAGCATCTTCTCTCTGACCTCTTCCAAGGCTATACAATGTCTTCAAACAGACACAGTATGTCCTGGACATTACTGTATGCATTTGGAGAGGAAGACAGAACTAGTGAGTCTTAACAAGGCAGCTCAAGATAATTAACTAAGATAAACACTGTTTTTTTTTTGTTTTTTTTTTTTGTTTTTTTTGTTTTTTTCTGAAGAGAAATATCTGGTTCAACTCCCAGAGTAAGAGGAATATCAACAATAATATATACTCCAAAAGAGTCCTGAAAATAGGCAAGTTTGAAATCTTAGGGTAAGTTGTTAACATTTGTAGTTAACTTTAAGTCTGGAAGGAAAGGCTAACATCAAGGAACTCTAAACACAAACATATCAGTGACAAACAGTTCACTCACAATGACATTACTAGGGCAAAAGTAGCTATGGACACAAACGCCAACACACTTTCAAGTAACAATCATTACTTCAAACTATACACTACAAAGAACAGAAGAGACTAAAACATAAAACAAATCCCTGTTCTACTTCACACCTATAATTCAGCACCATGAGATGAGGCCAGAAGGAGTGTTTTTAGTTTAAGGCCACCCAGGGATACAGAGTGGCCCAATATCTCAAAAACTCTGAAAGGTATATTCATTCATTCTACAAACTTACATACACTTTGTTGATGACTGCAGCTGAAGATTTTGGGAGCGAAAGAGGCAGGGAGGGTATAGGAGACTTTGGGGATAGCGTTTAAAATGTAAATGAAGTAAATACCTAATAAAAATTGGCAAAAAAGAATAAGTTCAAAGCAAAAAAAAAAAAAAGGAAGTGATCATAATTAAAATGATTATACTTTCAATAGAAAAAAAAAAGAAAGAGAGAGAGAGGAGGATGGAGGAGGAGGAAGAAGGAAAGTAGAGCAGAAGCACCTGATTTATAGAAACTGCAAGTTCTAAGAGGTCTCTTCTAGACCTCCACATAAAATCAGAGACACTGAAATTGATAGAGGAGAAAGTGGGGGAAAGCCTCGAAGATATGGGCACATGGAAAAAATTCCTCAACAGAACACCAATGGCTTGTGCTGTAAAATCAAGAATTGACAAATGGGACCTCATAAAANTGCNAAGCTTNTGTANGGCAAAAGACACTGTCAACAAGACAAAAAGGCCACCAACAGATTGGGAAAGGATTTTTACCAATCCTAAATCTGATAGAGGACTAATATNCAATATATACAAAGAGCTCAGGAAACTGAACTCCAGAAATTCAAATAACCCCATTAAAAAATGTGGTACAGAGCTAAACAAAGAATTCTCAACTGAGGAATACTGAATGCCTGAGAAACACCTGAAAAAATGTTCAACATCCTTAGTCATCAGATAAATGCTGCTTGTGGACGTTGTACATCGTGGTGCGCACTAGGCTCCGCACCACGATGTACAACGTCCACAAGCAGTGTAGCTTTCATGGTTAGAGATCTTCCCCATGGATGTGTCTTGGTGTACTGGTTTGATAGGCTTTATGGTTTGTGTTGGCTTTATGGTCCGTTAAGGTAGGGAGACCTCTGGGTAGTATCAGCCTGCTTGTGGACGTTGTACATCGTGGTGCGCACTAGGCTCCGCACCACGATGTACAACGTCCACAAGCAGCAGTACCCTCCAGAGTGCATGTCTTTAGCTACGTATGTAGCAGAAGATGGCCTAATGGGCCATCATTGGGAAGAGAGGCCCCTTGGTCTTGCAAACTTTATATGACCCAGCACAGGGAAGGCCAGGGCCAAGTAGTAGAAGTGGGTGGATAGGGGAGCAGGGTCGAGGGGGGGGGATAGGGAACTTTTGGGATCGCATTTGAAATGTAAATAAAGAAAATAATAATAAAAAGAAAATAATAATAAAAAATAAGTAAGTAAAAAAAATAAATAAAATTGGCAAGTTAAAAAAAAAAAAAAAAAAAAAGAGGTCTCTTCTATGGGGAAGAGGGTAGTGTAGTGGTAGATCTGCCCAATCTAGGCACACAGCATGTATTCTTATTAACTGAGTTGTGTTTTCATTGCCTGGGTTTATTTGGGTTGGAGATTTACCCCAACAGATGGCAATTGAAAATAAGATAATGTTATTTATTAGACCATGTCACACCCTAATGGGAAATTCACACCTTTATAGAAAAATCCATCTTCACTGATTAAACATTTAGTGTTTCTTTTATGTTGGCAATCAAAACATTGGCTTGTTTTCTGTTTCTTACCATGTTGTTAAACCTACTCTCTCTAGTATGGTGAGGAAAATATAAAGAAAAACATGGTACGGGACCCAAAAGTATAAAGAAAGAAAAAAAGTAAAGGTTCCAAGGTGAGATAATGCTTTATTTGAGGAAGCAGCAAAGGTAGAATTCTGGGAAGAGTTAGAACCATCAAACCATTTGTCCACTTAACTCCTTAAATTATCTGGTTTCCTATATACTGGCTAAGTAGGGCCTCCTGGGAGATGACTGGCTTTTCTGGCAGAATTTTAAGGAGTTTGTGCTTGTTTGAAAAGCAACTCTGTTCTTCTGACAGCAAAAGGGCAAAGCTGATAGTTTTTTGTTCTGTCATGTTTGTCTGCAGCCAGGATACCATCATCACCGGTTGTTTGGACCCATCAGTCACTGGAATCAAGAGGCATGCAAACCCTGTCTTAGGTTCTCAGCCTTGGGTTATTTTGATACAGCAACAGAGTGACTCACACTAAAACTTACAAAATATTTCTATATTCCTTTCCTCCTAATGGGATTGAATATCTGACAGAGCCAAACCAAGAGATTTATTTCAGCATATGTGCCTCTGAGAGTTGGAGCCTATTATAACAGGAAGGATATGTGAGACAGCTTGAAGCAATCAGTGCGCAGATAAGAATATGGTTGGCCACTCTGGAAGTCAGTCTGGCGGTTCCTCAGAAAATTGGACATAACACTACCGGAAGATCCAGCAATGCCTCTTCTGGGCATATACCCAGAAGATGTTCCAACTGGTAAAAAAGGACACATGCTCCAATATGTTCATAGCAGCCTTATTTATAATAGCCAGAAGTTGGAAAGAACCCAGATGTCCCTCAATAGAGGAATGGATACAGAAAATGTGGTACATTTA